>NC_052149.1:128587251-128887251 GCF_902713615.1 Scyliorhinus canicula | reverse complement strand
AAGGCCCAGATTACATGGAAGGATACATTTTTTTAAATAGCTAGCATTTTCCCCCTTGGTGCTGACATAGTTCTCAAGCCTTGGTGAACCCATGCTGCAACAGATGCATTTATTCAAGCTCCTAATGACACAATGGACTAAATGGATCATTCACTGAAAGGCACTATGAGCTGAACGGGTTCCTTCTGTGCTGTACTGTAACTATTCTATGATTTTCTGAGATAATGAAGTGTCCCACAAGACACACACAAACCAAAATCTATGGATGAGACTCAGTGGACTCAAGTTAAAGTCTGCTGTTGATCGCGTTTAGCAGGGTGTAGCTCGGAAGCACTGAGAAACACACAGCTATTCAACAGCACTTTGCCCCTTTTCCTGGCCTCTGGGAGATTCTCTACGTCGAGGCCACACTTAGAGGGATATCCAGTTGGTGACTTGAAGCTCACTAGTAGGAAAGGCTTCTCGCAGGCTGATGGATCTCAGCTCCTCGATTACTCTCTACTCTTGTCTCATCGTAATTGATAGTGCACCGTTATGACTGGTTCTGCTTGCCTGGACCAGTACTAACTGATGCCCTGGAAAGGCCTCCCAGGCACGGCTGATGAGTCTAACAACTCATTTAAATATTCAGATCTGGATCTTGCACAGCAAGGGCGAGATCCAGGTCTCACCGGGTGGAGTGAGTTGGGTTTAGCACCTGGCACGGAGCCCTGCATGGTGCTTACACACGATTCACCCATTGCGCCCAGATCCACAATGGAGTCGCTGACTTGCGCTCTATATTAGCAGGAACTTTAATTTTCATTTTAATATTGAGTGAGATCTAAGCTCCTCCTACTCCGAGCTAGTGCGTATTCCCTCCTCCCTTTCTCAACCAGTGGTGGCCTGGCCTTAAGTCCAGGCTTCACTGTCTCAAAAACCCTCCCCAAAATCCTCTATCTCGTCACCTTCCACTGCTGATTTAAGGTCCTCCTTAAACCCATCTAATTAGTTCAGCTTTTTCTTACCACTCCCAATACCTCCCTTTTTGCCCTGACTTTCACTCTTCTGTTTATCTGAAGCCCCTTCAGACGTTTCTCTGTTACTTTTTATACTTCAGCTGTACTTCACAGAGATAATCTGTGGAGAGAGGGAAGGAGGGTTAACATTTATTGAAATCATGGCCTTTTATCAGGTCAGTAAGAAACCACAGAGCCAGGGAAAATAGGCCAAGAGAAAATAACTGAATTGTCTGTGATCGGGTGGAGCAGCTAGGAGGTGATTAAATGACAGATATGATAATGGTGTGACAGAAAGAGGCAGTAATGAGAGATATGAGAGAACTGAAAGATGTATCCAAGATCCAGAAGTAAATGATACATCAACTGGATCCCGGACACATTTTTTATTTTTCTGTGTAAAGATGCACTTGCACAGACGTCATGAGTGAACACAAAAGGTATTTATTAATAGGAATTGTACAGCAGCCTCATGGCTGTAGCCAACTCACAAAATGTATCTGCCGCAGAGCCTCTCTCACCATGTGGTGATTCCACACTCTGGGTCCTGATTGGTCACGCAGGCCATGTGATCCTTACTCTGCTGTCTTATCCTTAAAGGGACAATCAGCACAACACAATCCTGGCACTGTCTTAATATGTACTTTATGAAGAACTATCCTCCAACAGGAAGATGAATTAGCTTCTTGCTACACACAGGGGGAATGGCAGGTGGGGCCAAAATGTTCATTGGTCTCTCATCTACCAGGCTCCTCCGGGTAGCAAAATATAATAATAATACCTTATGATGTGCCATCAATTAACACAAGACGAGTAGTGAACTAAACTGAGGCTTTAATAAGCTAAACAGAAAGCCTCCTGGCCCCTGATCCCGAACTGAGGCAGGGCCGGAGGTCAGCCACCTTTCTACCGAGCCCGAGGGGAGGAGCCACTGGCGGAGCCATCAGGCAGTGCTTTAACAGCAATACATGTAGTACAGTAACAGTTTACTTGTTTAGCACAATGGGCTAAATAGCTGGTTGGTAAAGCAGACCAAGGCCAGCAGCGCGGGTTCAATTCCCGTACCAACCTCCCCAAACAGGTGCCAGAAAAGGCGGCTAGGGGCTTTTCACAGTAACTTCATTTGAAGCCTACTTGTGACAATAAGTGATTTTCATTTCATTTTTCATTCACAATACATGTAATACACTAACAGTGGTTTACCACAGCTTATTGTCACAAGTAGGCTTCAATGAAGTTACTGTGAAAAAAGTTACTGTCCCCACATTCCGGCGCCTGTTTGGGGAGGCCGGTATGGGAATTAAACCCGCGCTGCTGGAATTGTTCTGCATTGCAAGCCAGCTATTTAGCCCACTGTGCTAAACATACAAACAGAATAACCAGCAGGAAAATCCAGAGTGTCACATCGCTTCCATAGAATCCCTAGTGCCAGTACATGAAGCCATCTGGCCCATCAAGTCTGCACCGACCCTCTGAAAGAGCACCCTACCTAAGTCCATTCTCTCCCTCTGTCCGTAACCTTTGGGCACTAAGTGGCAGTTTATCATGGCCAATCCACCTAACCTGCATATCTTTGGACTGTGGGAGAAAACTGGTGCACCCAAAGGAAACCCACCCACACACGGGGAGGACATGCAAACCCCACACCGTCACCAAGGACAGAATTGAACCCAAATCCCTGGTGCTGTGAAGCAGCAGTGCTAAGTACTGTGCCACCGTGCCGCCCTTGTGTCAGCTGAAAATGGCATTGCCAATATTCTGATCACATTCGGTTAAGGTCCCCCAGTGCTCCTGAGGGGGTCAACGTGCTGATTGTGATTCACATACTACCATTGCCGAGATCCATCAGCCTTTCCTTTTTCCCTCCTGAAATCTTGCCACCCCTTCCCACTCACTCGCTTGCCCTCAGCATGAAATACCAGATCCAGCAGAGGGCAGTAGAGCGGAGCTGCTAATTGGCTATTGCGGGGAAAATTTGCATCAGTGCATTGCGGTCACTGTATCCAGAACGTGGACCTGAGCAAGAAAACCTCCGTGTTCAAGTGAAGGCAAGAATCCAGCAGAGGGCAGTAGAGCGGAGCTGCTGATTAGCTGTTGCGGGTAAATTTGCATCAGTGCATTGCGGTCACCGTATCTTGAAGGTGGTTTGTAGAGGAGCTGTTGTCAAGTGACAGTTAGGAGGAGGGAGAGCAGGAGAGCAATAGTTATTGGGGACTCGATAATTAGAGGGACAGACAGACAGACGGTTCTGTGGCACGAAAGAGACTCACAGATGGTATGTTGCCTCCCGGGTGCCAGGGCCCGTGACGTCTCGGACCGTGTTTTCAGAATCCTTAAGGGGGAGGGGGAGCAGTCACAAGTTGTGGTACACATCCGCACCAACGACATAGGTAAGAGAAGGGACGGGGATTTAAAACAGGAGTTTAGGGAGCTAGGCTGGAAGCTGAGAGCCAGGACAAACCATGTTGTCATCTCTGGTTTGTTGCTGGTGCCACGTGCTAGCGAGGTGAGGAACAGGGAGAGAGTGCAGATAAACACGTGGCTGCAGGGATGGTGTAGGAGGGAGGGTTTCAGGTACGTGGGTAATTGGAGCACATTCTGGGGAAGGTGGGACCTGTACAAACAGGACGT
Organism: Scyliorhinus canicula; assembly: GCF_902713615.1. Classification (NCBI taxonomy): domain Eukaryota; kingdom Metazoa; phylum Chordata; class Chondrichthyes; order Carcharhiniformes; family Scyliorhinidae; genus Scyliorhinus; species Scyliorhinus canicula. The sequence goes on along the minus strand of NC_052149.1, from coordinate 128,883,622 downwards.
TTTCTACCTGAACCAGAGGGGCACCAATATCCCGGGAGGGACATTTGCTACAGCTCTTCGGGGGGGTTTAAACTAATTTGTCAGGGGGATGGGAAAACGATCTGTAGTCCAGAGGCCAGTGTTGAGAGAGTGAGGTATTGAGGAGGGTATCAAGGTCGCAGGAGTGTACCGGCAGACAGAAAGGTGGGTTGACGTGTGTCTACTTCAATGCAAGGAGCATCCGGAATAAGGTAGGTGAGCTTGGAGCGTGGATTAGTACTTGGGACTACGATGTTGTGGCCATTACGGAGACATGGTTAGAACAGGGACAGGAATGGTTGTTGGAAGTTCCGGGGTATAGATGTTTCAGTAAGAGTAGGGAAGGTGGTAAAAGAGGTGGAGGAGTAGCATTGTTAATCAAGGATGGTTTACCGGCTACAGAAAGACAGTTCAAAGGGGATCTGCCTACTGAGATAATATGGGCTGAAGTTAGAAATAGGAAAGGAGCGGTCACGTTGTTAGGAGTTTTCTATAAGCTCCCAAATAGTAATAGAGATGTGGAGAAAGAAATTGCAAAACAGATTATGGATAGGTCTCAGAGTAGTTGTCATGGGTGACTTTAACTTTCCAAATATTGATTGGAACCTCTACAGGTCGAACAGTTCGGATGGGCCAGTTTTTGTACAGTGTGTGCAGGAGGGTTTCCTGACACAATATGTGGATAGGCCGACAAGAGGTGGGACCACATTGGATTTGGTACTGGGTAATGCACCAGGCCAAGTGTTAGATTTGTTTGTGGGAGAGCACTTTGGAGATAGTGACCACAATTCGGTGTCTTTCACTATTGCAATGGAGAGGGATAGGGCCATACGGCAGGGCAAGGTTTATAATTGGGGGAGGGGTAATTAAGAGCGTTTAGACAAGAATTAGGGAGCATAAGATGGGAACAGAAATTGTCAGGGAAAGGCATAAATGAAAAGTGGAGCTTGTTCAAGGAACAAACACTGCTTGATAGGTATGTCCCTGTCTGGCAGGGAGGAAATGGCCGTGTGAGGGAATCATGGTTCACAAAAGAGGTTGAATGTCTTGTCAAGAGGAAAAAGGAAGCGTATGTAAGGATGAGAAAACAAAGTTCAGTTGGGTCGCTTGAGGGTTACAAGGTAGCAAAGAATGAGCTTAAAAAAAAAGGGCTTAGGAGAGCTCGGAGGGGGCATGAGAAGTCCTTGGCGGGTCGGATCAAGGAAAACTCCAAGGCATTTTACTCTTATGTGAGAAATAAAAGAATGACCATGGTGAGGGTAGGGCCGGTCAAGGACAGTAGTGGGAACTTGTGCATGGAGTCAGAAGAAATAGGAGAGGTGTTGAATGAATACTTTTCTTCAGTGTTCACCAAGGAGAGGGACCATGTTTTTGAGGATGAGAGTGTGATACAGGCGGGTAGGCTGGAGGAAGTAGATGTTCTGAGGAAGGATGTATTAGCAATTTTGAAAAACCTGAGGGTTGACAAGTCCCCTGGGCCAGGTGGGATATATCCAAGGATTCTTTGGGAGGCAAGGGATGAGATTGCAGAGCCTTTGGCTTTGATCTTTGGGTCCTCGCTGCACACGGGGATAGTGCCAGAGGACTGGAGAGTGCCAAATGTTGTTCCTCTGTTCAAGAAAGGGAATAGGTATGACCCTGGAAATTATAGGCCGGTTAGTCTTACTTCGTTGGTCGGTAAGTTAACGGAAAAGGTCCTGAAGGATAGGATTTATGACCATTTAGAAAGATGCAGCTTAATCCGGGATAGTCAACACGGATTCGTGAAGGATAAGTCTTGCCTCACAAATTTGATTGAATTATTTGAGGAGGTAACTAAGTGTGTCGATGAAGGTAGTATAGCATCAACCGATGCTATACACCAGATACATCGATGACATTTTTTTCCTTTGGACCCACGGCGAGACATCACTGAAACGACTACACGATGACATCAATAAGTTCCATCCCACCATCAAACTCACCATGGACTATTCTCCAAATTCAGTTCCATTCTTGGACACACTCGTCTCCATCAAGGACGGTCACCTCAGCACCTCGCTTTACCGCAAGCCCACAGATAATCTCACGATGCTCCACTTCTCCAGCTTTCACCCGAAACACATTAAAGAAGCCATCCCCTATGGACAAGCCCTCCGTATACACAGGATCTGCTCAGACAAGGAGGAGCGCAACAGACACCTACAGATGCTGAAAGATGCCCTCGTACGAACGGGATATGGCGCTCGACTCATTGATCGACAGTTCCACCGCGCCACAGCAAAAAACCGCACCGACCTCCTCAGAAGACAAACACGGGACACCACTGACAGAGTACCCTTCGTCGTCCAGTACTTTCCTGGGGCGGAGAAACTACGACATCTTCTTCGCAGCCTCCAACACATCATCAGCGAGGATGGACATCTTGCCAAGGTCATCCCCACACCCCCACTACTGGCCTTCAAACAACCGCGCAACCTCAAACAAACCATTGTTTGCAGCAAATTACCCAGCCTCCAGAACAGCAACCACAACACCACAAAACCCTGCCAGGGTAATCTCTGCAAGACATGCCAGATCATCGACATGGACACCACCATTACACGTGGAAACACCACCCACCAGGTACGCGGCGCATACTCGTGCGACTCGACCAATGTAGTCTACCTCATACGCTGCAGGAAAGGATGTCCCGAAGCGTGATACATTGGCGAGACCATGCAGACACTGCGACAACGAATAAACGGGCATCGTGCGACTATCAACAGGCAGGACTGTTCCCTTCCAGTTGGGGAACACTTCAGCAGTCAAGGACATTCAGCCTCTGATCTCCGGGTCAGCATTCTACAAGGAGGCCTTCAGGAGACGCGACAACGCAAAATTGCTGAGCAAAAACTTATAGCTAAGTTCCGCACGCATGAATGCGGACTCAACCGGGATCTGGGATTCATGTCGCATTACATTCGGCCCCCACCAACAAGCCTGGACTTGCAGAGGCCTACCGACTGAACTGGCTTGGGACAATTCACACCTCTTTAACCTGGAGTTACCTCTCTCTCTGCATCTTTGATGATTTGATTGCCTGCAGGTGCTCGCATTCCGGGGCATCTCTGACTGTGTCTATATAAACATTTCTGGAACAAGCCTTTCCATTCACCTGAAGAAGGAGCCGTGCTCCGAAAGCTCGTGTTTGAAACAAACCTGTTGGACTTTAACCTGGTGTTGTAAGACTTCTTACTGTGCTCACCCCAGTCCAACGCCGGCATCTCCACATGATGAAGGTAGAGCAGTTGATGTCGTATACATGGATTTTACTAAGGCATTTGATAAGGTTCCCCATGGTCGGCTCATGAAGAAAGTAAGGAGGTGTGGGATAGAGGGAAATTTGGCCAATTGGATAAGTAACTGGCTATCACATAGAAGACAGAGGGTGGTGGTGGATGGAAAATTTTCAGACTGGAGACCAGTTACCAGCGGTGTACCACAGGGATCAGTGCTGGGTCTTCTGCTATTTGTGATTTTTATCAATGACTTGGAGGAGGGGGCTGAAGGGTGGGTCAGTAAATTTGCTGATGACACCAAGATTGGTGGAGTAGTGGATGAGGTGGAGGGCTGTTGTAGGCTGCAAAGAGACATTGATAGGATGCAGAGCTGGGCCGAAAAATGGCAGATGGAGTTTAACCCTGATAAGTGCGGGGTGATTCATTTTGGTAGAAAAAATGTGAATGCGGATGACAGGGTCAACGGCAGGGTTCTGAGGAATAGAACATAGAACATAGAACATAGAACACAGAACATTACAGCGCAGTACAGGCCCTTCGGCCCTCGATGTTGCGCCGTCCTGTGAAACCCCTCTAAAGTCCCTCCACACTATTCCCTTATCGTCCATATGCCTATCCAATGACCATTTGAATGCGTTTAGTGTTGGCGAATCCATTACTGTTGCAGGCAGGGCATTCCATGCCCTTATTACTCTCTGAGTAAAGAATCTACCTCTGACATCTGTCCTATATCTATCTCCCCTCAATTTAAAGCTATGTCCCCTCGTGCTGGACATCACCATCCGAGGAAAAAGGCTCTCACTGTCCACCCTATCTAATCCTCTGATCATCTTGTATGCCTCAATTAAGTCACCTCTTAACCTTCTTCTCTCTAAGGAAAACAGCCTCAAGTCCTTCAGCCTTTCCTCGTAAGATCTTCCCTCCATATCAGGCTACATCCTTGTAAATCTCCTCTGTACCCTTTCCAATGCTTCCACATCCACTTCCTATAATTTGGCGACCAGAACTGTACGCAGTACTCCAAATGCGGCCGCACCAGAGTTTTGTAGAACTGCAACATGACCTCATGGCTCCGAAACTCAATTCCTCTACCAATAAAAGCTAACACACCGTACGCCTTCTTAACAACCCTCTCAACCTGGGTGGCAACTTTCAGGGATCTATGGACATGGACACTGAGATCTCTCTGCTCGCCCACACTACCAAGAATCTTACCATTAGCCCAGTACTCTGTCTTCCTGTTATTCCTTCCAAAATGAATCACCTCACACTTTTCTACATTAAACTCCATTTGCCACCTGTCAGGCCAGCTCTGCAGCTTATCTATGTCCCTCTGTAATTTGTAACATCCTTCTGCACTGTCCACAACTCCACCGACTTTTAGTGTCATCTGCATATTTACTCACCCATCCTTCTACGCCCTCCTCCAGGTCATTTATAAAAATGGCAAACAGCAGTGGCCCCAAAACAGATCCTTGTGGTACACCACTAGTAACTGGACACCAGTCAGAACATTTCCCATCAACCACCACCCTTTGTCTTCTATCAGCTAGCCAATTTCTGATCCAAACTACTAAATCACCCTGAATCCCATGCCTCTGTATTTTCTGCAATAGACTACCGTGGGGAACCTTAGCAAATGCTTTACTGAAATCCATATACACCACATCAACTGCTTTACCCTCGTCCACCTGTTTGGTCACTTTCTCAAAGAACTCAATGAGGTTTGTGAGGCATGACCTACCCTTCACAAAACCATGTTGACTATCTCTAATCAAATTATTCCTTTCCAGATGATTATACATCCTATCTCTTCTCAACCTTTCCAAGACTTTTCCCACAACAGAAGTAAGGCTCACTGGTCTATAGTTACCGGGGTTATCTCTACTCCCATTCTTAAACAAGGGGACAACATGTGGAATGTGGAGGAACAGAGAGATCTTGGGGTTCATGTTCACAGATCTCTGAAGGTTACCACACAAGAAGATAGAGCTGTGAAGAAGGCTTATAGTATCTTAGCGTTTATTAACAGGTTTAAGTTTAAGTTTAAGTTTAAGTTTATTAACAGGTTTGAGTTTAAGAGCCGCGGGGTTATGTTGCAACTATACATGACCCTGGTGAGACCACATTTGGAGTATTGTGTGCAGTTCTGGTCATCTCCCTATAGGAAGGATGTGGAAGCATTGGAAAGGGTACAAAGGAGATTTACCAGGATGCTGCCTGGTTTGCAGGATAGGTCTTATGAGGAAAGGTTGAGTGTGCTAGGGCTTTTCTCTTTGGAGCGGAGGAGGATGAGAGGCGAATTAATAGAGGTTCATAAGATGATGAAGGGGATAGATAGAGTGGATGTTCAGAGACTATTTCCTCTGGTGGATGTAGCTGTTACAAGGGGGCATAACTATAAGGTTTAGGGTGGGAGATATAGGAGGGATATCCGAGGTAGGTTCTTTACTCAGAGTGGTTAGGGTGTGGAATGGACTGCCTGCTGTGATACTGGAGTCGGACACTTTAGGAACTTTCAAGCGGTTATTGGATAGGCGCATGGAGCACACCAGAATGACAGGGAGTGGGATAGCTTGATCTTGGTTTCGGACAATGCTCAGCACAACAGCGAGGGCCGAAAGGCCTGTTCTGTGCTGTACTGTTCTATGTTCTATGTTTTATGTTCTAATGCGCGTCTAACAAACAATTCAGAAGAGTTTGGAGTTACAAGAGCATTTTCTGATCAAGCTTTACTCCAGGAAAGAGTTGAAGCCATTGGCCCTGCCAATGACACCCTTCCCTGTCATGAAGAGGTGGGAAGTAAGATCAAAGGGAAGACTGAGAGACATTAGACTGGCCAGACACCAGAGGCTCCAGTCAGCACTCACGCCAACACAGTATGGGTCCCATGTGGAGCCATCGCACCCACCTCAGAAGTTACTCTTATATCAGGAGGTCATGGCAAAGTTGTGCTATTTGTTTGGCCCAGCAACAGTATCAACATCAAGCAGATCACACATTGAGAATCGAACTGAAAAACACAATGGTATTCAGACATTTTGGTTGCATCACGAGTTATATGTCATACCAGTCAATCTGTTGCCCACTACAGCATCAGATTCTGGACCTTTCCCCAGTCTATCTCTTTCCTGATGGACGGACACAGAAACTAGAAAAGGCAATTGAAGTTTAAACACTGGCCTGATTGCCTCAAGTCCATGTGACATTGGTAGGGCAATTCCGGCCCGGGGTGGCTGCCTGTATGGGGTTTGCACTTCCTCATGTCTGCGTGGGTTTCCTCCAGGTTCTCCATTTCCTCCCATTGTCAATGTGCAGGTTAGGTGGATTGACCATGCTAAATTGCCCCTTCCTGTCCAAAAGATTGGACTGGGTTCGGCGATAGTGTGTGGGCGTGGGCTTAGGTAGGGTGCTCTTTCCAAGGGCCAGTATAGACTCAATATGCTGAATGGCCTCCTTACTGCACTGTACAAATTCTATGATTCTATGCTACTAACTGCACCACATTCCAAACACCAGATGCTATGCCAACAACCAAGTGTTTCATTCTCCAAATGTGTAGCTGGCGCGTGATGCCATTCATGCAAATGTTTTCTCACCCAGATTGCTGTTACCATTCCTTTGTGTCACAAAACTCCAAAGCAGACCACTCGACAGCAGTTGTCTTATCACCATGTGAGGAGAGAGTAAAATGACTCCTATTCTAATGCTCCCATTCTGGTTGGAACTGTTTTCTTTAATTTGGAGAGGGTGCTCCCACTATTGACTGTTATAATCTATTTTTAAGGGGTCGCATCATGTCATCACTCGAAGGAAAGTGTGTAATTGACCCAGTCTCAGTTTCATTTTGACCTGTGAGCAGAACACTGCACACACAGCTCTGCTGCTGATGCCTTCACGCTTTCTATCCATATACATGTTCTCATGTGCCAACTCTCAATGAATGAACCATGAACCAACAATATGTTTTCCCAATCTCTGAAGACTGATTGGTGCCTATATATCTTATAAAAATACAACATGGTGTCAAACATATATTAGTTGCAACAAAATAATACATGCCAACATTCGCATCAAACTAGTGTCAGGCAATGGCATTTCAACAAGAGAGAATCTAGCTCCTTGACATTCAATGGCATTAGCATTGCAGAATGCTCCACCATCAACATCCTGGGGTTACCATTGACCAGAAACTGAACTGGACTAGACATGTTGTCATGAGAATGTCGCTTTAAGAAATGTTTGGCTGCTCATATTACTGCAGTGATGTCAGAGTGTGGGTGGAGCTGGGCTGTCTGTCAGCTTTTTACTTTTGTTTTAGGCTGTTTGCTGCAGGGTGTGTTTTAGTTTTGTTTTCAGTGTTGGAGCTGAAGCCAGACCAAGCAGGTGTACTGCTGTTCTCTCGGCCATAAAAAGACTATCTCTTGATCATTTGGTGAATTCAGAATTATAAATGTTTTCAGTAGTGAATGTAAACCTAATGTGCTTCTGTTAAAAGGTGTTTCTTTTGTCTTCTGGATGTTGTTTGGGAAGTTATTAAGGATTACTTATTGTTGTATTCTTTGGGGGTTGTATTTGAATTAATGGTTGCTAAGATGTTCACTGTATGTTTTAAAAAGGTTAACTTGAGTTCAGAGAATAAACCTTGTTTTGTTTTAAAAAATACTTTTCAATTTCTGTTACCACACTTGTCGAGTGGGCCGTGTGCTCCCCATACCACAATCTAGTAAAAGTTGTGGGTCAGGTGAACTCCATGATACACTTTGGGGTTCTCTAAACCCTGGCCCATAACAAAATATGGCAACAACAGCAGGGCAGAGGGTGGGAATTTTGCATTGAGTAACTCACCTCCTGACTCCCCAAAGCCTGTCCACCATCTACAAGGCACAAGTCAGGAGTGGGATGGAATACTCCCCACTTCCCTGATGAGTGCAGAACCAACAAAACTCAAGAAGCTCGACACACTTCAGGAAAAAGCAGCCCCACTTGATTGGTACGCCATCCACAAACGTTCACTCCCTACACCACCAATGCACAGTAACAACCGTTCGTACCACTTACAAGATGAAATGAAATGAAATGAAAATCGTTTATTGTCACGAGTAGGCTTCAATGAAGTTACTGTGAAAAGCCCCTAGTCGCCACATTCCGGCGCCTGTTTGGGGAAGCTGTTACGGGAATCGAACCGTGCTGCCTTGGTCTGCTTTCAAAGTCAGCGATTTAGCCCAGTGTGCTAAACAGCCTCATGCACTGCAGTAACTCATCAAGGTTCCTTAGACAGACACTTCCAACCCACGGCCACCACCATCTAGAAGGACAAAAGCAGCAGATACCTGGGAACCCCACCACCTGGTGGTCCTCCGCCAGGTCACTCACCACCCTGATTTGGAAATATATTGCCGTTCCTTCACTGTCGTTATTCCCCTCCATTTGGCTCAGGTCCTCTTGGTGTGAAAGGTGCTATATAAATGCTCAGCTTTCATTTTTTTAGTTTGATTTTAGCCTCTTTATCTTACAAATTGAATAACCTCTTTTTCAATGGTGGATATTCATTTTCCACATCTTCCGTCCCTTTTTCAAATAAAGTTTATCTTACAGATCTCTAGACCTGACAACCAATTTTCCTTTCAATTTCATCTCAACTCATTCCCTGTTTGGGGCATATTTAAATCTTATGTAACATCATAAAACAGATGATAGGGAGTTGGCAGTCTCTTCAACATGATTCCCATGGCCTTGCTGACTCGCTATCACCCACTGCACAAAGTCCAAGATTTACTCCCAATTACCTATAAACTCTTATTCCAATCTCAATTTTGTGCAAACTCTCCCTTTTGAATCGGACCTTACACTTCGCCTGGCAATCACAATTTCTTGTGGCACGTACAAACATTCTCCCAAATGCCTGATCCATTTTGTTATCCCATTGGAGGCAGACGTGGCTTCTCCCGAATTCCTGGCTTAACTTCAGTTGAAAATCAGAAGAAAACCTGGGGCAGCTACGTAAATGTAGCAATGAAGTAGAATGTTGCTGCGTGAATTTTGCTGAAGTAGAATTTTGCTACGCGGCTTCAAGGCACGGTAGTACAGTGGTTAGCACTGTTGCTTCACAGCTCCAGGGACCCGAGTTCGATTCCCGGCTTGGGTCACTGTCGTGTGGAGTCTGGACGTTCTCCCCATGTTGGCATGTGTTTCCTCCGGGTGCTCCGGTTTCCTCCCACAGGTCCTGAAAGGTGATTTGGACATTCTGAATTCTCCCTCTGTGCACCCGAACAGGCGCTTGAATGTGGCGACTAGGAGCTTTTCACAGTAACTTCATTGCAGTGTTAATATAAGCCTACTTGTGACACTAATAAAGATTATTATATTGCTCCAGCAGCATTAGCCCCAGTGGAAGGTAACTACAGCTAGGGGGCTGGATTTTCCGAACCTCCGTGCCAAAATCGCGTTCGGCGCGGGGGGGCAGACAATGGTCGTCAACCTGGAAATTCGGGACCACCGGGGTGGGGGGGGAACGGAGTGGTGGGCCTGGATAGAGGGTCAGCGATAAGATGTCGAGGACAGAAGACAAAAGGAATGTAAATTGAGGTGACTAAGGCTAAGAAGGTACTGATGGTGGCACAGAAAGAGATTAAAATGTGTGAATGGCAGAACAAAGTTCGATTTCGACTTGGGTTACTGTCTGTGTGGAGTCTGCACATCCTCCACGTGTGTGCGTGGGTTTCCTCCGGGTATTCTGGTTTCCTCCCACAGTCCAAAGATGTGCAGGTTGGGTGGATTGGCCATGAAAAATTGTCCAAAATTCTATGATTAACCTACGACAAAAGTTCGGCGCAACATCGTGGGCCGAAGGGCCTGTTCTGTGCTGTATTTCTCTATCAAAGGTAAGAGATTACTACAGTATAAATCTGATCCTATTTCCTATTCTTTCCATCTTTGATAAAGAGTCATCCAGACTCGAAACGTTAGCTCCCTTCTCTCTCCACAGATGCTATAGGTATGTCAGGGATAAAAGAATGACAAGGGTAAGAGTAGGGCCAGTCAAGGACAGTGGTGGGAAGTTGTGTGTGGAGGCTGAGGAGATAAGCGAGATACTAAATGAATACTTTTCGTCAGTATTCACTCAGGAAAAAGATAATGTTGTGGAGGAGAATGCTGAGACCCAGGCTATTAGAATAGATGGCATTGAGGTGCGTAGGGAAGAAGTGTTGGCAATTCTGGACAAGGTGAAAATAGATAAGTCCCCGGGGCCTGATGGGATTTATCCTAGGATTCTCTGGGAAGCCAGGGAAGAGATTGCTGAGCCTTTGGCTTTGATTTTTATGTCATCATTGGCTACAGGAATAGTGCCAGAGGACTGGAGGATAGCAAATGTGGTCCCTTTGTTCAAGAAGGGGAGTAGAGATAACCCCGGTAACTATAGGCCGGTGAGCCTCACGCCTGTTATGGGTAAGAGATACGATTTATAATCATCTAGATAGGAATAATATGATTAGGGATAGTCAGCATGGTTTTGTGAAGGGTAGGTCATGCCTCACAAACCTTATCGAGTTCTTTGAGAAGGTGACTGAACAGGTAGACGAGGGTAGAGCAGTTGATGTGGTGTATATGGATTTCAGTAAAGCGTTTGATAAGGTTCCCCACGGTCGGCTATTGCAGAAAATACGGAGGCTGGGGATTGAGGGTGATTTAGAGATGTGGATCAGAAATTGGCTAGTTGAAAGAAGACAGAGGGTGGTGGTTGATGGCAAATGTTCAGAATGGAGTTCAGTTACGAGTGGCGGACCACAAGGATCTGTTCTGGGGCCGTTGCTGTTTGTCATTTTTATAAATGACCTAGAGGAGGGCGCAGAAGGTAGGGTGAGTAAATTTGCAGACGACACTAAAGTCGGAGGAGTTGTAGACAGTGCGGAAGGATGTTGCAGGTTACAGAGGGACATAGATAAGCTGCAGAGCTGGGCTGAGAGGTGGCAAATGGAGTTTAATGTGGAGAAGTGTGAGGTGATTCACTTTGGAAAGAATAACAGGAATGTGGAATATTTGGCTAATGGTAAAATTCTTGGTAGTGTGGATGAGCAGAGGGATCTCGGTGTCCATGTACATAGATCCCTGAAAGTTGCCACCCAGGTTGATAGGGTTGCGAAGAAGGCCTATGGTGTGTTGGCATTTATTGGTAAAGGGATTGAGTTCCGGAGCCATGAGGTCATGTTGCAGCTGTACAAAACTCTGGTACGGCCGCATTTGGATTATTGCGTACAGTTCTGGTCTCCTCATTATAGGAAGGACGTGGAAGCTTTGGAACGGGTGCAGAGGAGATTTACCAGGATGTTGCCTGGTATGGAGGGAAAATCTTATGAGGAAAGGCTGATGGACTTGAGGTTGTTTTCGTTAGAGAGAAGAAGGTTAAGAGGTGACTTAATAGAGGCATACAAAATGATCAGAGGGTTAGATAGGGTGGACAGTGAGAGCCTTCTCCCGCGGATGGAGGTGGCTAGCACGAGGGAACATAGCCTTAAATTGAGGGGTAATCGATATAGGACAGAGGTCAGAGGTAGGTTTTTTACGCAAAGAGTGGTGAGGCCGTGGAATGCCCTACCTGCAACAGTAGTGAACTCGCCAACATTGAGGGCATTTAAAAGTTTATTGGATAAGCATATGGATGATAATGGCATAGTGTAGGTTAGATGGCCTTTAGTTTTTGAATTCCCATGTCGGTGCAACATCATGGGCCGAAGGGCCTGTACTGCGCTGTATCGTTCTATGTTCTATGTTCTATGCTGTCAGAGCTGCCAGCGCCGGCCCTAGGGTTGCTGGCGCCCCGGGCAAGCTGAACTTCGGCGCCCTTTGGGCTGGGGCGGGCCCGGGGGCGGGCCCGGGGGGGGCAGGGGCAGGCCCGGGGGGGGGGGGCGGGGTGGGCCTGGGGGGGGGGGGGGGGGGGGGGGTGGGCCCGGGGGGGGGGGGGGGAGGGGCGGGCCCGGGGGGGGGGGCGGGGGCGGGCCCAGGGGCTGGGGCGGGGCGGGCCGAGGGGGGGGTGGGGCGGGCCGAGGGGGGGGGCGGACGGAAGGGGGACGGAGGGGGGGGGCGGGGGACGGAGGGGGGGTGGAAGGGGCCGCCCTGGGGAGGGCGGCCACCGCGCATGCGCTGGTTGGCGCCGGCCCAACTGCGCATGCGCGGGACCCGAATCTCTGGCGCCCCCGAGCACATGGCGCCCCGGGCGACTGCCCGAGTTGCCGGTACCTTGGGCCGGCCCTGAGAGCTGCTGAGGTTTTCCAGTGTTTTCTGTTTTTGTTTTAAATTCCAGCATCCGCAGTAATTTGCTTTCATTTTCGGGCTCCTCCTGCCACTGAACTCCTCCTGTCTGCCTGAAAATTGAGGCAGGGCAGGCAAAGGATTTTAAGCAGTTAATACGTATCTGTCCTCGGCCTCGCCTACCCAGTTGCAGAGACGTTCCAGTGGGCTGGGATGGGGAACCCTGCGGGAAGGCCGTTTCAGACATTTAACGGTTACCCCCTGCTGCAAACCTGTCTCCAGGGGAACATAAAACTCTGCCCAAAGATTATCAAAGAGGTGTACATCCAGTGAGTGTGAACTCCGCCCATTACTGAATTTACACCATTAACAACACCCAATCAGGATCCATCGTTGAGCTAACTTTTTATCACATTATTCTCAGGAAAATGCAAGAGATGAAATTTGGGGGAAACGTGATCCCTATAAGAGAGCAGCTCCGCCTCCTGGACGCACAATTTTACTCAAATCAAAACTTCAATGTTTCCATTACAGCTGGAAAAGTCACAACGATATAATCTCAGGCTGTACCCATTCACGGATGGCGTGTACTTTAGTTTCCTTATCTCCTGCTACTGTCATGCTGCTTGGCCGGATTCCTCAGGTTTGTGATCAGATCTGGTTACACGCCAATCATGTTTTGTTTAAGGCCGACAAAGTTTAAGATTCAAGCCACTTGCTCAGAGAAGAAACCAACAAAATTCTATGGGTTATGAACAAACAAAATTAACTTTACTGCAAAAGGTCATAAATGGGCAGCATGGTGACGCAGTGGTTAGCACTACTGACTCATGACGCCGAGGACCCCGGTTCGATCCCGACCTTGGGTCACTGTCCATGTGGAGTTTGTACATTCTTCCTGTGTCTACCTGGGTCTTACCCCCACACCCCAAAGATGTGCAGGATAAGTAGATTGGCCAGGCAAAAATGCCCCTTAATTGGAAAAAAAATGATCTGGGTACTTTCAGTTTAAAAAAAAAAGGTCTGAAAGATAAAACAATTTACAATATCCAGCTTATACTCTAAAATTCAGGGTCAATATGAGGTACATATGAATTAACAAGCAGCTGTAGTCGAGCACAGCACACTACAGAATAAATGAGGGACATGACCAAGAGAGTCCACGGATTTCTCAACAGGTATCTGTAAATGCTATGAGCCAACCAATCTCACTGAAGCTCCATCTCTGTCATGAGGGATTCCAGTCTTCACGTTTGAAGGTCTCGCCTTGGAATTCTCTTCAAAAGCCGCTCCAACTCAGGCAGTGTCAACAACGGCCCACCTCACAATGTTTCAATCTCATCTTCTGAGATTACATTTCTCTGGGTTCCTGAGTTTACACTCAATTTCCGCACTTTCGTCGTGCCAGGTCGGACAGAGCTTCAAAGAATTCTTTACCCCAAATATCCATAGCATGGGGTCACCAAAATTCAGCTGCTTTAGTTGATCTTCAGAGCTTCCTTTGAGCCGTTTTCACTTAATATCTGGTCCCTGCAGCCCTTTTCCTATTTGGTGCCTTTTCTCTCTGCTCCTCTCTTTTTACCTGAACAGGGGCATCTTTCTGTCCCCTCTCATATGGAACCTCTCCCTGTCTCCTGCCTGGAACACTACTCTTCAATCTGGCAATGTTTCTGGTCATCTAATCGTGGTTTCTTGTTGTGTTCTCTTTTTGCACAAGTGCGCTGCGTCCAAAATGCCAATCTTCGCTTGTTCAGCCTACATCCAGTCTACAAATGGACAAACGTTCTGAGGTCTGCCTGGAGTTGACATTCCTGACTTCCGCTGTCAACAATGTAATGATGGTTTTCATAATAGGACCAAATTCACTTTATCTCATTCTCCAAATTTGATCCTACTTACATGTACTATCAGTGCTGACTGTCTGCAGTCTCACCGGGGGGGATCGGATTGTCACATCCACACTGAAGTGTTTCAACATAAGGTTATTCACTATTCACTTGGGGGGATTACGTAATCACTACAGGGCTTTAAGAAATCTTACACTCTTTGTGATGGGTAAATTGGGGGCAGGAATCATTCCCATTAATAAGATGAGGGTTTAGTTCCCTCAACAATTGTTTTTAAAGGGAGAATGACTCCATTAGTAATTAGTTTCATAAGCCATCATTGTCACTAACCAGTTTTGAAAGACACTAATATATCGCCAGTCAGTTTTGAGACATTACTCTGTCATTAATCGATTCTGGGAATAATACTCTGTCACTTATCGGACTGAGACAATAATATGCTGTCATTAATCAGGGTTTTAGGGGTCATTCCTCTGTCACTAATTGGTTTTAGGGGTCATTCCTCTGTCATTCATCAGATTTAGGGGTCATTACTGGGTCACTAATTGAATTTAGTGTACTATACTCTGTCAGTAATCAGTGTTGGGGACATTACTCTGTCAGTAATCAGTGTTGGGGACATTACTCTGTCAGTAATCAGTGTTGGGGACATTACTCTGTCAGTAATCAGTGTTGGGGACATTACTCTGCCAGTAATCAGTGTTGGGGACATTACTCTGTCAGTAATCAGTTTTAGGGGCATTACTCTGTCAGTAATCAGTGTTGGGGACATTACTCTGCCAGTAATCAGTGTTGGGGACATTACTCTGTCAGTAATCAGTGTTGGGGACATTACTCTGTCAGTAATCAGTGTTGGGGACATTACTCTGCCAGTAATCAGTGTTGGGGACATTACTCTGCCAGTAATCAGTGTTGGGGACATTACTCTGTCAGTAATCAGTGTTGGGGACATTACTCTGTCAGTAATCAGTGTTGGGGACATTACTCTGTCAGTAATCAGTGTTGGGGACATTACTCTGTCAGTAATCAGTTTTAGGGGCATTACTCTGTCAGTAATCAGTGTTAGGGACATTACTCTGTCAGTAATCAGTTATAGGGGTATTACTCTGTCAGTAATCAGTGTTGGGGACATTACTCTGTCAGTAATCAGTTGTAGGGGCATTACTCTGTCAGTAATCAGTTTTGGGGACATTACTCTGTCAGTAATCAGTGTTGGGGACATTACTCTGTCAGTAATCAGTTTTAGGGGCATTACTCTGTCAGTAATCAGTGTTAGGGACATTACTCTGTCAGTAATCAGTTATAGGGGTATTACTCTGTCAGTAATCAGTGTTGGGGACATTACTCTGTCAGTAATCAGTTGTAGGGGCATTACTCTGTCAGTAATCAGTTTTGGGGACATTACTCTGTCAGTAATCAGTGCTGGGGACATTACTCTGTCAGTAATCAGTTTTAGGGGCATTACTCTGTCAGTAATCAGTGTTAGGGACATTACTCTGTCAGTAATCAGTGTTGGGGACATTACTCTGTCAGTAATCAGTGTTGGGGACATTACTCTGTCAGTAATCAGTTTTAGGGGCATTACTCTGTCAGTAATCAGTGTTAGGGACATTACTCTGTCAGTAATCAGTTATAGGGGCATTACTCTGTCAGTAATCAGTGTTGGGGACATTACTCTGTCAGTAATCAGTTGTAGGGGCATTACTCTGTCAGTAATCAGCGTTGGAGACATTACTCTGCCAGTAATCAGTGTTGGGGACATTACTGTGAGTAATCAGTTTTAGGGGCATTGCTCTGTCAGTAATCAGTGTTGGGGGACATTAATCTCTCAGTAATCAATTTAGGTGGACATTACTCTGTCAGTAATCGATTTCAGAGGGCATTACTCCGTCAGTAATCGATTTTAGTGGACATTACTCTGTCAGTAATCAATTTCAGAGGGCATTACTCCGTCAGTAATCAATTTTAGTGGACATTACATAGACTCTGTCAGTAATTGGTGTTAGGGGACATTACTCTGTCAGTAATTGGTGTAAGGGGACATTACTCTGTCAGTAATTGGTGTTAGGGGACATTACTCTGTTAGTAATTGGTGTTAGGGGACATTACTCTGACAGTAATTGGTGTAAGGGGACATTACTCTGTCAGTAATTGGTGTTAGGGGACATTAATCTGTTAGTAATTGGTGTTAGGGGACATTACTCTGACAGTAATTGGTTTTAGGGGCATTACGTTGTCAGTAATCAGTTTTAGGGGCATTACTCTGTCAGTAATCAGTGTTGGGGCCTCACGGTAGCATGGTGGTTAGCATCAATGCTTCACAGCTCCAGGGTCCCAGGTTCGATTCCCGGCTGGGTCACTGTCTGTGTGGCGTCTGCACGTCCTCCCCGTGTGTGCGTGGGTTTCCTCCGGGTGCTCCGGTTTCCTCCCACAGTCCAAAGATGTGCGGGTTAGGTGGATTGGCCATGCTAAATTGCCCGTAGTGTAAGGTTAATGGGGGGATTGTTGGGTTACGGGTATACGGGTTACGTGGGTTTAAGTAGGGTGATCATTGCTCGGCACAACATCGAGGGCCGAAGGGCCTGTTCTGTGCTGTACTGTTCTATAATTGGTGTTAGGGGACATTACTCTGACAGTAATTGGTGTTAGGGGACATTACTCTGTTAGTAATTGGTGTTAGGGGACATTACTCTATCAGTAATTGGTGTTAGGGACATTACTCTGTCAGTAATCGGTGTTAGGGGACATTACTCTGACAGTAATTGGTGTTAGGGGACATTACTCTGTTAGTAATTGGTGTTAGGGACATTACTCTGTCAGTAATTGGTGTTAGGGGACATTACTCTGACAGTAATTGGTGTTAGGGGACATTACTCTGTTAGTAATCAGTGTTGGGGACATTACTCTATCAGTAATTGGTGTTAGGGAACATTACTCTGTCAGTAATTGATTTTTGGCGGCATTAGTCTGTCAGTAATCAGTTTTAGGGGACATTACTCTGTCAGTAATTGGTGTTAGGGGACATTACTCTGTCAGTAATTGGTGTTAGGGAACATTACTCTGTCAGTAATTGATTTTTGGCGGCATTAGTCTGTCAGTAATCAGTTTTAGGGGACATTACTCTGTCAGTAATTGGTGTTAGGGGACATTACTCTGTCAGTAATCAGTGTTGGGGACATTACTCTTTCAGTAATTGGTGTTGGGGGACATTACTCTGTCAGTAATTGGTGTTAGGGAACATTACTCTGTCAGTAATTGGTTTTATGGTACATTACTCTGTCAGTAATTGATGTAAGGGGACATTACTCTGTCAGTAATCAGTGTTAGGGGACATTACTCTTTCAGTAATTGGTGTTAGGGGACATTACTCTATCAGTAATTGGTGTTAGGGACATTACTCTGTCAGTAATTGGTGTTAGGGGACATTACTCTGACAGTAATTGGTTTTATGGTACATTACTCTGTCAGTAATTGATGTAAGGGGACATTACTCTGTCAGTAATCAGTGTTAGGGGACATTACTCTGTCAGTAATCGGTGTTAGGGGACATTACTCTGACAGTAATTGGTGTTAGGGGACATTACTCTGTCAGTAATTGGTGTTAGGGGACATTACTCTGACAGTAATTGGTGTTAGGGGACATTACTCTATCAGTAATTGGTGTTAGGGGACATTACTCTGACAGTAATTGGTGTTAGGGACATTACTCTGTCAGTAATTGGTGTTAGGGGACATTACTCTGTTAGTAATTGGTGTTAGGGGACATTACTCTGTTAGTAATCAGTGTTCGGGACATTACTCTATCAGTAATTGGTGTTAGGGAACATTACTCTGTCAGTAATTGATTTTTGGCGGCATTAGTCTGTCAGTAATCAGTTTTAGGGGACATTACTCTGTCAGTAATCAGTTTTAGGGGCATTACTCTGTCAGTAATCAGTGTTAGGGGGCATTACTCTCTCAGTAATCGTTTTTAGGAGACATTACTCTGTCAGTAATCAGTGTTGGTGACATTACTCTGTCAGTAATCACTGTTGGGGACATTACTCTGTCAGTAATTGATTTTAGGGGGCATTATTCTGTCAGTAATCAGTGTTGGGGACATTATTCTGTCAGTAATCAGTTTTAGGGACATTACTCTGTCAGTAATCGGTGTTGGTGACTGTGGTGGTATGAATGGGAGCACTGCCATTGGTGCAGAGCACTGGTTTCCCATTGGCTCTGGCTGGTCATGTGCCTCTCAGCTGATTGGCTGGGACTAGTCATGTGACTGCTCACCAATTGGTAGAGAGGCTAGTAGACCCCGCCTCTGAGGCGGGGTATAAGTACCCAGAGTTCCCGGCGGTCGGCAAAACACTGTAGTCGACCACCGGGCTAACATCTAGCTCATTAAAGCCTAAGTTTGGACCTTCACCGTGTCTCGCGTCCAATTGATGGTACATTAATTTAATCAGCTAGAATTTTGAAATGGAGCTACGCATCAAGCCTGACTGCCTCCGTATCAGCCCGCATGCTTCGAATGCGCCTGCAACTTTTAAACCTTGGCTGGCGTGTTTCAACAGTTACCTGACGACGGCAGCCAGCAAGCACACCAAGGAACAGAATCTCCACATCCTCCACTCGTGAGTGGGCACGGCGGTATACTCAATGATTGAGGACGAAAACGATTATGATGTGGCCATGGATCTCCTAGGAGGACACTTTCTCCGGCCAGTCAACGAAGTATATGCGCGGCATCTCCTGACTACTAGACAACAGTTCCCTGGTGAGTCCCTCGACGTTTTTTACCAGGCCCTCACGGCTCTGGGTAGAAATTGCTCCTGTCCCCAAGTTTCTGCGACAGAGCACATGGAACTTTTAATTAGAGACCCTTACGTTGCCGGTATGCAATCCTCCTCTATCCGCCAGCGATTACTGGAAAAGAATACCCTCAGCCTAGCTGACGCACGGACACTCGCAACCTCCCTGAACGCCAACCTGAACGCCCGCGCTTACGCTCCCAGCCGTTACTAACTGGTGTATGGAGTCATTGATCTGAACTTGAACTTGAACCTCGTGGCGGCATCATAAAGATACCTGGCGACCCTAGAGCTAAGGAATAAAACAGAGCCAATTGATGGTAAAGCGCACTCACCAGAACGAGCAACACCACAGGCTATCAGGCCGACATGGGCCGCCACCTTGAGCCTCTGACAACGATGCTGCTGCTGCTGCCTTCTCCGGTGTCTGGCCACCTGGCCTGCCGGCAGCTTCCGTGGGGTCCACAATATCATCCATAATGTGATATCTGTAAGGAATTGGAGAAGGTGAGCGACTGCCAACAGCTATAGTTTCTACCCTGAAACCCTCGGATCCCTAAGTTGCCTCCACCCTTACATCCCCTGACAACCCTCAGGATGCCATCCAACCCACCCTTCACCTGGCTGTAGCACCGGACCCCAGATCCCAGACACCCACTGGGAATGTTACGTGGACCGGGCGCTAGTTCCCTCTCCGGTTCACACACCCACCCTCTATCGCAGGGATGTCCCCAGTGCTGTGGTCCAGCTCCTGGGTTTTGGAATGTTGGCTGCTGCCTCTCAGGTATTGATGCCTCCGAAGTTCACGCAATGTGTCAAGGCCTCCCAGATGGATTTGGATGCAAGGCAGTAACAACATGGCACGTGTACCCACGGGGATCCACTTGGGAGCTGTGAGGTACTCACTTCACTAGAATTGCTAATTCCTCTTTAGTGATAGCCTTTAGCTGCGCAGCCAGAGGCTGCCATGGTCAGTGGGAGTTAAGGTGACCTGCATCATATTGCCACGGACAGGGCTCTGTCCTGGGTGTGATCGGTTGGAGCTGGAGCTGCCCCCATTACGGGGAAAAAACTATCCGGGGGGGTGTTGCATGCTGGGCATCCAGGTGCCCGCTGTGGTGATGATTTGCATAGCTGTCTGCAATTGGGGCAGAACACCGGCTTACCATTGGCCCTGGTCGGTCATGTGCCTCTCGACCGATTGGTTGAGACCAGTCATGTGACAGCTCTCCGATTGGTCGAGAGGCTGAGTTAACCACGCCTCCTTGCCGAGGTATAAATAGTCAAACGCCCGGAGGTCGTCCATTTTATTGTAGACAACCGCAGGGCTAAGTTCTAGTTTATTAAAGCCTAACTTTTGTAAAGCAACTCGTCTCTCGTGCAATTTTTTTTTTTTTTATAAATGTTTTTATTCAGTTTTCATATTTTATATTGAACAAATTACAAATTGTTAGGAGAGAAAAAGAACAAAAAAAAAAAAAAAAAAGAAAAAAAACAACAAACAAACACGCAAAAATTAACATACATATTTACAGGTAAGCATCTTCGTAGTAGTAACTGCGCCCGCCCCCCCCCCCCCCCCCCCCCCCCCCAACATGTTTATTTAGTTTGGTTTTGGGCCTTAGCTAGCCATCGAACCCCCGTACCGAACCTGTAGCCCCTCCCGCTACCTTCCCCCGACTATTCTTCCTCTTGTACATTGGCCACAAATAGGTCCCGGAACAGTTGCATGAATGGCTCCCACGTTCTGTGGAAGCCGTCGTCCGACCCTCGGATGGCAAATTTGATTTTCTCCATTTGGAGAGATTCCGAGAGGTCGGACAGCCAATCCGCAGCTCTGGGCGGTGCTGCTGACCGCCAGCCAAACAGGATTCTACGGCGGGCGATCAGGGAGGCAAAGGCAAGGGCGTCCGCCCTCCTCCCCAGGAATAGATCTGGCTGTTCTGAAACCCCGAAGACCGCCACTATCGGGCATGGCTCCACCCTCACTCCCACCACTTTGGACATAACCTCGAAGAAGGCTGTCCAGTACTCCACGAGTCTGGGGCAAGACCAGAACATGTGGGCGTGGTTGGCCGGGCCTCTTTGGCACCGTTCACATCTGTCTTCCACCTCCGGGAAGAACCTACTCATACGGGTTCTTGTTAAGTGGGCTCTATGTACCACTTTTAGTTGCGTCAGGCTGAGCCTTGCGCACGTGGAGGTGGAGTTGACCCTATGCAGTGCTTCGCTCCAGAGTCCCCACCCTATCTCCATCCCCAGGTCGTCCTCCCATTTCCTTCTTGTTGCGTCCAGTACGGTGTCGTCCCTATCTACCAGTCGGTCATACATGTCACTACAGTTCCCTTTCTCTAGGATACTTGCGTCCAGTAGGTCTTCCAGTAGTGTCTGTCGTGGCGGTTGTGGGTACGTCCTTGTCTCCTTTCGTAGGAAGTTTTTGAGCTGCAGGTACCGTAGCTCGTTCCCCCCAGCTAGCTGAAACTTCTCTGTCAGTTCGTCCAGTGTTGCGATCCTGTCGTCCGTGTATAGGTCCCTGACTGTCAGTGTCCCCCCGTCCTGCCTCCACCTTTTGAAGGTGGCGTCAGTCAGTGCTGGTGTGAACCTATGGTTGTTGCAGATGGGAGCCCTGTTCGACATTTTGGTCAGGCCAAGTTGCTGCCGCAGTTGGTTCCAGGATTGGAGGGTGGCTGTCACCACTGGGCTGCTGGAGTGTTTTTTGGGTGGGGATGGGAGTGCTGCCGTGGCGAGGGCCCGGAGGGAGGTTCCCATGCAGGAGGCCTCCTCCGCACGCACCCACTCAGCCTCTGGCTCCTGGATCCATCCCCTTACTCGCTCGGCTGTTGCTGCCCAGTGGTAGAATTGTAGATTCGGGAGGGCTAGCCCTCCCCTGGTTTTTGTTTTTTGTAAGACCTTCTTTGGGATCCTAGCATTTTTACCCCCCCATACGAACGCCATGATGAGTTTGTCCAGCGCTTTGAAAAAGGCCTTGGGGATGTAGATCGGAATGGATCTAAACAGGAAGAGGAACCTGGGCAGTACGTTCATTTTGATCGTCTGAACTCTCCCCGCGAGGGAGAGCGGGAGTGTGTTCCATCTTTGCAGGTCCTTTTTAACTTCCTCCGTCAGGCTGGTGAGGTTCCATTTGTGGATCCCTTTCCAGTCATGGGCTATTTGGATCCCCAGGTAGCGGAATTTATGTCGGGCTTGATTGAACGGCAGCCCCTTTAGTGCTGCCCCCCCCCCCCCTTGCGGGTGTACTGGGAAGATCTCACTTTTGCTCATGTTGAGTTTGTAGCCCGAGAAGGCTCCAAACTCTTTCAGGAGCGCGATGATTCCGTCCATGCTGCTTTGTGGGTCCGAGATATAGAGGAGCAGATCATCCGCATAGAGTGAGACTCTGTGCTCTCTACCTCCCCTTCGGATCCCCCTCCAATTTTTTGCTGCCCTGAGCGCGATTGCTAGCGGTTCAATTGCTAGTGCGAACAGCAGCGGGGACAGTGGGCATCCTTGTCTGGTGCCCCTGTGCAGCTGGAAGTATTGGGAGTTGGTATTGTTGGTCTGTACACTCGCCATGGGTGCGTTGTACAGGAGCTTTACCCAAGCGGTGAACCCTGTTCCAAGCCCGAACCGCTCCAGTACCTCTATGAGGTATTTCCACTCGACTCTGTCGAAGGCCTTTTCTGCGTCCAGGGAGACGATCACCTCTTGTGTTCTCTCCCCGGAGGGGGTCATTATCACGTTCAGCAGGCGCCTGATGTTCGCGGTAAGCTGTCTACCTTTGACAAAGCCCGTCTGGTCCTCTGTGACCACCTCAGGTACACAGTCTTCTAGCCTCTTGGCTAGGATTTTGGCCAGTATTTTGGCGTCTGCATTCAGCAGAGATATGGGTCTGTATGACCCACATTCCGTTGGGTCTTTGTCTTTCTTAGGTATCAGCGAGATTGAGGCCTGTGCTAACGTGGGTGGCAATGTGCCCCTAGCTAGCGAGTCTGTGAACATCTCCCGCAGGTGCGGGGCCAGCGCTGTCGCAAATTTTTTGTAGAAGTCCGC
Organism: Scyliorhinus canicula; assembly: GCF_902713615.1. NCBI lineage: Eukaryota > Metazoa > Chordata > Chondrichthyes > Carcharhiniformes > Scyliorhinidae > Scyliorhinus > Scyliorhinus canicula. Next base: position 128,860,402 of record NC_052149.1, on the reverse strand, counting down.
CGGGAATCCGTCCGGTCCCGGCGCCTTCCCCGCCTGCATGGAGCTAATGCTGTCCATGATCTCTCCCAGTGCTAGTGGTGCTTCCAGATCCCGTTTTCTGCCCTCTCCCACAACTGGTATGTCCAGTCCGTCAAGAAACCGGTTCATCCCAGCCTTCCCCGTTGGGGGCTCTGAGGTGTACAGCTCTTGGTAGAAGGCCTTGAAGGTTTTGTTAATCCTCTCTGGTTCTGTTTCCAACGTGCCTCTGGTATCTCTGATTTGCGCAATTTCTCTGCTGGCTGCCTGCTTTCTCAGCTGGTGGGCCAACAGGCGGCTGGCTTTGTCTCCGTGTTCGTATAGGGCCCCGCGTGCCTGGCGGAGTTGGTGTACTGCTTTCCTGGTGGAGAGCAGGTCAAAGTTCCTTTGTAATTCTTTCCTCTCCGCCAGGAGTTCTACGGTCGGGGCCTCGGAGTATTTATGGTCTACCTCCAGTATGGAGTCGACCAGCTTCTGCCTAGCCACCCTTTCCTCCCTATCTCTTTGCGCTTTGTAGGCTATGATTTCCCCTCTTAGTACGGCCTTAAGCGCTTCCCAGAACGTGGAGGGTGAGACCTCCCCGTTTTGGTTGATCTCAGTGTACTCCGCTATGGCCCGCGCTATCCTTTCGCTGAAGGCCTTGTCAGCTAGTAAGGCACCGTCCAACCTCCATTTGGGGCGCTGGGCCCTTCCCGTCTCTAGCCGCACATCCATGTAGTGTGGGGCGTGGTCTGATATCACAATTGCGGAGTATTCCACCTTGTCTATCTCTGGAAGCACCGTTTTCCCCACCACAAAGAAGTCAATTCTGGTGTACACGTTGTGTACTGGGGAGAAGAAAGAGAATTCTTTCTCCCCCGGGTGGGCGAATCTCCAGGGGTCTACTGCTCCCATCTGCTCCATATAGTGACTGAGTTCCCTTGCCATGTTTGAGGTTTTCCCCGTTCTGGGGTTTGATCTGTCCGTCGTTGGGTCCTGTACACAGTTGAAGTCCCCCCCCATGATTAGTCGGTGCGTCGCTATGTCCGGGATTTCTGCCATGGTCTTTTGGATGAAGCTCGTGTCGTCCCAGTTGGGCGCATACACGTTAACTAGGACTACCGGCGCCCCATCCAGGGCCCCGCTGACCATGACATACCGTCCCCCTGGGTCCGTAACCGTCTTTGTCGCCCTAAACATTGTCCTCTTGCCAATCAGGATCGCCACCCCCCTGGCCCTTGCCCCATAACAGGAATGATAGGTTTGTCCCACCCAGCCCTTTCTTACCCGCAGTTGGTCCTGCTCCCTCAAGTGCGTCTCTTGGAGGAAGACTATGTCGGCCCTCATGTTTCTAAGGTGGGTGAGGACTCTAGATCTCTTCACTGGGCCATTAAGTCCCCTTACGTTCCAGGTGACTATTCTGGTGGGGGGCTTCTGCCCCCTTGCTCCTGTGGGGTTAACCATATTTGTCCGGTGGACGCGCCCCTGCCCTCTGGGGTTTCCCTTTGTTAGGGGGCCGTCCAGGATGTCCACTATCACTGCTCTCCCCATGCGGTCGGGTCCCTGCGCTCCGGGGTTCCCCCTTGTCCCGGGGACACCCGCCATGGCCGTCCACTGTGTGTCCGCCACGCGGGTAGCCCCCTGCACTCCGGGGGGCCCCTTCACCCACAGACCGTACTGGGTGGGTGTTTGCAGCAGTTCCCTGTTTCGAGCCCTTGTCTGTGGCACTTTGTGGCCCTATTCCCTTTCTGGCCTCTTTTGTCCCTTCGTCCCTGCATTTCCCCTCCCTGGTCTCTCGCCCCCCGAGTGCCCCCCCCCCCCGCTCTATCCCTTTCGGGGATACCCCTGTGTACCCCTCCATTGCCCCTCTCTCCCCCATTCCTGTCCCCATTTGCTCTCCCACCTTTGATGGGTGATCCCCCCCCTCCCCTGCCTGGCGCCTTCCCCCCTGTTGGGGGTGCGCTGCGGCCCTGCTCTGTTGCGCGCCCCCTTCGCTAGCTTTCCTGCTAGCACGGTGGCTCCCCGCTCGGAGGTTGCTGTCCCCCTTCCCCTCTCCCCTCTCCAGTACTCCCGTTCCCTCGTGCCGGGGCCTGGCCTCCCACCTGGAGCGGGCCCTTGGGCATTGGGTTGTTTTTCCTGGGTGCTCCTGCCAGGGGGGAGGGGGCTGGCTTTGCCTCGCCCCTCCCCACCCCCCCGTCGGCATGACGTATCTCCTTGCCATGGGCCCCTCGTCCCTACTTCCCATGGCGTTTTTCCAGCCCGTGCTCCTCAACGAATCTATTCGCCTCGGCAGGGGCTGTAAAGAAATATTCCTTGTGTTGGTATGTGACCCAGAGTTTTGCTGGGTACAGCATACCAAAACGTACTTTGTTCTTATAGAGAGCTGCTTTCGCTCTGTTGAACTCCGCCCGTCTCTTAGCTATGTCCGCTCCAAAATCCTCGTAGATTCTGATGGCGTGCCCGTCCCAATTGCAGGCTCTATTCTCCTTGGCCCAGCGCAGGATTGTCTCCCTATCCCGGTACCGGTGCAGTCTGGCTATAACTGCTCTCGGTTTTTCCCCTTCCTTGGGCTTCGGGCGCAGTGACCGATGAGCTCTGTCCATTTCCGGTGGGGTGGGAAAAGTTTCCCGCCCCACTAAGGAGCCCAGCATCGCAGCCACGAATGTTGTGGGATTTCTACCCTCTATCCCCTCTGGCAGGCCCACTATCTTAATGTTTTGCCTTCTCGAGTTGATCTCCTGGTCGTCTACCCTGCCCTTCAGGCTCCCCTGTGTTGCACTCAGTTTCGCCATTTCCCTCTCCAGGGACATGACCCGGTCGCTCACGTCAGTCGCTGCCTTCTCCAGCTCTTTAATGGTTGCCCCGTGGGCTTCCAGTATCTTCCCTTGGGCTTCCAGTATCTTCCCTTGGGCATCCACTTTCTCCTCCATTCTGGTCAGAGCCTGCTGCACCCCTGACATGGCCCTGGTCATTGCTGCCTGTGCTGCGGCCTCTGTGTCTGCTTTTAACTCTGCCTTGATTGCCTGCAGCTGCTCCCTCACCACCTCTGCAATGGCTTCCTTCCAATTCACGCCCCCCTCTAACCCCAGGGGAGAGGTTGCCCGCCCGTCCAGCCCTTTTGGATGCGGCGATACATTCTTCCCGCTGCTTCGCGTGTTGACTCGTTCGCCCAAGCTGGTTTGCCCTTTGCCCCGTCCACCTCCGGTGCCCCCTTTCTCTTGGGTCCCTTCTGGCATTTTTTTCTCCCCCTTCCCCTTCATCGTTTCTTCTCTCCTTGTTCTTCTTTTCCCCCTTTTCCGCACCCTATTTTACTTTTATTTATATATATATAAAAATATATGTATATATTTTTTTTTTAAAATGAAAAATTTATTTCCCCCCTTCTTTCCTTTACCCCTTTATTTCACCCCTTTTCTCTTTACCAGTTTTCTTTTGGGTTTTTATTTTAAAAAAAAGAACAGAAATATAAGTCTCTTTTTTCTTTTGTTTTCTCTCTCCACTCGCCCAGGAGAGAGAGAGAGAGTCCCCCTTTGTCCTTGCCACGTGGTGGTCACTGCAGTTGGGGGGAGGGGGAGGGGCGAGTGGGGCTGCTGGTTGGGGGGGTGGGGGGGGGGGGTTTGTGTCCCCGCTGCTGGTTGGGGGGGGGGGGGGGGTTGGTGTCCTCGCTGCTGGTTGGGGGGGGGGGGGGTTGGTGTCCTCGCTGCTGGTTGGGGGGGGGGGGGGGGGGAGTTGGTGTCCCCGCTGCTGATTGGGGGGGGGAAGGTGGTGTCCCGCTGCTGGTTTGGGGGGGGAAGAGGGCCCGCCGCTACCGCACCGTTCCCGGCCCGCGTCGTGGGGGGGGGGGGGGGGAGAGAGGGGTTGGACCTGCCGCTGCTGGGCCTCCCTGTCGCCGTCGCTCCTCGCCTCCGCCTTCCGCCGCCGCCCGCTCCTCCTCAGCTGCCGCCCGCTCCTCCTCCGCTTCTCCTCCGCTTCTCCTCCGCTGCCGCCCGCCGCTGCCGCCCGCCGCTCCTCCGTTGTCGCCCGCTCCTCCGCCGTTGCCGCCCGCTCCTCCTCCGCCGTTGCCGCCCGCTCCTCCTCCGCCGTCCGGCCTGTCGGGGGGGTTCCTTCCTGGCGCTTGCGGGAGCCCCTCTCCCTGCGACCTCCTCGCTCGCCGCCCGGAAGTCGAGTCGTCTCTCGTGCAATTGATGGCTCATCACCCGCCACCAGTGCTCCCGAGCTGACTGTCTGGTTTCCAAGATGGCTACTCACCTCGTTGGATCCCCACAGCAGCTACTGCGCCAGCATCATGTTTTTAAATAGGTATACTAATTAGCGCCTGTGTGACTGCTCGCTGGGGAGGCGGTTAGATCACGGGTGGCCGATCGATAAGGGGGTCCTTCTTATTAATGCGATGGAGATCAGTCTTGGAGATAATTGGTTTCTCACCATGCCGGGATCCTGATGCGGGATCGAGCCCGGTTAGTTCAGAAACCGATCGGCGCCTCGCGTGGCTCCCGATTTCGGCCTCTCCCGCTCTCAAACAGGCCCGCTCATTTTCGCACCCGGTTCCGACGCGACCGGTAAACCGCACCCAGAACAATAACAGCAACTGTGACAATAAGGGAAGGCCCAGGTGTCAAGTTAGGACAGGTTGCTGAACAACGATTCAACCTGCCCACTCCGCTCTGCTTCCTGCTCACATGGCCCATGCCCACTGTCACCCGTCCGAGTATGATTATCCGCGTGGGTCATGTCAGAAATGGTGGGAAACAGAGCAGCTGTCAGTGTTCGGCCCTCTTTCCTGCTATCACACTGACACTAGTGATTACAGAGCCCTGTTCTGCAGCTCATTTCCTACGCAATATCCCACAGAGGATCAGCTAGTTTTGAACAAACAAGAACAGAGTGTGCCCGTGGGAAACTGTGACTGGAGCACAAGGCTTGACTTGCGAAATGATTCATTATACTCCCCCCCCACCCCGCCCCATTGACAGATTCAGCTGAATCAACATTCCCAATTTCTGTCCTGGTTTCAGCAGTGCTTGTGTGGGGGGGAAGAATGGAAAGGACAGGCTGCCTGTTTTGGAACCTTTCACCTAGTTTGAAGAGTTATTACTGTTACAAACATTTGGCGAGGGAACAGCTTCCCTGTTGGAAATAACTGCTAAAAGTGCTGCCAACGCAAGAGGCACTTCTCCCAGAAAGAGGCAAAGAATGCTGAGCTACGTTTACAAGCAGCAATCAGGGGCGCTCACTGGACTGGCTTTAGTGAACAAACGAGATTTTTGGCATTGGATGCCCAGTCCAAAATCAAAGCGGTTTTAAAACAACATATTGGCTCCTTACAAAGTAACATGCATAAAAATGTTCACTCCCTGCGACCTGTATCCCGCGCATATTATCAAACATTATACTTTGCAGATATGGAATGAATTCTGTGTTTTTTGTCCCAGTGATAGCCCACTTCCCCTGAAAGAGTTACAACAATTCAGAGAGGTGAGAATGTAGACATTGTTACCTCAGGGCGTGGGACTTGAGGCGAATTGCGTAGATGCATTTAAAGAGTAGCTGGGTATGTTTATGAAAGATTCAAAGGGCATGTTCACGGTGTTTATGTGAAGAAGAGTGAGAGGATGTTTGTGCTGAGGCGGCACGGTGGCACAGTGGTTAGCAATGCGGCCTCACAGCGCCAGGGACGCAGGTTCAATTCTGGCCTCGGGTGACTGTGGAGTCTGCACGTTCTCCCCGTGTGTGCGTGGGTTTCCTCTGGGTGCTCCACTTTTCTCTCACAGTCCAAAGATGTGCAGGTTAGGTGGATTGGCCATGCTAAAATTGCTCCTTAGTGTCCAGGGATGTGCAGGTTAGGTAGAGTTATGGGGATAGGGCGGGGAAGTGGGCCTAGGGTGTGTGCTCTTTCAGAGGGTCGGTGCAGACTTGATGGGCCGAATGGCCTCCTTCTGCACTGTAGGAATTATTTGGTTCTATTCTATGGCTGTAGGTACTGACCTGCTGGAAGGAACGGCCTGTAAATAATATGTGGTGTAAACAGCTGAAAACTAAAACCCAGTTGAGCACTGAATGTATCTATTACAAAAGCAAGGCTGTGTACGTTTGCACATGTTGACAGCCACTGACTCTTCCAACTTTTCAGCATGAAGTTTTAAATTGGCCAACCGACATTCAGGAGCGTCTGAAGAGGCCCCGATAACAGCTGCAGCATCGCACGTTCGAACCCCATGCAGGGTGTTATCCAAAGTACAGCAAGATTACCACACACTACCTCCTCTTTAATCAGCCCTTCCTGTTTGTTCAACTTTCCAAATAAGTGAAAAGGGAAAATAAATAAATGCCTGCAGTGCCAAGGAAAAACTTTTCTGACAAAAATACGTTTCTCATTAAAGGGGCAATCGAACTATCACAACATAGAACATAGAACATAGAACAGAACAGGCCCTTCGGCCCTCAATGTTGTGCCGAGCCATGATCACCCTACTCAAACCCACGTATCCACCCTATACCCGTAACCCAACAACCCCCCCCTTAACCTTACTTTTATTAGGACACTAGGGGCAATTTATCATGGCCAATCCACCTAACCCGCACATCTTTGGACTGTGGGAGGAAACCGGAGCACCCGGAGGAAACCCACGCACACAGGGGGAGGACGTGCAGACTCCACACAGACAGTGATCCAGCCGGGAATCGAACCTGGGACCCTGGAGCTGTGAAGCATTTATGCTAACCACCATGCTACCCTGCTGCCCCAAAGTTTCAGAATTATTTCAATAATCATCTAACGTGCTCAAACTCAACCAGTTACACAGAAGCAAACAATAATTCATATATTCCTGTTGACTTCTGAAGATTTAATGGTTTCTATTTGATGAGTTATAGTTACAGGGTTTTGAGAAGTCACTGAGGCGAATGAGGCCATGAAACCGCATAAATATACAGTTCTGATTTTGTGAGTCCCGGGTTTAAATTTTAATTCAAGTATTCAAAAAATTGATAAGAGTACAAGGAAAAACAACAAAATTTTTAAAAATGCTCCTTTGCCAATCATGGGCGGGATTTTCCATTGGCCGGCACTGGAAGTGGGAAATGAGATTGGGCGAAGAATCGGTTTCGACACCAAAATCATGGCGGGCACCGAGTTCATGGAAAATTGCAATTCTCCGGTGCCTCGTCAGCGGTGTCAATGCGTTCTATTCTGCACGTACAGTAAACAGCGTTGGCGTATCATTAGCGGGTCTGACTTGGTATTATAGAATAGAAGTTTATAGAACAGTACAGCACAGAACAGGCCCTTCGGCCCTCAATGTTGTGCCGAGCAATGATCACCCTACTCAAACCCACATATCCACCCTATACCCGTAACCCAACAACCCCCCCCCCCCGCCCCTTAACCTTAACCTTACTTTTTAGGACACTACGGGCAATTTAGCATGGCCAATCCACCTAACCCGCACATCTTTGGACTGTGGGAGGAAACCGGAGCACCCGGAGGAAACCCACGCACACACGAGGAGGATGTGCAGACTCCGCACAGACAGTGACCCAGCCGGGAATCGAACCTGGGACCCTGGAGCTGTGAAGCATTTATGCTAACCACCATGCTACCGTGCTGCCCAGAATTCTCCAGGGCCTCCACGATTCACGACCTTCGCTGGGGAAATTCCTAATGGCGAGGTTCACTTGTACTTTTAAAAATCGAGATACAGGCGTCGTGGCTGATGAGGGAGAGGGAGAGGAGATAGGACATCGAGAGGCGCCACCGCGGGCTGCCAGGCTTGCCGGGGTGGGGAGGGAGCCTTGCCAGGGCCGGGGAGGGGTGACAGTCCGCATTTCCAGGGTGACCCCTCACAACATTGGGGCGGTGTTCAGACACGGACCACCATTGTTGCAGACTGAAAGGCAGCCATCTTGCTGCGCACCCCACTGACAACCCACCTTGGCACCTGTTTCTGCAGAGTGACACCGGCTGTATGGGTGCTCCCACCCCCGCACCCCAGCCACCACCCTCCATCCCACTACCCCTGTCCACCTGGGTGATCCCTGCACACAAGCTGGCCATTCCATCACAAGATCCCACCAAACCTTTGGGGTGGCGGACGTGGGGATAGGGTACGGGGAGGGGAGGTTGGTGTTGAGAGGGAAGAGGAGGGGCAGGGTACCAGGGCGATGTGCGATGTCCGACCTCGGGGCCCCGGTCCGTGGCCACCTCCAATGTCCGCCCATCTCTCTCTCCCTCCCCCCCCCCCCCCAATGCACCCTCTGCAGCCAGCCCATCCTTCACACTCTTTTGAAAGAGCACTGAGGCAATTTGGAACGTTTATGCACAGGTGTTTATTTTGAACATAACAGGTGAACATCTCTATAATGGTTTGTGCCCTAGCCCCTAACATAATCCTGTGTGCTGAACCCATGCCAACTGAACTGGTGTCCACCTTTCTGGCCTTACAGGCCTAAACCCACAGGGGTGAAGACGCTGCCAGTCCTGGAGGCCCATTCTCATCTCGAACAGCGTCTCCAAGCTCACGGCCATGGAGCACAGTGACTGTGCCACCTCCCTCTGCAATTGGGCCTCATCATTCAGTGAGGGTGCCACCTCCCTCTGGGACTGGCTCAGGTCAGCCAATGCCTGGGCAATGCCGTCGACGCCCGCAGCCATAACCTGTTGTGACTGGGCCAAGCTCTGGAGTGTCACTGCAATGTCCAGGTGGCCATGGCTCAGAGCTGCCTGTGACAGAGCAGCTCAGTCCTTGCCTCAGCCACCATCTGCACAGACTGCCCCAAGCCTTTGATATGCTGACCCATGGCCGATGCCTCCCCCCCCCCCCCCCCCCCCCCCCCCCCCGAAGGCCTCCACCGTGGACACCACCCGTGTGGTGTTGACTGGGTAGCCGCATGGTCAGCACAGCCTCCTGCTCCTGCAGGCAAAGGAGCAATATGACAAGGAAATGTTCAATTCCCACACGGGGAAGTCCTGAGGAACAAGGAGACCTTGGAGTGTTTGTCCATAGATCTCTGAAGGCAGAAGGGCAGGTTAATCGGGTGGTGAAAAAGGCATATGGGACACTTGCCTTTATCAATCGCGGCATAGATTACAAAACCAGGGAGGTCATGTTGGAGCTGTATAGAACTTTGGTGAGGCCACAGCTGGAGTACTATGTGCAATTCTGGTTGCCAGATTATGGGAAGGATGTGATTGCACTGGAGGGGCTGCAGAGGTGTTTCACCAGGATGTTGCCTGGGATGGAGCATTTTACTTATAAAGAGAGATTGGATAGCCTTGGGTTACTTTTGCTGGAGCCGAGAAGGCCGGGGTGACCTGATCAAGATCAACAAGGTTATGAGGGGCATGGACAGTGTTGACAGGGAACAGCTGTTCCCTTCAGTTGAAGGATCGGTTACATGGAACATAGAACAGTACAGCACAGTACAGGTCCTTTGGCCCACAATGTTGTGCTGACCATTTATCCTAATCTAAGATCAACCTAACCTACACCCCTTCAATTTACTGCTGTCCATGTGCCTGTCCCTAATGACTCTGACTCCACCACCTCTGCTAGCAGTGCATTCCACACACCCACCACTCTGTGTAAAGAACCAACCTCTGACATCTCCCCTCTACCTTCCTCCAATCACCTTAAAATTATGTCCCCTCGTGACAGCCATTTCCGCCCTGGGGAAAAGTCTCTGGCTATCTACTCTATCCATGCCTCTCATCACCTTGTACACCTCTATCAAGTCACCTCTCTGCCTTCTTTGCTCCAGTAAGAAAGGCCCTCGCTCCCTCAACCTTTCTTCATAAGACATGCCCTCCAGTCCAGGCAGAATCCTGGTAAATCTCCTCTGTACCCTCTCCAAAGCATCCACATCCTTCCTATAATGAGGCGACCAGAACTGGACACAATATTCCAAGTGTGGTCTAACCAGGGTTGTATAAAGCTGCAGCAAAACCTCATGGCTTTTAAACTCAATCCCCATGTTGATGAAAGCCAACACACCATACGCCTTCTTAACAAACCGATCAACCTGGGTGGCAACTTTGAGGGATCTATGTACATGGACCCCAAGATCCCTCTGTTCCTCCACACTGCCAAGAATCCTGCATTTTACGAGGGTACACATATTCAAGGTCAGGAGTGGAAGGTTCAGGCGGGATTTGAGGAAAAGCTTCTTTACCCGGAGTTGGTGACGGCCTTGAGAACACTGCCTGGGAGTGTGGTAGAGGCACATCAGAATATTCAAAATTATGGGTCACGTGCTGGCAAATGGGATTAGGTGGGCAGGTCAGGTGTCTTCATGCGGTGGTGCAGACTCGATGGGCCAGAGGGTGTTTTCCACACTGTATTTTTCTGTGATTCTGTAATGCCTCCAACTGCACCTGCAGGCACTATAGATGGTTCCTGACAGCCCCTCCTGCCGTTCCCGGCTCTGTGACTGCATCTCCAACATTGATGTGACTGCCCTTTCCAAAAGTGCTAGACCTGTCTGGACAGCAGTTAGTCTCTTGTGGTCGGGTCGCCCTCCGACTGTCCGCCCCCTCGGGGTTCCTACCTTGACCTGATCTACCCTTGCATGTTTGTGATGCCCACCAGATCGTGGCCAAGAGCTATAATGCCCAACCGAGGTCAGTGTCTCTGGGATGGTGGAGGGTGTTGGTGGCAGTGGGACAGGAAGTTGATGTTGTGCCGGACTGGTGGGCTGGCGTTTGGGACTCACATCACTGTCCGTGGCCAACTCTTTGCTGAAATCCGCTTGGGGTTGGGGGTCCGGGGCGATGGACGCCAGAAGGTTGCGGCTCGTCGCCACGTGAGCCTGCACGACACAAAACATGACGCTTGATTGAATCAAAGGTTGGGGTGGTAGGTGGTGTGGGGAGATGGGGTGGTATGGGGATGGTATTTGGGTAGTGTGTTGGTGAGGGGGAGATGAGGGGAGGAGAGGGGTTGGTGTGGGGATGGTGAGAGGGTGGTGAGGGGATTGTGGCATGCATTTCATATGGACACCGCAGCTCACTTGCTTGCCCGATGCAGATCTCTGCCTCGGCGATTGCCCGCTCTCCGGGGAGGGGGAGAGAGACAGAAAGCGCACTATGTTAGGCAGTCGGACATGAGGTGGGCAGCTGGTGGCCTTTGCAAACCGGGCACCCAGCCATGGCTGCCTGTATGGAAACTGTCATGTGTACAGGGTGGGGTTCTTATAGAATTCCTACAGTGCAGAAGGAGGCCATTAGGCCCATCGAGTCTGCACCGTCGCTTGGAAAGAGCACCCTACCTATGCCACACTCTCACCCTATCCCCATAACCCAGTAACCCCACCTAACCTTTTGGACACAAAGGGGCAATTGCTCATGGTCAATCCGGGAGGAAATCAGAGCAACTGGAGGAAACCCAGGCAGACACAGGGAGAAAGTGCAAACTCCACACAGACAATCAGCCAAGGCTGGAATTGAACCTGGGACCCTGGAGCTGTGAGGCAGCAGTGCTAACCACTATGCCACCGTGCCGTCCGTGGGTGGGTTCAGTCGCCCTCTGGGTGGGGAGAAGGTTACGGGTATGTGGGTTGGTACCAGGGGCAAGTTGCCGGTTGTTCACTCTGGCCGCTCTGAGGAGGTTGTGAAGCTCCATTCGGCACTCTAGTCTGGTCCTGATGGTGGAGTCCATGGCGCTCCCAGCCTCTGCCAATGGGCCCCATGCTCGGTGTACGGTGTCAGGTGGCAACCTCCTTCGCATCCAGGGGAACATGGGTCCGCCTCTTCTCCATGGCGCCCAGCAGAGTCTTGAGCTCTGAGTCCGCAAACTGGGATGCTGCTCTCCTTGCTGCCATCGTACGGTAGCACAAGTGGATAGCACTGTGGCTTCACAGCACCAGGGTCTCAGGTTCAATTCCCCGCTGGGACAGTGTGCGGAGTCTGCACGTTCTCCACGTGTTTGCGTGGGTTTCCTCCGGGTGCTCCGGTTTCCTCCCACAGTCCAAAGACGTGCAGGTTAGGTGGATTGGCCATGCTAAATTTCCCTTAGTGTCCAAAAGGGTTAGGAGGGTTATTGGGTTACGGGAATAGGGTGAAAGTGAGGGCTTAAGTGGGTTGGTGCAGACTCGATTGGCCGAATGGCCTCCTTCTGCACTGTATGTTCTATGTTGTGGTTGGGATGAGTGTGTGTGGGGAGTGGAGTTCTTATACGCAGTTGTAGCTTGTCAGCCTCTCAAGTGTCAATCGGATGAATCGGACACTGTTTTTCATTGGAATCGATCGATGCTAGCTCATTAATGAATCATGAATTGCTCCAGGACAGGTACCAATTTAGTTGTTGTGGAAGTCCACTAATTCAGTCCCGACGTCCACACTTAGTTTGTGAAGAGAGAATCCCGCCCTATGCATTTGTCTTCACAAAAAAGGAGGGAAATGTACAGATACAGTTAAAGAGGAATGTGAAATATTGGATGTGATAAATATGTGATCAGCATCCTTAAAAGTGGATACGTCACCAGGGCCAGATGAAATGTACCTCAAGCTGTTAAAAGAAGCCAGGGAGGAAATAAAAGAGAGTCTGACCATCATTTTCCAATCCTCATTGGATACAGGTGAGGTGCTGGAGCATTGGAGGTCTGCTAACATTGTATCTTTGTTTAAAAAGGCGGTCAGAGGATGACCGAATAATTACAGGCCAGTCAGTCTGATCTCAGTTGTGGGCAAATTATTGGAATCACTTCTGAGGGACAGAATATACTGTTGCATAGAAAGGCATGGATTAATCAAGGACAGTGTGCATGGATCTCTTCAGGGAAGGTCACCTTCAACTAATTTAATCAAAATGTTTGAGGAAGGAACAAGGAGGATTGATGAGGGTAGCATAGTTGATGTGACTTATGTGGATTTTAGCAAGGCTTTTAACAAGGTTACACATGATAGACAGGTCAAAAAAATGTTTTAAACAAGCAATTCTGGGGAATGTAGCAAGTTGGTTATAAAATTGTCTCAATGTTGGGAAACTAGGTAATTATTGATGGGTATTTTTGTGACTGGAAGGCTGTTTCCTGTGGGGTCCCCTTCTTTTTTGCTGTACATGTTAATGATTTGGATGTAAATGTAGGGGCAATGATCAAGAAGTTTGCAGATGCCAAAAATTGGCCATGTGGTTGATCGCAAGGAGGACTGCTGTAGACTGTAGGAAGGTATCAATGGACTGGTGACAGAAAAGTGGCAACTGGAATTCAGCCTGGAGAAGTGTGAGGTGATGCACTTGGGAAGGTCGAACAAGGCAAAGGATCACACAATAAACAGGAGGACAGTGAGAGGTGTAGAGGAAGTGAGAGACCTTGAGGTGAATGCCCACACATCCCTGAAGGTTGCAGGGCAGGTCGATAATGTGGTTGAGAAACATATAGAATAATTTCATTTATCAGCCAAGAATATAAGGGCAGGTAGATTATGCCAGAGCTAAATAAAACATTAGTTCAGCCCCAATTTGAGCACTGTGTACAGTTCTGATCACCTCATTGTAGAAATGTTAATTGGATTAGAGGGGATTGACAAGGATGTTGCCAGGAGTGGACCATCGCAACTATGAGGGGAGAATGAACAGGTTGGGGTTGTTCTCCTTGGAACAGAGGCGACTGAGGGGAGATTTGATTGAGATGTACAACATTGTGAGGGGCCTGGATAGAGCAGATGGGAAGGGACTTTTGATAAAGGATCTGGATCGGCGCAGGCTGGGAGGGCCGAAGGGCCTGTTCCTGTGCTGTAATTTTCTTTGTTCTTTGTTCTTTGTTCTATTTACTTTCGCAAAGACGTCAGTGACTTGAGGCATGAGCTTAAAGTGAATGCTGGAAAGGTTAGAAGGGAGGTAAGGAAAGATTTTTTTCACTGAGAGGGTTGTAGAGGCCTGGAACTCACTGCCTTAAAGGGTAGTAGAAGCAGAAACCTTCACCTTCACCAGTCCTGAAAGACCTGCTTGTTAGGTCATTTGGACATTCTGAATTCTCCCTCTGTGACCCAAACAAGCTCCGGAATGTGTTGACTAGGGCAGCACGGTAGCATAGTGGTTAGCACAATTGCTTCACAGCTCCAGGGTCTCAGCTTGGGTCACTGTTTGTGCGGAGCCTGCACATCCTCCCCCTGTGTGCGTGGGTTTCCTCCGGGTGCTCCGGTTTCCTCCCACAGTCCAAAGATGTGCAGGTTAGGTGGATTGGCCATGAGAAATTGTCCTTAGTGTCCAAAATTGCCCTTAGTGTTGGGTGGGGTTACTGGGTTATGGGGATAGGGTGGAGGTGTTGATCTTGGGTAGCGTGCTCTTTCCAAGAGCCGGTGCAGACTCGATGGGCCGAATGGCCTCCATCTGCACTGTAAATTCTATGATATAAAAGATGTCGACATATCCATGTCAAGTGCAGCAACCTGCAGAATTTGGACAAAATGCTGGAAAGTGGATGAAGCTGGGTGGCTAGGCTAGCCTGGCACAGAATGCTGAGCCAAGTGTCCCCTTTCTGTGATTCTGTGGGCAGTATGGTAACACAGTGGGTAGCTTGTTGCTTCACATCTCCAGGATCCCAGGTTCGATTCCCGGCTAGGGTCACTGTCTGTGCAAAGTCTGCACGGTCTCTCTGTGTTATCATGGGTTTCCTCCGGGTGCTCCGGTTTCCTCCCACAAGTCCTGAAAGACCTGCTTGTTAGGTCATTTGGACATTCTGAATTCTCCCTCTGTGACCCAAACAAGCTCCGGAATGTGTTGACTAGGGGATTTTTACAGTAACTTCATTGCAGTGTTAATGTAAACCTACTTGTGGAGTCATCCTGTGCAGTCCTTCTGAAGTGTAGCCAACCATTTGATGTCAGAAACAAGGCAGTCGATTTGCACACAGCAAAATTCCGTCAACAGCAAAGATTTGATTTGATTTATTGTCACAAGTACCGAAGTACAGTGAAAAGTATTTTTCTGCGGCCGAGGGAACGTACACAGTACGCACATAGTAGACAAAGAGAATAATCAACAGAGAATATTGACAAATGGTGCATCGACAAACAGTGATTGGTTACAGTGCGGAACAAGGGGCCAAACAAAGCAAATACATGAGCAAGAGCAGCATAGGGCGTCGTGAATAGTGTCTTACAGGGAACAGATGAGTCCGAGGGGGAGTCGTTGAGGAGTCTTGTAGCTGTGGGGAAGAAGCTGTTCCTATGTCTGGATGTGTGAACCTTCAGACTTCTGTACCTTCTGCCTGATGGAAGGGTCTGGAAGAAGGCAATGCCTGGGTGGGAGGGGTCTCTGATAATGCTGTCTGCCTTCCTGAGGCTGCGGGAGGTGTAGACAGAATCAATGAGAGGGTAGCAAGCTTGTGTGATGCGCTGGGCTGAGTTCACCACACTTTGCAGTTTTGTGCGATCTTGGACTGAGCAGTTGCCATACCAGCCTGTGATGCAGCTGGATAGGATGCTCTCTATCGCACATCTGTAGAAGTTTGTGAAAGTCGATGCAGACATGCCAAATTTCTTTAGCTTCCGTAGGAAGTAGAGATGTTGTTGGGCTTTCTTGACTGTTGCATCAACGTAAGTGGGCCAGGACAGACTGTTGGAGATGGTGACCCTCAGGAAACTAAAGCTATCGACCATCTCCACTTCAGAGCCATCGATGCAGACGGGAGTGTGTGTGGTGCTGCGCTTCCTGAAGTTGATGATCAGTTCCTTGGTCTTTCCGACATTTAGAGAGGTTGTTTCAGTACACCATGCAACCAAGTAATTTACCTCCCTTCTGCAGTCTGATTCGTCGTTGTTTGAGATACGGCCCACCACAATTGTATCATCCGCAAACTTATAGATTGAGTTAGTTAAATCTTGCCACACAGTCATGTGTGTATAGGGAGTACAGTAGAGGACTGAGCACACGCCTGGTGTTGAGGACTATTGTGGAGGAGATGCTGTTACCTATCCTGACAGATTGTGGTCTGCTGGTGATAGTGGGTATGGGTGTGTCCAGGGCTGTTGGGGCGGGTGGCACTGATGTATTGGCTGACTGCTCAAAGCGGGCATAAAACTTGTTCAGTTTATTGGGTAGGGGTGCTCCAGCCCCAGATATACCGCCTGGCTTTGCTTTATAGCCTGTGATCTTGTGTAGGCCCTGCCATAGTTGTTGTGAGTTAGTGTCGTTGGCCTGGGTATTGTCTTTTTGCATCCCTGATGGCTTTCCATATGTCGTACCTGGATTTCTTATATCGGTCAGGATCGTCAGACTTGACCACCTCCGTCCGGGACTTCAGCAGGGACTGAACCCTGAGCCAGGGTTTCCGATTGGGGAACACCCATATTGTCTTCTTTGGTACACAGTCCTCGATACACTTACTGATGAAGTCTGTGATGGTGGTTGCGTACTCGTCCAGGTTAGCTGCCGCGGCCTTGAATATGGACCAGTCCACAGACTCCAAGCAGTTGCGGAGGATGTCCTCGGATGCCTCGGAACAGCACTGCAAGGTTTTCCTGACTGGCTCAGCATGCTTGAGTTGCTGTTTGTAAGCCGGAAGTAGGAGTACCGACTTGTGGTCGGATTTGGCAAAGTGTAGTCGGGGAATGGAGCGGTCAGCACCTTTAATGTTCGTTTAGCAGTGGTCCAGGGTGTTGCCCCTCTGGTGGAGCAGGAGAAACGTTGATAATGTGATAATGACCTGATATTCTGTTTTAATGAGGTTGACGATTACATGTGCACCATATTAGGAATAGACCAAAAAATTCCCCTGGGGTGCAATGGTGGTGCAGTGGTTAGCACTGTTGCCTCACAGCGTCTGGGACCCTGGTTTAATTCTGGCCTTGGGTGACTGTCTGTGTGGAGTTTGCACGTTCTCCCCATGTGTGCGTGGGTTTCCTCTGGGTGCTCCGGTTTCCTCCCACAGTCCAAAGATGCAGGTTAGCTGCATTGGCCGTGATAAATTGCCCGTCAAGCGCAAAGATGCACAGTTTAGGTGGGGTTATGGGATTAAGGGGATAGGAGGATGAGTGGACATGGGTAGAGTGCTCTCTCAAAGGGTCAGTGTCGACACGATGGGCCGAATAACCTCCATCTGCACTGTAGGAGTTCTATGATTCTATATAGCCGGAAACAGCAGACTTCTCTGAATCGCACATTTGAAGAAGATGGGCCTATGCCAGACCCTCCTGTGATTATTTATGCTTCTCTCCCAATCTTTGCAGCCCAGTTTCAAATCTCCCCCATGGTTTCTGATTCTCTGCCTGAGGCCTCACTTACCTGAAGGTTCATGTGACACTGGTAATAGTCACCTTCTCATTGCCCATTCCCTGGCTGTCAGGGGAGTTAGAAAGGGCAGGCAAATGTCATGTGATCAAACCTCACATAGACGTAGAACAGTACAGCACAGAACAAGCCCTTCGGCCCTCGATGTTGTGCCGAACATTGATCACCCTACTCAAACCCACGTATCCACCCTATACCCGTATCCCAACAACCCCCCCCCCCCCTTAACCTTACTTTTTAGGACACTACGGGCAATTTAGCATGGCCAATCCACCTAACCCGCACATCTTTGGACTGTGGGAGGAAACCGGAGAACCCGGAGGAAACCCACGCACACACGGGGAGGACGTGCAGACTCCGCACAGACAGTGACCCAGCCGGGAACCGAACCTGGGACCCTGGAGCTGTGAAGCATTTATGCTAACCACCATGCTACCGTGCTGCCCCATGATCAACTGCCATGTGATCAATCCTCCAGCAACATGTGCAATAAGATTTTTTAATTTAAAAAAAAATCTTTTATTGTTGTCACAAGTAGGCTTCCATTAACACTGCAATGAAGTTACTGTGAAAAGCCACCACATTCCGGTGCCTGTTCGGGTACACGGAGGGAGAATTCAGAATTCTCAGCTGGTACGGGAATTGAACCCACGCTGCTGGCCTTGCTCTGTATCATAAACTAGCTGTATAGCCCACTGAGCCCCGGTTTGGTAACATGGTAACCAAGGTACAGTTTTCACAGCCGAATGAGTCAGACTTCATAGAATCATAGGACAGTGCAGTGCAAGGCATTTCAATCAGCGTGTCTGTGCTGGCTCTTTCCAACAGTAATCCAGTTAAACCTTTTGAAAGTAAATCTTATTTGGAGAGCCAGCATGGGTTTGATGGGACAAATGCCCTATGTCTGGGATTTTATGCACCATCCCATTAGGTAGAGAGTTCCAAATCCTCATCACAAGTAAAAGTTTGCCTCACAGCACTTTGTGTTCTTTGACCAATCACTTTGGGTTTCGGTTCTTGACCCTTCAGCCATCGGAAAGTATATTTTTATTTGTAATTTTTAAACATTCCAATCTCCTCTATCTTGCTCTGTTCTAAGAACAACCCTAGTCCTCTACACCAAAAAATAAAACCACCAACTCTTAAGCCAGCACCGCCCCTCCATCCAACCCGTCGTAGCACCATTCTCCCTTGCCGTAGTCCAGGCTTCAAGTCCGGAAAAGGCAGCCAGCATACAGAATAACAAACCAGGACCGTATGCAGGGTTCCAGCCAGAGGCAGCAGGAGCTCAGAGAAACACAGCCTGCATGCGCCTCAGAGTATAAACTACCCAGGTGACCAGGGGCCTCCCAATTAGAATAGCTCCCAACATTATATAAATCCCCACCTGGAAGCAGTTCAGGAAGGTGACCCTGTAGAGAGTGGAGAGAAGTGATTATTGTGACTTGTGGAGTCATTGTCTCCGTCTACACTGACGACGTGGATCAAGTGAAGCTGCCGTAGGTGGCAAGGGCTGCGAACCCGGGCCATTTTTCAACTCTCTCGGAAGGTCCCTCTCCAGCCAGCAGGCATGGCACATATAGGCACATATAGACACATATAGGCACATATAGGCACATATAGACACATATAGGCACATATAGACACATATAGGCACATATAGGCACATATATGCACATATAGGCACATATAGACACATATAGGCACATATAGGCACATATAGACACATATAGGCACATATAGGCACATATAGGCACATATAGACACATTTAGACACATATAGGCACATATAGGCACATATAGGCACATATAGACACATATAGGCACATATAGGCACATATAGACACATATAGGCACATATAGACACATATAGGCACATATAGGCACATATAGGCACATATAGACACATATAGGCACATATAGGCACATATAGGCACACATAGACACATATAGGCACATATAGACACATATAGGCACATATAGGCACATATAGGCACATATAGGCACATATAGGTAAACTTGAGCTTTTTGATGCCAACTCGGATGATTGGGTCCAGTACTTTGAAAGATTTAAATGCTTTTTTCGCACAAACGCCATTACTAATGATGTACAACAGACCGTCAGCTTACTGACCGCCGTTGGAGGACCCACTTTTGCACTAATCAGGAACTTGATTTATCCAGACAGGCCAGACAGTTTGCCGTTCACCACGTTGATCGACCGAGTGGGCCATCACCAAATCCACAGCCCTCGATTATGGTCCGATGGTACCGCTTCCATACCGCTTCACAGACGCTGGTGGAGTCTCGGGGAATATTTGGTGAGCTTACGGGGACTCACTGCCCCCTGCGAGTTTGGAGCTGCCCTGGCTGAATCACTGCGGGATTGGTTCGTTTGCGGACTTCAGGACTGGGAGACGCAGTGGAAGCTGCTAATGGAGATCCCCCCTGACCCTTGACAGGGTCGTTGACATAGTGCTAACCCAGGAAAGCGCCAACCACGGGCTCCAGGAATTCCAGGGCCTGGCGTCCTGAACACTGGGCATCGTCAAGACCGCTGGCCGCCTATCACCAGAAGCACGGTGCCGGGACCGTCCCAGTATAGAAGTCACCTGCGGAAAGTTCCGCAACCTCCACTGCGACTCACCCCGGAGTGACCATGGTGCTTCCCCTGACTCAGCGTTCCCGGATAGTGGGCACTAATATCGAGCGGGACACCAGGTCCAGGAGGAAGGCTCCAGGCGATCACGTGAGGGCACAGTTCCCAGGCAATGGACCAGTTGCCATTTTCCCCCAAGAGGCCGCACACATTTCCTGGAGGACTTGAAAACTGAGGATCCAACATTACCGCTGCTCTGTGTGACTGGCCTCAGAACGGCGCCTATCCGGGTCACTGCTGAACGGACATCACACCAAGATGGGACTGGATACGGGAGCGGCAGTTTTGGTCGGCGGTTTTAACACATTTACGGCAGCCCAGATAGATTTTCAGCCACTGGAGCTTCACAACTGGGGGCCTGACTAGCCACGTATACAGGGGGCCCATTTGAAATGGTAGGCCCACGTGCCCGTGACATACGAAGACCAGTCCGCATACCTACCATTGGTGGTGGTCCGCGGCAACCATCACAGCCTATTGGGGCGTGATTGACTGTGCCAGCCATGTTTGGATTGCCAACGTGTGTGCCAGATGTACCCCAATGCGCCGGATGGAGTGCTGTCGAAGTTCCCTTCGGTTTTCGTTGAAAGCCTCGGGACCATTAAACGAGCTATGGCCATGATCAATGTGAGGTGGCACAGTAGCACAGTGGTTAGCATTGTTGCTTCACAACGCCAGGGACCCGGGTTCAATTCGCAACTTGGGTCACTGTCTGCGCGGAGTCTGCACATTCTCCCCGTGTGGGCGTGTGTTTCCTCCGGGTGCTCCGGTTTCCACCCACAGTCCAAAGATGTGCAGGTTAGGTGGATTGGCCATGATAAAATTGCCCCGTAGTGTCCAAAAGTTGGGTTTGCTGGGTTGTGTGGTAGGGTGGGCTGAGGTAGGGTGCTCTTCAGGGACCAGTATAGACTCGACGGGCTGAATGGCCTCCTTCTGCACTGTAAATTCTATAAGAACGCCCAGTCCTAATATTTCTGTGCCCGCCATGTGCCATACTAACTTCGTGCCAAGGTAGACCAGTTTGCAGCAGCTGGGTATTTTTTGCCCCGTTCACTATGCTGATTGGACCGTGCCTGTAGGCCCCTTGTTGAGGCCGGACGGTACGGTTCTGTGGGGACTACAAAATGACCGTAAACCGGGTATCCTGCCTTGACCGTTACCCGGTCCCTCGGATCGAGGATCTCTACGCCCGGCTCAGCGGAGGAAAAACGTTCACTAAGCTGGGCACAAACCACGCAAACTTGCAGTTGGTGCTCGAGCCAGGTTCCCGGATATATGTGGCGATCAATACCCACCTGGGACAGTATGAGTACACGGGGTTGCTGCTCAGAGTCTCCTCGGCTTGGGTGATATTTCACAGAGTTATGGAGAATATCTTGCAAGGGTTGCCAAGGGTGGCTATCTACCTGGATGATGTTCCCCATCACCAGGACCTCGCATTAGGGACACATGGAGAACCTAATCGACGTCGTCGAGCAGTTTACTCGGGCCGGGGTCTGCCTCTGGAGGGAGATGTGCGTTTTCCACAAGCCGGCAGTCATATATCTCTGCAACCGAGTGGACAGCGGGGCCTCCATGATGCACGATCAATCACTACTGAAGCGAGATTGTAGTCCAATTGAAGGCTTTAATGAACAAGAGGTTACCCCAGCAGCTCCGGTACAGAATGACTGCTGTGGGTGAAACACAGACTCTGATGCTCCGCCTGCTGGGCGGAACCAGCAGGCAGGTTATACCACTCATACTACAGCATAAGGTACATCCCACCTAGGTACCCCTAATATAGCCTACCACATTCACCCCCTGTTTAAAAAAGAGTCCGGCGGGGGTGGTGGCCTTGCTTTTACAGTGGTAGAGGTTATAGCGGTACCCTTCAGTGCCTTTACATGCAATACACATATTTACAGACAATTATTTACAAGTTCATTTTACAATGAAACTATCAGCTGGTCGAGGGCCCTGGTCGTCCTCTGCAATCGTCGCAGCCCCGGCGGTGATGGTGACGTCGGCTCGGGCATCCGTGGCTCTGGGAGTGTGTCGTCTTCAGCTTCATCGCATCCGGATGGGGCCAGTGGGAGGACGGATCCTCCTGGGAAGGGGGCTGCGGTGGTAGGCGCCGGTGAAAAAGGTTGGTGGGAGGGTGGGTGAAGGTGGGGATCCAGCGGGGTCCAGATCCCGGAGGGAGACCGTGTCTTGTCGGCCGTCGGGGTGCGCCACATAGGCGTACTGGGGGTTAGCATGGAGGAGATGTACCCTCTCGACCAGTGGGTCCGACTTGTGGGCCCATACATGTTTGCGGAGTAGGACGGGTCCGGGGGCTGCCAGCCATGTTGGGAGCGAGATCCCCGAGGAGGACTTCCTAGGGAAGGCAAGGAGACGTTCATGAGGTGTTTCGTTGGTAGTAGTGCACAATAGTGATCGGATGGAGTGAAGTGCATCGGGGAGGACCTCCTGCCATCGGGACACTGGGAGATTCTTGGACTGTAGGGCCAGTAGGACGGCCAGTAAGACGGCCTTCCAGACCGTCCCGTTCTCCCTCTCTACCTGCCCATTTCCCCAGGGGTTGTAACTGGTCGTCCTGCTGGAGGCAATGCCCTTGCTGAGCAGGAATTGACGCAGCTCGTCACTCATGGAAGGAGGAGCCCCTATCGCTATGGATGTAGGTGGGGAAACCGAACAGGGTAAAGGTGCTGTGGAGGGCTTTAATGATGGTGGCAGCCGTCATGTCAGGACAGGGGATGGCGAAAGGGAACCGGGAGTACTCATCAATCATGTTTAAGAAATACGTGTTGCGGTCGGTGGAGGGAAGGGGCCCTTTGAAATCCACGCTGAGGCGTTCAAAGGGGCGGGAAGCCTTCACCAAGTGCACTTTATCTGGCCTGTAGAAGTCCGGCTTGCACTCCGCGCAGATTTGGCAGTTTCCGGTTATGGCCCTGACTTCCTCGATGGAGTAGGGCAGATTGTGGGTTTCAACAAAGTGGAAGAACCGTGTAACCCCCGGGTGGCAGAGGTTGTCGTGGAGGGTCCGGAGCCGGTCTACTTGTACACTGGCACAAGTGCCGCGGGACAGGGCATCAGGAGGCTCGTTGAGCTTCCCGGGACGATACAAGATCTCGTAATTATAGGTGGAGAGCTTGATCCTCCACCATAAGGTCTTATCATTCTTAATTTTGCCCCGCTGTGCATTGTCAAACATGAAGGCTACCGACCATTGGTCAGTGAGGAGAGTGAATCTCCTGCCGGCCATGTAATGCCTCCAATGCCACACAGCTTCGACGATGGCTTGGGCCTCCTTCTCGACGGAGGAATGGCGGATTTCTGAGGCGTGGAGGGTGCGTGAAAAGAAGGCCATGGGTCTGCCCGCTTGGTTGAGGGTGGCAGCCAGAGATACGTCTGATGCGTCGCTCTCAACCTGGAAGGGAAGGGACTCATCAATTACGTGCATCGTCGTCCTGGCATATCTGCTTTGATGCGACTGAAAGCCTGTGGGGGGCCTCTGCCGATAGGGGAAAAACCGTGGACTGGATTAGTGGGTGGGCCTTGTCCGCATAATTGGGGACCCACTGGGCGTAATAAGAAAAGAAGCCCAGGCAACGTTTCAGGGCCTTGGGGCAGTGGGGGAGGGGAAACTCCATGAGGGGGCGCATGCATTCGGGATCTGGGCCTATGACTCCATCATGCACTACGTAGCCGAGGATGGCTAGGCGGTCGGTGCTAAACACGCATTTGTCCTTGTTGTAGGTTAAGTTAAGGATTTTTGCGGTATGGAGGAATTTGTTGAGGTTGGTGTCGTGGTCCTGCTGGTCGTGGCCGCAAATGGTGACATTGTCGAGGTACGGGAACACGGCCCGCAGACCATACCCGTCAACTATTCGGTCCATCTCCCGTTGGAAGACCGAGACCCCATTTGTGACACCAAAGGGAACCCTTAGAACGTGGTAGAGCCGCCCATCTGCTTCGAATGCAATGTACTTGCGGTCGTCCGGGCGAATGGGGAGCTGGTGGTAGGCTGATTTAAAGTCTACTGTGGAGAAAACCTTGTATTGCGCTATCTGGTTGACCATTTCAGATATGTGGGGGAGAGGGTACGCGTCGAGCTGCGTATACCTGTTGATGGTCTGACTATAATCGATGACCATCCTATGTTCCTCCCCGGTCTTTACAACCACTACTTGAGCTCTCCAGGGGCTGTTGCTGGCCTCGATAATACCTTCCTTCAGTAACCGCTGGACATCCAACCTAATGAAGGTCCGGTCCTGGGCACTGTACCGTCTGCTCCTGGTGGCGACGGGTTTGCAATCGGGGGTAAGGTTGGCAAACAGGGAAGGCAGGTCGACCTTGAGGGTCGGGAGGCCACAGACAGTGAGGGGGGTATGGGGCCGCCGAGTTTGAACGTTAAACTTCGCAGGTTACACTGGACGTCGAGTCCCAAGTGTGTGGCAGCGCAGAGATGGGGGAGGACGTAGAGACCGTGAGGTTGGCTATGCAGTACCCCCAGATCTCCACAGAGTGGGACCCAGAGGCCAGGGAGATCTTTTGTTTAATCAGGTGTAGAGCGAGGGAGCAGTGTCTTACCGTATTGGGATGGATGAAGCTCTCCGTGCTCCCAGAGTCGATCAAGCAGGATGTCTTGTGCCCGTTGATGAGTACCAACGTTGTAGCGGTTGAAAGCGTTCGGGGCCGAGACTGGTCCAGTGTCACTGAGGCAAGTTGTGGCAGAAGCTGAGAGATCTCGTTGGGCGATACACGGCCACCCGAGTCGGGGTCCTGAGACATCATCCAAGATGGCTGCCCCCATGAATCGCACATGGCCGGCTGGGTGATCTCATCAGGCGATACATGGGCAGCCGAGTCGGGGTCCTGAAACATCATCCAAGGTGGCTGCCCCCATGAATCGTACATGGCCTGTGAGGAGAGGAATGGCAGCGGGCCTGGTTCGCCTGTGGAGACACCGGTGGCCGACCCGGCCTGGCATACTGCCAGGAGGTTCCCCTTCTTCCTGCAGCCTTTGCAGATTGCAGATGGGGCCAGGCAGCGTTTCCAGGGGTGTTTGTTTTTTCCGCAAAAATAGCATCAGGCCCCCCTCCCCCCCCCCCCCCCCCCCCCCGGGTTTCCTGGCTGCCGCACTGCACAAGCTTGTGGGGAATTTAGGGGTGCTTTTGAATCGGCCGCGGGTGGGGTCCCCCTGTCCATGCGGGTACCGCGCGGTCGGGAACGTAGGCCTGGGCATTGCGGGAGGCTACATCTAGGGAGTGGGCAAGTTTCCGTGCCTCTTTAAGCCCTCGCATGTCATTTTCCAGCAGTCGCTGGCGGAATTTAGAGGACAGCATGCCCGCAACAAAAGCATCCCGTATTAAGAGTTTGGTGTGGTCATTGGCTGAGACTTGTGGACAGTTACAGTTTCTACCTAACACTAACAATGCGCGGTAGAAATCGTCCAGTGATTTCCCCTGGGATCTGCCGTCTGGTAGCTAAAAGATGCCGAGCGTATACCTGATTCACAGTGCGGACGTAGTGTTCTTTTAACAAAGTCATTACATCCTCGAAACCGTCCGCGTCTTCGATTAGCGTGTAGATTTCTGGGCTCACCCTTGAGTGGAGGAGTTGCGTTTCTGTTCCTCTGTGGGGGTAGTCGGGGCCGTCCTGATGTACCCGTTGAAACATGCCAGCCAATGTTTAAAGGTTGCTGCTGCATTTTCCGCGTGGGGGTTGATTTGTAGACACTCTGGCTTGATGCGGAGAGCAGCCATTCTTCAATTCTTGTTCATTAAATTGATGCACGATCAATCATTACTGAGTGATGAGACCATCAATTCACGCGACACGTGGTTAGAAGTGAACAGTGGTTTTAATCTTCCTACAACAGAGCCTGCCTGTGACACGATGAACTCCAGATGAACTGGCAGGCAGGCTCTCAGCATCAATCTTTATATTTCCAGTTAGGGGGGAGGAGCCGTGGGTGGAGCCAAGGGTGGAGCCCAGTACAAACTCCCGTACACTCCCAGTGCATCTCCCCCTAGTGGCAGAACACCGCAACTGCTCGTGTGCCGAGCTTACAGAGACATAGTAATACAGTGTGAATTACGCTACTGTGATTCACCACACTGAGGCGAGATTGTAGTCCAATTGAAGGCTTTAATGAAGAAGTATTTACCCCAGCAGCTCCGGTACAGAATGACTGCTGTGGGTGAAACACAGACTCTTATGCTCCGCCTGCTGGGCGGAACCAGCAGGCAGGTTCTACCACTCATACTACAGTATAAAGGTACATCGCACCGAGGTACCGCGATACCCCTAATATAGCCGACCACACTCCATTCAGTGGACGATTCGCCAGGCCCTCATCCCTCGTGACCAAATGGAGCTCTGATGTTTCCTCGACCTGTGAACTATTACATGAAGTTCATACCCAGGATGGCCACGTGGCTCACCCCGCTCCACTAACTACTGAAGAAGGGACAGAAGTGAGCCTGGAGGCCCCCTGCACCGGAAGGCGTTTCAGGAGGTGAAGCAGCACCTCTCGTCAGATGTATTGCTGACCCACTTTGACCCGGACAAGCCCCTGCTCCTCACTTGCGATGCCTCATCGCTAGCCTTCGCTGGGGTTATTTAAGGACGATCCAGTGATTCCACCGATAACATCTGCCCGGGTACAGTGATGGGCCCTGCTTCTATCTACCTACTTTGGAGCATCGTCTGGGCACAAGAATCACGCACACAGACACGTTAAGCCACCTGCCCCTACTCACAAAGCCGCTGCAGCCACGGAGGTGATAGCCGCTCTCCATTTCATGGACACTCTGCCAGTAACGGCAGCTCATATCCAAGAATGGGCCCAGACCGACCCTGAGTTGTCGTGGGTCCAACATATGGTCCAATACGGGGCCCGACAGAGGGCAATACCAGACGGGCTGAGTGCCTACATTGCCAATCTGCCCAAAATGAAGGTTGAAGACGCTGCCCTCCTGTGGGAGACATAAGTGGTAGGGGACGGGTGACCCTGCTGAAAGACCTGTATAGCTGGCGAGTGGCCATAATGAAAATATTGGCACATAGCTACGTTTGGTAGCCCAGGCGGGATACGTGTTTGAGCGGGTGGCCCGCAATTGCACCCCATGCCAGGAACCCCAGAAGGCCCCCCCCCCAACGCTGGCAGCCGGAATGCACCCCACGGAGTGGCCCGGGAAGTCGTGGTACCGTGTACACATCGATCTTGCCAGCCTGTTTCAGAGGGCCCCTATCCTCATACTGGTGATCGCGCACTTGAAGTGGCTTGAAGTAGACCGGGTCCCCACGGCGACCACACGAGCACTATGGACAGACTAAGATATATTTTTAGCATACGCGGACTGCCCGAGGTCCTGGTGTCAGACAATAGAGCAGCATTTACAAGTCAGGAATGTGTGGACGGCCCCGTACCACCCGGCCTCCAATGGACTAGCTGTACGAGCAATTCAAACATTCAAGCAGGCCATGATGAAGATTACCTCAGGATTGAAGCAAACATGGTTGGTGCGGTTACTTTTCAGTTATCGTACAACACCTCACGCCACAATCGGCGCCGGAAGAGTTGCTCATGGGGCAATGACTCCGGACACGTTTAAGCCTCGATCTCGGGGAGCAAGTCTGCCAGCAGCAGGAGCGCTTGCAGACGGACTCTCACCACAGCCCACAAGCGCGCACCTTCACAACAGGTGACACTGTTTATGTGAGGAACTTTGGGACCAGATCCACATGGATCCCTGGGGTAGTCCTCCACTCAATGGGGCCAGTCTCCTATGCAGTCCGGGTATAGGGCACAGAGACACACCACCACATGGACCACATACGACAACGCGCCCAGGAACCACCGGCGAAAGGCCCGGAGGCCCCAAGCAGGACCCGGGCTCCGTCCCCCATATGGGCAAGGAAGAGCCTCGAGGCCAGCGAGGAACCAGGGCCCCACCCACGCATTCTGCTTCCTGTTGAACGTCAGGATGCTGGGGAACCTGTGCCGCCCATGGACCCAGCCAGCAATGGCATGGACATCGAGACAGATTCTGATATGGACATTGGACTGCTCAGTGATGATACACTGCCACCGATTGCAACAGCAGCCTTACCAGCTGGGCCATGCCAGCTGTGACGTTCATCATGGAAGCTGCAGTCGCTGGTATGCAACACACCTCCCTGGCTGACTGTACCACCCCTCCGCCCACAACACAAATGGCCACGGGACCCTCCACCTGAGGACATGGCATTTCTCCAGACTCGGGAGTGGAGGGTTATTACCACCTCCTACAGGGACAGAACTGTATAGCATCAATTTCCCCCCACCCCCGACACCTCAGAGTATGAGCGACTCAGGTGGCTAGGTGGCGGAGCTTCTTCCCAATTGGAGGAGCTTCCCACAGGGTATAAACCCTGACCTGGAAGCAGTTTGGGGAAGGTGACCCTGCAGGGAATGGAGAGGAGTGGATTGGAGTGGAGTGGAAATGAAATGAAATGAAATGAAATGACTTATTGTTGTGGTAGTCACCACTGTTGTATTGTATATACTGCACTGCATACGAGGGTATTATGGTAAGGCCCCTGTACTACAGGTACGGGAGTAGATCCCTGCCTGCAGAGTATAAATGTGTGTGCTCTCCGAACTGCAGCCATTTCGGCAGCAGCTGCGGGAGGCTACACATCTCTGCTTAATAAAGCCTCGATTACTCTCTACTCTCGTCTCGTCGTAATTGATAGTGCATCAATTGTCACAGAGGAGAGGAGTGATAAGGAGTGATAGTTGTGACCAGTGTGGAATAAAGTAAGTTTTACCCTATCAGCTTGGCCTCTTGTGGAGTCTTTGCCTCCGTCTACAAGACATTCCACGTATGAAGTGGAATTCCTGACAATGTACATGCAGGTTCTCCTGATAAGATGAAGTAGTACACCCTCCCCCCATCTAACTCTTGAGTCTGCAGTTTTTCTCTTGTCACTGTGACTTTTCACCTACATCTGTTATCTCTAGGAAGCAGTAAGTTAATTTTTTGGTTATTATAGACTTCTTGTCACAAGCCTATCTTGATCATAGTTTTATAACTCAGGTTTTACTGTGAACTGTACTTCCTTCATTAAATCCTCTGTCGCAGGCAGGTTAGAGGGTGTTCAAGGGCTGTCTGACATTTCCCGTCCCTGCCCCATAGCTTTGCACATTCTTGAGTCAGCCTGTTTGGAGAGAGCCAAAGGCCAAGGTTGAAGGTCAAGTCACCAGGACATCACTGGAAAGAGGAGCAAAGTTAAGGCAATTAAACAATGACTCAGAGATTTGGCAATGCTAAGATTGAGTTCTGAAGGAACAATGAGCCGTAAGGAAGGGAGGGCTAAACGGCTGAGTCTAGTTCTGGAAGGAGATTGCAACACATTGGGAGGCACGCCTGGACTTTAAAAGGAACAGCAGACAAAAGTGCAGATGCAGCAATGTGAATAAGATGAGAAAGGCTTTTTTTAAAAATAAATATGTTTATTAAGGTTTTACATTTTGCAAACAATGCAACAAAGCTATAAAAATTATACATCACAATAAGCAAGAAAAATGGTTCAACGTACATGAATACAGAGGGGGACATGAGAACAACATTGTAACTGGCCCGATACAATCATTAGACTTAACTTGATGCCTCTACAAGCCTCAACAGAGATCAAGGGATTAACAGGATGAAGCTATGGAAACATGGTAAAATGGTGCATGCCCTCCCACACAGTGATTGCCCACAATTACCATGAGAATTCAGGGTAAAGCTTCTGTACAATTTTAGGGCGGCACCAATACACATCTCCCTCAACTATACCAGTGCCAGAGACACCGATGCCGCACTGCAACATCCTCTCCTGGTTACCAGACCGATCTGTACCCATGCAGGAACCAGTCACGGATTCTTCATACCAAGAGACATAGATAGAATGCAGAGCTGGGCTGAGAAGTGGCAGATGGAGTTTAACCCTGACAAGTGTGAGGTTGTCCATTTTGGAAGGATAAATCTGAATGCGGAATACAGGGTTAATGGTAGGGTTCTTGGCAATGTGGAGGAGCAGAGAGATCTTGGGGTCTATGTTCATTGTTCTTTGAAAGTTGCCACTCAAGTGGATAGAGCTGTGAAGAAGGCCTATGGTGTGCTAGCGTTCATTAGCAGAGGGATTGAATTTAAGAGCCGTGAGGTGATGATGCAGCTGTACAAAACCTTGGTCAGGCCACATTTGGAGTACTGTGTGCAGTTCTGGTCACCTCATTTTAGGAAGGATGTGGAAGCTTTGGAAAAGGTGCAGAGGAGATTTACCAGGATGTTGCCTGGAATGGAGAGTAGGTCATACGAGGAAAGATTGAGGGTGCTGGGCCTTTTCTCATTGGAACGGAGAAGGATATGGGGCGACTTGATAGAGGTTTATAAGATGATCAGGGGAATAGATAGAGTAGATAGTCAGAGACTTTTTCCCCGGGTGGAACACACCATTACAAGGGGACATAAATTTAAGATAAATGGTGGAAGATATAGAGGGGATGTCAGAGGTAGGTTCTTTACCCAGAGAGTAGTGGGGGCATGGAATGCACTGCCTGTGGTAGTAGTTGAGTCGGAAAATTTATGGACCTTCAAACGGCTATTGGATAGGTACTTGGATTAGGGTAGAATAAGGGAGTGTAGGTTAACTTCTTAAGGGCAGCACGGTAGCATTGTGGATAGCACAATTGCTTCACAGCTCCAGGGTCCCAAGTTCGATTTCGACTTGGGTCACTGTCTGTGTGGAGTCTGCACATCCTCCCCGTGACTGCGTGGGTTTCCTCCGGGTACTCCGGTTTCCTCCCACAGTCCAAAGATGTGCAGGTTGGGTGGATTGGCCATGACAAATTGTCCAAAATTCTATGATTAACCTAGGACAAAAGTTTGGCGCAACATCGTGGGCCGAAGGGCCTGTTCTGTGCTGTATTTCTCTATCTATCTATCAAACCCTACAAAAAGAAACCCAAAGAAAAGATGCAAAAACCCCCAGTTCTAAAGGGGAGTTCTATATACCACACAACACAACTTAACCCCAGTGTCAGGCCCAGTACAGAACCAACATCATTCCATACACTTATGCAGAGAGGACCGGGAGTATGATCAATGCTTCAGGGCCTCAGGAATGAGAACTAGGACTACTAGAATAGATCACAGGATCACAAAGGATCAGGACCCCAATCTGTCTCCGTATTCCCCTGGCGCACGCCCATTAATGAAGAAGAGAACAAGCTTCTCAGTGAAACAAGACAGTGTCCCACCCGTTATGGGGAAGCAACAGGATATCAACTAGTACAGCACTCGGCTCAACCCAAGGCCCCCGTATGCTGAAAAGCAAAACCACCTCTTCAGGATGCCCCTAATAAGTCCCTTTGAGAAGGGACATCCCAAGTTCCAGAGAGCAGCAGGATAGCAGCCAAAGCAACAGGTCTGGCCAAGCCCAGCAAACTCCAAATCGCAGGAATCAGTATCTCCAGCATCTCCAGCACAGCCCAAAAACTACACCCCAGCTGGACCTGCACCTCAACCACAGTGCAAAAAAAAAGGATAAGGCCAGCCCCAGTCAGGGAGACCCCAACACTGAGGAGAAGAATCATCAAGACATCCAATAATTGGGCATCCTGGGAGGGGGCCGGTTCACTCCCCCTTGGTACACAAGGGGAATATCCCCTGGACCACCGGACCAGGATTAGTATCAGCACACTGCTTATCCAGATAAAAGTGAGTAAAAAACTCCCTCAGGGAAGGATATCCAAGTTGACCTAAAAATATTAGCCACCGCCCTGTCCTGCATGCCATGATTAGAAGGATGTTAAGAAATACGACAGCGCAAAGGCAGCACGATGGCGCAGTGGTTAGCACAGCTGCCTCATGGTGCCGAGGTCCCAGGTTCAATCCCGGCCCTGGGTCACTGTCTATGTGGAGTTTGCACATTCTCCCCGTGTTTGCGTGGGTTTCGCCCCCACAACCCAAAGATGTGCAGGCTAGGTGGACTGGCCACGCTAAATTTATCCAAAAAAAAGAAAAAAAAGAAATACGACAACGCTGCCTCAACAGAGATACAAATACTGCTTCCACATGGAAAACCCAACCACAATGAGGAGGACACTTAGGAAACCACCATAAAAGACTACAAGGAGAGGGGTGCCCAACGCCCACATTAAACCTACCTCCAGCCAAGGGGAGGGGCTCCAAAAATGTAGAGGCATGGCAAACAGTCTCTCCAACAAATCAGCCAAGGGTTGACCAAACCCACCTCAGTGTGCGCTGCCATTCAGTTCCTCCCATTCTCACAGCTCGAAAGTAAAAAGACCCAAAGAATGAACTCCAACCTCAAGGAAGAGTCAGAAGGAATACCGTCCTTCCCAGGATAAATAATCTGCCTGGGCCATCAAAGGAGACGGGCACGGATTCTTCAGTTCAAAAGAACAAGAAAGCCAAAATAAAAAGCCGATACAGTGAGCTCTAACTGGGGGGCTTTCCTCAATCTCAGTCAGGACTTAACAAACCCTATCACCCAACTCCACCCCAACCATCCACCCATCACCCTGCTACTGCTCCACTCATCTTTAGTATAATTGAGAAAAGGGATGTCAAAATAGCACTCCCTCCCACAACCACAAGGGTTATACCACAGAGTGATAAAAAGGGGTAAAACTGTGCACGGATCACATTTCACATCATTGACTCAAAATGATTTTTGCTGGAACAGGATAACAGGCAACACTTGTCCTCGTGCTCACACCTTGCACGTCCTTTCAAGAGAAAAGACAACAATAAATCATCAACAACATAATCACAAGGGAGCAATGTCCAGGATTATTGAAGAACTACAGGATAAAAACAATTCAGATTCCAACATCCGCAGTAATTTGCTTTTATAAAAACACTACATGTGTTGTTTGCAAAGGACGACGCCAAGACAGGGTGAATGAGCACTCCTCAGGCTCTCTCGAGGACACCAGTGAATGAAGCACTGACACTTCCACCATGCTGCCGCCCAAGCAATCCACAGCCTAGGCTCTGGCCTGGGGAGATGACTCGATCTACTCGGCCACCTCCAACCCTCTACGACAAGCATTGAGAATAGGATAATATAGGGCCAGTGGTGGGGGCCCAGCCAACCCCAGGCCGCAAAGATCGAATACACCGTACCCTATCGGACCTGATGTACCCAACCTCCAAATCCAAGATTACTAAAGCATGGCAGCCAATTTTCAAACTCAACAGGGAACTTTTAATAATAATCTTTATTGTCACAAGTAGGCTTACATGAACACTGCAATTAAGTTACGGCCCTTAGCCGTCACATTCCAGCGCCTGTTTGGCTACGCAGAGGGAGAATTTAGAATGTCCAATTTACCAAACAAGCACGTCTTTCGAACCCAGGAAGGAAACCGGTGCACCCGGAGGAAACCCACGCAGGCACAGGGAGAACGTGTAGACTCCGTACAGACAGTGACCCAGCCGGGAATCGAACCTGGGACCTGGTGCTGTGAAGCCACAGTGCTAACCACTGTGCTACCGTGCTGCCCCCACTTGCCTCCCACTTCTCCAGGAACTGGGCTTGTGGGCACTCCTTGTCCAGCCACTACCTCCCAAAAACATTAGGACAGATGACACATCATGCAACAGGATCTCAACAAAACAAGTTGAGCCCTCACCAGCGAAAAGTGCTCCATCGCATACACGGATTCTCTCCTGCTCCTCCGCCATTCTCCCAAGGATAGCTCGCAGTTCCTCAAAGTTAGCTCCAAGCACCTGCACCAAAAAGCCGAGATCCTCACCTAGAACAACATTCTCAATGGCGGCCATCGTTCGGATGCAGAGATCACCACCGAAGTGAAACCCGCTTTATTCCCAGGGGGTGTGCATCACTGGCTATCTCTAACTGCCCTTGAGAAGGTGGTGATGAGCTGCCTTCTTGAACCGCTGCAGTCCATGCGATGTAGGTACATCCACCGTGCTCTTAGCGAGGAATTTTGACCCAGTGCCGGTGAAGGCCGAAATCGATGCCAAGTGGTCCATCTGGTTTCATTCCTTTATAGCAGTTGACTCGCTCGGCCATTCTAGATAGAGAAATACAGCACAGAACAGGCCCTTCGGCCCACGATGTTGCGCCGAACTTTTGTCCTAGGTTAATCATAGAATTTTGGACAATTTGTCATGGCCAATCCACCCAACCTGCACATCTTTGGACTGTGGGAGGAAACCGGAGTACCCGGAGGAAACCCACGCAGTCACGGGGAGGATGTGCAGACTCCACACAGACAGTGACCCAAGTCGAAATCGAACTTGGGACCCTGGAGCTGTGAAGCAATTGTGCTATCCACAATGCTACCGTGCTGCCCTTAAGAAGTTAACCTACACTCCCTTATTCTACCCTAATCCAAGTACCTATCCAATAGCCGCTTGAAGGTCCATAAATTTTCCGATTCAACTACTACCACAGGCAGTGCATTCCATGCCCCTACTACTCTCTGGGTAAAGAACCTACCTCTGACATCCCCTCTATATCTTCCACCATTTATCTTAAATTTATGTCCCCTTGTAATGGTGTGTTCCACCCGGGGAAAAAGTCTCTGACTGTCTACTCTATCTATTCCCCTGATCATCTTATAAACCTCTATCAAGTCGCCCCTCATCCTTCTCCGTTCTAATGAGAAAAGGCCTAGCACCCTCAATCTTTCCTCGTATGACCTACTCTCCATTCCAGGCAACATCCTGGTAAATCTCCTTTGCACCTTTTCCAAAGCTTCCACATCCTTCCTAAAATGAGGTGACCAGAACTGCACACAGTACTCCAAATGTGGCCTGACCAAGGTTTTGTACAGCTGCATCATCACCTCACGGCTCTTAAATTCAATCCCTCTGCTAATGAACGCTAGCACACCATAGGCCTTCTTCACAGCTCTATCCCTTGTAATGGTGTGTTCCACCCGGGGAAAAAGTCTCTGACTGTCTACTCTATCTATTCCCCTGATCATCTTATAAACCTCTATCAAGTCGCCCCTCATCCTTCTCCGTTCTAATGAGAAAAGGCCTAGCACCCTCAATCTTTCCTCATATGACCTACTCTCCATTCCAGGCAACATCCTGGTAAATCTCCTTTGCACCTTTTCCAAAGCTTCCACATCCTTCCTAAAATGAGGTGACCAGAACTGCACACAGTACTCCAAATGTGGCCTGACCAAGGTTTTGTACAGCTGCATCATCACCTCACGGCTCTTAAATTCAATCCCTCTGCTAATGAACGCTAGCACACCATAGGCCTTCTTCACAGCTCTATCCACTTGAGTGGCAACTTTCAAAGAACAATGAACATAGACCCCAAGATCTCTCTGCTCCTCCACATTGCCAAGAACCCTACCATTAACCCTGTATTCCGCATTCAGATTTGTCCTTCCAAAATGGACAACCTCACACTTGTCAGGGTTAAACTCCATCTGCCACTTCTCAGCCCAGCTCTGCATTCTATCTATGTCTCTTTGAAGCCGACAACAGCCCTCCTCACTATCCACAACCCCACCAATCTTCGTATCATCTGCAAATTTACTGACCCACCCTTCAACTCCCTCATCCAAGTCGTTAATGAAAATCACAAACAGCAGAGGACCCAGAACTGATCCCTGCGGTACGCCACTGATAACTGGGCTCCAGGCTGAATATTTGCCAGCCACCACAACTCTCTGTCTTCTATCGGTTAGCCAGTTTGTTATCCAACTGGCCAAATTTCCCACTATCCCATGCCTCCTTACTTTCTGCATAAGCCTACCATGGGGAACCTTATCAAATGCCTTACTAAAATCCATGTACACTACATCCACTGCTTTACCTTCATCCACATGCTTGGTCACCTCCTCAAAGAATTCAATAAGACTTGTAAGGCAAGACCTACCCCTCACAAATCCGTGCTGACTATCCCTAATCAAGCAATGCCTTTCCAGATGCTCAGAAATCCTATCCCTCAGTACCCTTTCCATTACTTTGCCTACCACCGAAGTAAGACTAACTGGCCTGTAATTCCCAGGGTTATCCCTATTCCCTTTTTTGAACAGGGGCACGACATTCGCCACTCTCCAATCCTCTGGTACCACCCCTGTTGACAGCGAGGACGAAAAGATCATTGCCAACGGCTCTGCAATTTCATTTCTTGCTTCCCATAGAATCCTTGGATATATCCCGTCAGGCCCGGGGGACTTGTCTATCCTCAAGTTTTTCAAAACGTGCAACACATCTTCCTTCCTGACAAGTATCTCCTCAAGCTTATCAGTCTGCTTCACGCTGTCCTCTCCAACAATATGGCCCCTCTCATTTGTAAATACTGAAGAAAAATACTTGTTCAAGACCTCTCCTATCTCTTCAGACTCAATACACAATCTCCCGCTACTGTCCTTAATCGGACCTACTCTCACTCTAGTCATTCTCATATTTCTCACGTATGTGTAAAAGGCCTTGGGGTTTTCCTTGATCCTACCCGCCAAAGATTTTTCATGCCCTCTCTAAGCTCTCCTAATCCCTTTCTTCAGTTCCCTCTGGTTCAGATGCAACCCTTCCTGCTTGTCCAGGTCCCACCTTCCCCAGAATGCGCTCCAATTATCCAAATACCTGAAGCCCTCCCTCCTACACCATTCCTGTAGCCACGTGTTCAACTGCACTCTCTCCCTATTCCTAGCCTCGGAAGGACTGGAGGTCAGACCAGGCAAGGACGGCAGCTTTCCTTCCCTAAAGGACATGAATGAATCAGATGGGTTTTTATGACATGGCATTAGTCTTTTAATTCCAGATTTTTATTGAATTGAAATTTCACCACTTGCCATGGTGGGATTTGAACTGCGGATTACTAACCCACGACACTATCACTACGACGCCACCACCTCCCTCTGCTTGCAGTAGATATGTCACAGATACACGAATGCTGCTGCTTGACCATTCCTTAGACATGCTCTTCTTCTCCTCCTCTCCCTCCACAAAGCTCCACTACAGGAACACGCCTGACAATACCCTGTGGTGGTGAAAGGTGCAGGTAAATGCAGGTTCTTTTTTTGAGGCATTTGACCTTTCCAAAATTTGGAATTACAAAGGGCAGGCAGGCCATGCCTGAGCTGTTAGCCAGCTATCCAGACATGTTGAGCTATGACATTCTCTGTGACAATGTGGTGGGTAAACACTGCAGTCTTGTCACACAAGAGAAGGGCAGCCCTCTTTGGTGAAATCCCGGAGAACAATTATAAAAGGCCAAGTAAACAAACATTAATCTTTTTCGACTTTGAGCTGCGATTGCAGGGTTAATGGTCACAAAACAGATTACTAACATAGACAGTGTAATCAATAAATGATTGTTTTAATCTAGTTCACAAATTTTGGCATCACCTTGCAGCTGTGATGGATTTATGCTGAATTGCGATTTAATTTTCTATCTTGCAGGGGGGGGGGGGGGGGGGGGGAGGGTGCCTCTGACGGACTTTAATCTCACTAATGTACAGCTGGAACCTTCCTCCCATCACTCTGCAACAATAGGACACCGAAACTAGCCAGCTCAACCTATCTGCTTCAGGTATTGTGCAAAAGAATATTGACAGCTTTCAAAAAATAGTTTGTCAGTGGAACATGGGATGAGGGTCGGGGGCTGAATTTTCAGCCCTCCAACCACCCCTTTCCAATGCCCCAGCTTTACCCCTCATCAGCCCCCCCCCCCCCCCCCCCCAACCACCCTCCGGCCTTGGTAGAGAACAAGGGACGAGCCAGGGTCTGAAAATAGCGATGCTGGCCGGCATGTTGGATTCAGGATGCTGTTCATTGCAACATACATTTTTGGGTGAGGTGAGTTCAGGCTGGGGAAGCACAAATGGGCAAGCAATTTGGCTGGTTAAGGCCCTGGTTCCTGACAAAAATATAGGCCCTGATTCCTGAGAGATCTATAGGCCTTGGTTCCTGACAAGTATATAGACCCTGATTCCTGAGAGATCTATAGGCCCTGGTTCCTGACAAGTATATAGACCCTGATTCCTGAGAGATCTATAAGCCCTGGTTCCTGACAAGTATATAGACCCTGATTCCTGAGAGATCTATAGGCCCTGGTTCCTGACAAGTATATAGACCCTGATTCCTGAGAGATCTATAGGCCCTAGTTCCTGACAAGTATATAGATCCTGATTCCTGAGAGATCTATAGGCTCTGGTTCCTGACAGGTATATAGAGCCTGATTCCTGAGAGATCTATAGGCCCTAGTTCCTGACAGGTCTATGTGACAGTTGCCATGACACCATTTACAAGAGCAACTGCAGGAACGCAGCATGGCTCCTTAGACAGCACATTCCAAACCAATGACCACCACAACCTAGAAAGACGAGGGCAGCAAACACATGGGAACACCTCTATCTGCAAGCTTCCCTTAAATCATTCACTATCCTGACTTAGAAATATATTGTCATTCCTTAAGTATTGCTGGGTCAAATTCCAGGATCTCCCTCCTTAACAGCACCATGAATGAAATGAAAATCGCTTATTGTCACGAGTAGGCTTCAATGAAGTTACTGTGAAAAGCCCCTAGTGGGTGTACACACACCACATGGACTGCAGAGGTTCAAGAAGGCTCCTCACCAACACCTTCGCGAGGGCAATTAGGGATGGACAACAAATGCTGGCTCAGCCAGCGAAGCCCACATCCTGTCAATGAATTTTTAGAAAACCCTCTCCAATTCATTTGACATCTTTCTTCAAGATATGATGGTGTAGTGGTAGTTTCACGGGACTGATAATCCAGAGATCCAGGCTAATGCCCTGGGATCATGTATTAAAATCCCACCATGATTTTAAAAAATTCAATGAATAACATAAATCTGGAATATAAATTCCGGCATCTCCACATCTGGAAATAAAAAATAGCCTCAGTAATGGTGATTATGAAACCATTGTCGATTATTGAAAAAAATTGATCCTGTCAATGTTTTCCAAGTACCTTGCTATAAAATATATAAAAGATGTGCAGGTTAGGTGGATTGGCCATGATAAATTGCCCTTAGTGTCCAAAATTGCCCTTCGTGTTGGGCGGGGTTACTGGGTTATGGGGATATAGAACATAGAACAGTACAGCACAGAACAGGCCCTTCGGCCCTCGATGTTGTGCCGAGCAATGATCACCCTACTGAAGCCAACGTATCCACCCTATACCAGTAACCCCCCCCCATTAACCTTATTTTTTAGGACACTAAGGGCAATTTAGCATGGCCAATCCACCTAACCCGCACATCTTGGAACTGTGGGAGGAAACCGGAGCACCCGGAGGAAACCCACGCACACACGGGGAGGACGTGCAGACTCCGCACAGACAGTGACCCAGCCGGGAACTGAATCTGGGACCCTGGAGCTGTGAAGCATTTATGCTAACCACCATGCTACCGTGCTGCCCCATGGTGGAGGTGTTGACCTTAGGTAGGGTGTCCTTTCCAAGAGCCGATGCAGACTCAATGGGCTGAATGGCCTCCTTCTGCACTGTAAATTCTATGATAATCTATGAATGATAATGGATTCTAGAATTTTTCCCTTTACCGATGTCAGGCTTACTGGTTTATAATTTCCTCTTTTCTGTCTACCTCCCTTTTTAAATAGTGGAGTTACATTAACTACTCTCCAATCTGCAGGATTTCAAGGACAATTAGGGATGGGTAACAAATACTGTCTTGGTCAACGACACCCACATCCCATGAAAGTATAGATAAAGTGTGCTGTCAGAATTATGCACAACACTGCAGCTGAGTGATTTCTAAAGGTTCAGTAACGCCTTTACCTAGAGAGTGGTGAGAATGTGGAGCTCATTACCACAACGAGCAATTGAGGCAGATTGTAATAACCCTCACGACACCCACAGGGATGACCAAGTTGATCTCCCCGTAGAGCTCGTGCAATACGTGCCTTCCCACTGAGGGATAGAGGCCTAGCAGATGAGGCTCGTGATCCTAGTACTTAAAAGCCGGCCAGGATTGGGACCAGTATGATCGATAGTCCCGGCTGGGACTTATTTGCTGTATGCTGTGTTGCGGCCTTTTCTTTTTGTTCCTAATAAACTTTTGTATCGACCTCTTGGGGCTCCTGAAGATTTTATACTGGCAACGAGGAAAAACTATGGCTGCGATACTGGAATTCTCGACTGCCTTTGAATTCCTCAGCCCAAGAACAAGGTCAGGGCAAGTTTAAAAATGCCACTTTTTGGAGACATGAGACTTTCGATGGAGGCATGGAAAATTGAACCAGTATATCGAATGTGAGTCTTTGTTCTAATAATATGACCTCTGAGACCTACTGGTTACAGTGGGGCACGAGGCAAGGATATCCGCTGTGTCTTTTGTTGTTTGTAATGACAATTGAGCCTTTGATTGTGGCATTGAATCATAGAATTTACAGTGCAGAAGGAGGCCATTTGGCCCATCGAGTCTGCACCGGCCCTTGGAAAGAGCAGCCCACTCAAGCACACACCTCCTCCACCCCATCCCCTTAACTCACTAACCCCAATCAACCTTTTTGGACAGTAAGAAGTCTTACAACACCAGGCTAAAGTCCAATATGTTTGTTTCAAACACTAGCTTTCGGAGCACTGCTCCTTCCTCAGGTGAATGAAGAGGTATGTTCCAGAAACATATATATAGACAAATTCAAAGATGCCAGACAATGCTTAGAATGCGAGCATTAGCAGGTGATTAAGTCTTTACAGATCCAGAGATAGGGGTAACCCCAGGTTAAAGAGGTGTACATTGTCTCAAGCCAGGACAGTTGATAGGATTTTGCAAGCCCAGGCCAGATGGTGGGGGGTGAATGTAATGCGACATGAATCCCAGGTCCCGGTTGAGCCGCACTCATGTGTGCGGAACTTGGCTATAAGTTTTTGCTCGGCGATTCTGCGTTGTCGCGTGTCCTGAACGCCGCCTTGGAGAACGCTTACCCGGAGATCAGAGGCTGAATGCCCTTGACTGCTGAAGTGTTCCCCGACTGGAAGGGAACATTCCTGCCTGGTGATTATCGTGCGATGCCTGTTAATTCGTTGTCGCAGCATCTGCATGATCTCGCCAATGTACCACGCTTCGGGACATCCTTTCCTGCAGTATGTAGACAACGTTGGCCGAGTCGCACGAGTATGTACCGGGTACCTGGTTGGTGGTGTTCCCATGTGTAATGGTGGTACCCATGTCGATGATCTGGCATGTATTGCAGAAATTGCCATGGCAGGGTTGTATGGTGTTGTGGTCGCTGTTCTGAAGGCTGGGTAGTTTGCTGCAAACAATGGTTTGTTTGAGGTTGCGCGGTTGTTTGAAGGCAAGTAGTGGGGGTGTGGGGACGACATCGATGATGTGTTGAATGCTGCAAAGAAGATGTCGTAGTTTCTCCGCTCCAGGAAAGTACTGGACGACGAAGGGTACTCTGTCGGTTGTGTCCCGTGTTTGTCTTCTGAGGAGGTTGATCTGGTTTTTTGCTGTGGCGCGGTGGAACTGTCGATCAATGAGTCGAGCGCCATATTTCCTGTTCATACGAGGGCATCTTTCAGCATCTGTAGATGTCTGTAACGCTGCTCCTCATCTGAGCAGATCCTGTGTATACGGAGGGCTTGTCCATAGGGGATCGCTTCTTTCATGTATTTGGGGTGGAAGCTGGAGAAGTGGAGAATCGTGAGGTTATCCGTGGGCTTGCGGTAAAGCGAAGTGCTGAGGTGACCGTCCTTGACCTTTTGGACACTAAGGGCAATTTATCATGGCCAAGCCACCTAACCTGCACATCTTTGGACTGTGGGAGGAAACCGGAGCACCCGGAGGAAACCCTCGCAGACACGGGGAGAATGTGCAGACTCCGCACAGACAGTGACCCAAGCCGGGAATTGAACCTGGGACCCTGGAGCTGTGAAGCAACTGTGCTATCCACTATATTATCGTGCTGCCACTGAGGGCCTCAAACGAATGGAAAGGGATATTTAGAGGAGGGGTGGAATATGGGGTATCGTTATATGCTGATGATTTTCGTTTATATGTCAGGGATCCGGAGACATCTATTGGCAACATCATGGAGATTTTGCAGCGATTTGGGGCTTTCTCTAGCTATAAGCAGAATATGGGGAAAAGAGAATGTTTTGTTGGAGCAGTGGCGGGAGGGGTAACTAGGCCGAAGGAATTGCCGTTTTGATTGGCAGAGACCAGGGGCGGAATTCTCCGACCCCCCGTAGGGTTGGGGAATAGCCCGGGGCCGGCGTAAATCCCACCCCCGCCGTGGCCGGAATTCTCCGCCACCCGGGAATCGGCGGGAGCGGGAATCACACCCCGCCGGTCGGCGTGACCCCCTCAGTGATTCTCCGGCCCACGATGGGCCGAAGTCCCGCCGCTGACAGGCCTCTCCCGCCGGCAGAAATTGGAGCACCTCTGGTGCCGGCGGAACTGGTGGCGCGAGCGGGCCCCCGGGGTCCCAGGGGGTGCCCCCACGGTTACCTGGCCTGCGATCGGGGCCCACCGATCGGCCGGCGGGCCAGTGCCGTGGGGGCACTCGTTTTCTTCAGCCGCCGCCATGGCCTCCACCATGGCGGAGGCGGAAGAGACCCCCCCTACCACGCATGCGCCGATGGTGACGTCAGCGGCCGCTGACGCACTGGCGCATGCGCGAACCGGCAAAGGCCTTTCGGCCAGCCCCGACGTCGGGCGGCAGGCGTCAAAGGCCGTTGGCGCCGGTTTTGACGCCAGTCGGCGTGGCAGAAACCACTCCGGCGCGGGCCTAGCCCCTAAAGGTGCGGAGAATTCCGCACCTTTGGGGAGGCCCGACTCCGGAGTGGTTGGCGCCACTCCGCTACGCCGGGACCCCCTGCCCCGCCGGGTTGGGGAGAATCCCGGCCCAGATTCCGGTACTGGTTGATATTAGTGACGGGAGAATGGGGACGGTTACGGAAGCTGAATTATATGAGTTTGATGGGGAGGGGGTCAAGGCAAACCTACAGAGGTGGGACAGCTCCCGCTATCACTGGCGGGTCGAGTTCAATCGGTTTGAATGAGTATATTGCCTGGGTTCCTATTCCTGTGCCTCCCAGTATTTCTGCCCAAATTCTTTTGAAGAGATAGACCGGCTTATTCCTGGATTTATCTGGGAGGGAAAGGTCCCGAGGATTCGAAGGGGGGTACTTCAGAGGGAGAGACAGGCAGGGGTCATGCACAGTCCAAATTTGTTCTATTACTATTGGGCAGCTAAAGTGGAGAAGGTGTTGAGGTGGTGTATGGACCCGGAAGCCCTCTGAGTAAGGATAAAATCTGAGTCATTTAGTGAGGCAAACTTGGGAGCAATGGTAACGGTGCCACTCCCA
This sequence comes from Scyliorhinus canicula, assembly GCF_902713615.1. Classification (NCBI taxonomy): domain Eukaryota; kingdom Metazoa; phylum Chordata; class Chondrichthyes; order Carcharhiniformes; family Scyliorhinidae; genus Scyliorhinus; species Scyliorhinus canicula. The sequence continues at coordinate 128,817,181 of NC_052149.1, read as the reverse complement.
GTGTCGCCAACGGAATATTCAACAAATCCAGTGGTGGTGGCCACGCTAAAGATTTGGAGGCAACTCTGCCAACATTTCCAATTGGGGCAGCCTCATGACTGGTTCCCAACTGTGCCAATCACTTGTTCGAACCGGTAAAACTGGATGCCATATTTAGTGCTTGGAAGGTTGGAGAAGGTTTGAGAAGATTGTAGCCATCTCAGATGGCCACCTGCAAAGGATCATGGGAATTATGGCCAACCCAGGACTCAGACAGACTCAGAGCTTGTATTTGCAATCCAGATAGCTAGACGCGATCGAAACCCCCGCTCGTTTGCATTCTAATGGCCCATTTCCCCAGAACAAAAGGACTGCACTCAGGTAACCGAGTACAGACTAATCGGCACCACTCCCTTTACTCAAGGAGCCCAAACAGCCAAGGTCAATGACCGCTAAGGATACGCCCAGCCATCAAGGCACCCGCCCCTTTGTTGGCCACAATCGAAGGCAGTGATCGATGCCTGTCGAATTATTGGGTCCAAGTTAAGGACCGCCCCAAAGAGCGCAAAATCCCAGAGGGATAAAAAGAGACACAGCCATGTGCTCTGTCTCTCTTGGCCCCGGCCTACGCCTAAAACCAAGTGTAGCATTACGACCAGAAGACAAGTTCAAGACCAACGATCGCTACCAGATGGATGAGCCCAGCAGAAACAGAGCCACTTCTTCTACCCAGCCACGCAAGATCCGGACAAAGGCCTTGTCCATCTGCAAAGAGCCGGTTGCCCTGAAGTTAAGTATAGGTTATTGTAGTTGTTAGGTATAGTTTAACTTGTAGTGTTTTGTGTTGCATGTAAAAGTAATCCTTGTGTGTAATGAACCATCTTTGAACTTGAACTGACTAACTGGTTGTTTGGTCTTTGATCGATATCCGGTAAAGCCTTGTGGTGGTATCATTTGATACCTGGCGACTCTAAAGCGCATCATTATCAAAAAGAACCACAAGATGGGGGATCTATCTTTGGTGGGACAGTTCACTAGCTTGGAGGAGTTAAAGGAGAAATATGGGCTTTGGGTCGTGGATGGATTTAGGTACCTTCAAATGCGGAGCTGCATTAAACAGTTTTTTCCAGCCTTTCAGCCGTCCACCTGGTTGGAACGGATTTTATCCTGCACAGGATCGGTGGAGCGTAGTACGCCCGGGATGTACCAGTGTACAGTGGGGGAGGAGTTGTGTTTGGTTGAGGGGAATTGGGGCCAATACTAGAGGAAGTGGTGTAGTGTGAGGCGTTGAGGTGGGTGAATGCGGTATCACCTTGTGCGAGGCTGAGCCTCATTCAGTTAAAGGCAGTTTTACGAGCTCACCTAACTAAAGCGAGGGTGAGCCACACTTCTGTAAAGGGACGGGAGATAGGTGCGAGCGTTGTCCAAGGGCACATCACACGCACATGGTCTAGTCGTGCCCCAGGCTGATGGAGTTTTAGGGGTCCTTCTTTGACACCATGTCGCCGATCTTGAATGTGGAGGTGAAACCCTGCCCATTGATTTTGAGGTTTGTGGATGGGCGTAGGGGCTGATGAAAAATGAAATGAAATGAAAAATGAAAATCGCTTATTGTCACGAGTAGGCTTCAATGAACTTACTGTGAAAAGCCCCTAGTCGCCACATTCCGGCGCCTGTCCGGGGAGGCTGGTACGGGAATCGAACCGTGCTGCTAGCCTGCTTGGTCTGCTTTAAAAGCCAGTGATTTAGCTCAGTGAGCTAAACCAGCCCCTGATGCCCTGGTCTTAGCTTTGTAAGTGGCTCGGAGGTACCACCGAAGGCTACCGATTTGCTGGATGATTTGATGGGGTTTGAGCCTCGAGAAGGTCAAATACACATTGAGAGGATGGAATGAAGGGTTTTATCGAAGATGGCGGCCATTCTTTGAGTATTTCGAAGAATTGATCAATACTAGAGTTGCAAGGAGGGGGCTTTACTTGTTTACGGGGGGGGGGGAGTGGAGGTGAGAGTGTTTGTAAAAACTGTTTATTGATTAAATCTTCTGAAAGAATGTTTTCATGGTTCATGTCTTTCATATTCTTTTGTATGAATGTTATGAATGTATTAAAAATCATTTCCAAAAGAAAAGAAACATCAGAAATGACCACAACCATTTGGTTTTAAGAAAGCAACAAGTCAACTCAAAAATTGGAAAATTTTCCACAGTACTGCAGCTGCGAATAATGAACAGGAATTATTTCTAATTTATGGAATATGATAACACTGGCACAAGATGAGGGTGCATTGTAACTTTCCTTTTTGGTCCCGAAAGTAAACAGTTCAATTCTGCGGTCACTCTTACAAAGCAGCTGGGTTTGATTAGGGTTCCTGTCAAAACAGAACATTGTATATGTCATGATCTGCAAACATGCAACCAATGAACACTCAGAATAAGACACAACCAATGGGCAGTCAGTACACTCAGAGGTGGCATTACCACAAGGGGGCATGGCATAAACACTATAAAAGGGATGAGGCACTCACACCCTGCCTCTTTCCACAGACAGACATCTAGAGAGTTAGACAGGGTTGATCAGCAGCATCACACCCCAGCACGTGGCTTAGAGCAAGCTGGTACAGTTAGACTGAGTTACTACAGTTAGATTAGCAGGGAGTCAAACTCATTTGAGATCTGAGTTAATAGTTCAATAAACACGTTGGACTCATTTCAGAGTCTGGAGCATCCTTTAGTTAAGACTGCATCAAGTAGCAGCCTGTGTTATCCGAAGCAGCAAAACACAACAGTATACGTTCTTGATACATGTCCAAGAACAATCTGAACCAAAGCACAAGTTCATGACTGCGCTACTTTCACCCTGAAATGGATTTCAAACACCTGGTTAATCTGAGATCGGTTCTCCCCTTTTCCCATCTCTCTGTGGTAATTGCCAAATAAAACCCATTTGCTTGGGCAGCAGAAATCAGGGGCTGAATTAGCAGCAGGAATTGGAATGGGGCAATCCGGTCCCTCGCTAGCAGGGTTAGTGAAGTTTGTGCCCTGCGTTGGCGGGTCCATGCAAAGCCGTCATTTGCATGGATTAGAATGGCATTAGTGAGTTGGACACCACATGTGATGCTCCATCTCTCTCAGGTGGAAGTCTCATGGGTGTGAATTGTGCAAATATTTGCAAGCGAGGCCTGGGCACCATGGCTGTTGAGGGGGAACGAGAAACTCTCAACATGCTAGGGGTGGCTGCCAGGGCTGGGGGGAGTAGCGGGGTTCTACTTGGTGCCAAGTCCATGTACTCGGAGTGTCCCCTCGAGATCAGGGTGGCCAAGCTCAGACCCCCATTGCTGCAGTCAGTGTTTTAAACACACCCCTTTGTTGCTACTTACAGGCCCCTGACTTCACTCTGCTGACTGCTCACTGTGTTCTGTAAATGTTCACAGAGCCTCTGGTCATCTGGGAACCCACCCAGGCCGTCCCTCTGGAAACCCTCAGACCCCAGCTGACCCATCAGCAGGGTGGACGTGGCCAAGCTCACTCAGGGACCCACCAGGTGCTGTCACTCCTCAGTGAACTCACCAGAAGCCCAGCCCCACTGCAGGGGAAGCAGGGGAATAGCAGAACTCACCCCAGACAAAGGACACATGCACTGTGGTCTTTAACACCCTCCCTGGCACAGTGCCCCTCTCAGGGCAGGGGCCTCACCAGCCCACTCCTCAGGACCACCAGCTGTCTCCAAGCCCTGCCTGCCCACCGTGCCCCTGCTCCCATCCATCCTGCCCCCAGGTTGTCACCACCTGTGTGTCACACCCAGGACCCACATCACACTGCAGCTACACTCCCAGCAGACGTACACTTCCCTCACTCACCCCCATCTGTAGGGCCTTCCCACACACAAACCTCCAGTGTGGACGTGATTGGTGGCACACGGTGACCTCCTCCACTGCACAACCAGGTGCCACCCTGCTGGCAGGATAACACACGACCCAGCCAGTGAGGACACCCACAGTGGACCCCACTGGGGGAAATAGGACAGGGGCCACGGAGCCTATCACTGACAAGGTTACGGCAGCCACCAGTACCCCTGTTGACAGGGATGGGTGGTGAGGATAGAGGATCCCCACATCACAGGCCCACTGCCCTTACTGAAGGGGCCAGGAGTGCAGTCGGAATGACCACATTTAAAAGGTGCTGGGTGAGGAGTGGGGGTTGGGTGATGGGGAGCTTCTGGAGGGTGTGCAGCAGTACAAACCAGGGTCACCATGTAACTAGTGGCCTTGGATGGTCAAGGTCATACTCATCTTGCTAATATTCTCTGTCGGTTCCCACTCTCTGTACAGAATGAATGTCAGAGTACAGTCAACAATGCTTGCTATATATCAGGCCGCCGCTGCCATTGAGGACGTGGGGAGGCTGGAGGTACATGGCCAGCTCAGGGACGACCCTGCACATGAGGAGCCTGACTCAGAAGAGCAAGGACCAGCCAGTGAGGCTCAAGTGCCCGCAATCCAACAGGCAGAAGAGGGGCAAAGGAGACGACGCATTGAGACACGTGTATATCAGGACACGTGCATACCGTCAGCACCTGTCCGTCGAGGAGCTTCGAGCCCTTTAATGTCAGGACGGCACAGTGGTTAGCACTGCTACTTCATAGTGGTTAGCACTGCTGCCTCACAGCACCAGCGACGTCGGTTTAATTACGGCTTAGGTCACTGTCTGTGCGGAGTCTGCACGTTCTCCCCGTGTTTGCGTGCGTTTCCTCCGGGTGCTCCGGTTTCCTCTCACAGTACAAAGATGTGTAGGGTAGGTGGATTGGCCACGCTAAATTGTCCCTTAGTGTCCAAAGGTTCGGTGGGGTTGTGTGATTGCGGAGGTTTGGGCCTAAGTAGAGTGCTCTTTCAGAGGGTCGGTGCAAACTCAATGGGCTGGATGGCCTCCTGCACTGGAGGGATTTTACGATTCTATGAGCTGCCAGACTGCGTGTGTCACCGAATACTTTGGCTAACCAGGGAGACCGTGCGCCACCTGTGACAGATGGTGGTGTACCTGGCACCGCAAGGGTTTGGAGGAGGATAACCTGCACCCGGTGGCCATCAAGGTGATGGTCTCCTTGAACCTTTATGCCTTTGGACCATTCCAGGGTTTGAGAGGGAATCTGTGTGGAATCTATCAAATGTCCACACACAGGGGCATCCACACTGTTACAGATGCCCCATGCATCCGGGCATCAGACTATATCCTTCAATTTGGACCAGTTTCATTGCGATGCCCGGGCAGCAGGATTCACCGCTGTTGGTGGCATGCCCCAGATCCAGGGGTGATCGATGGCACGCACATCCCCCTACAAGCAGTGGTTCATCAGGGGGTGCCCTTGATTGATTGATTGATTGATTGATTATTGTCACATGCACCGAAGTACAGTGAAAAGTATTTTTCTGCCCGGCTGAGCAGGTTTTTGAGGAGGTGAAGGACTGGTGTGGGCGCTGTGGGCTGGATTCTCCCTTTGAGAGACTAAGTGCGGACACCGAGACTGAATGTTCCTTGATCCCGATGGGGGGGCAACTGCTGGAGCAATTCAGGAGATGCTAATGGGCCAGAACCTGCGCCATGTGCAACCAGTCAAATTCCACGCACGCTGGCGTGTGATTCGCTGGGATCGGCATTGACACACTCCGCTCCCGTCACACTCTCATTCCAGACTAGAAGATGGCACCACAGAGACAGGCTCCAGAATTGTGGACGCAGAGCTTGAGATATTGCTGGATGCCATGGAGGAGAGCCCGTTCCCCTGGGTGGGAAGGAGGCTTCCACCCGACGATGTCAACCGGGCCTGGGCGGAGATGGCAGAGGCCATGAGTGCATGAGCCCAACAGCAGGACCAGGCAGCAGTGCCAGACCTCCTGAGGGTGGTCAGGGTCACTCACCAGCTCCGTGCCCCTGGCACCACACCCACCCCACACTCCCCACACCCATCACCCACTCTTCCCATGCAGCCCCCACTAGGCAGATCAGTGGGCAGTGTGGTGAGGATGGGCAACCTCCGAGGCCAGCCAGGGTGAGGCACCACCCCTGTCCCACACTCCCCAGCACCCATCCCCTCCCCCCCCCCGGCATGATCAGGTGTCCCTCACACACATCACCAGCTGTGGACCCCTGTGCTGCCCGCGCCCGAGTGTCTCACACTGTGCATTATCTGCCCCCCCCCCCCCACGAACAGGCAGCCTATAATTGCTGGTAGCAAGAGAAGACCGGGGGGGGGGGGGGGGGGGGGGGGAGGCTGCAGGACCTGTGGCCCTTCCTCACCCGCTGAAATCCCGCAACTCACCTGGCAACGAGGCAGGACTGTCCGGGCCTCTAGCACCCTGGAGCACATGTCCCGAGATGACACTGATTTCCCGTCACAGCTGTCTCCGACACCCTCCACCATCCAAGAGACACTCACCTCGGTTGGGCACTTTAGTGTCGAGGCTCCTGGGGCACTATCTGGTGTGCCCCACACACGTGCTGCGGTGCATCAGGTAGGGACCCCCCAAGAGGGTCAGACGGTTGGAGGGTGGCCCAGTCCCAGGGACTAGCTGCCGTCCAAATGGGTCTCGGGCATCTGGAATGGAAAGTCCCATCAATGTTGGAGATGCCGTCACAGAGCCTGGCACTGTCATAATATACAGGCAGTGATTGACACACAGGATGACCAGCAAGCACACAGAACACAGCAGCCAATCACCAGACAGGACACGGCCACTATAAAGCCAGAGGGCACCAGTTTTCCCGCTCTCTCGGGATCCAGCCTCTGAGACAGTCAGAGCTCGTGAGCAGCAGCCAGTGCAAACACCATGTGGTAGTCAGTTAGTCTGGTCAGGTTAGCCTCAGGTCTCCAGTCAAGTCAGCATAGTGTCAACCCACAGTTGAACATTTAAAATAGCTAGATGTTAAATAAAATCGTGTTGCATCTCGTAATGTGTTGGAAGTCTGTCTCTCGCTACACTGCATCAAGCGCAGCCCACCCAGACCTAGCCTGCCCAACACATCAGGCACTACATGAGGGGCTGTCAGCAACCACCCAGTGTTTGCAGGTGAGGTTGGAGGAGTCCAACCACCTGCAGGGGCAGGAGGTGGTGCCGACAATGTGTGCTAACACTGCATGGGTGGCATCCGCGATGGAGGCCTTGGGTGCAAGGGCCACGACCTTGGGTCAGGATGTCCAAGGCTTAGGGCACAGTGTATAGTCAATGGCTGATGCGCAGAACAGGGCAGCCCTGTCACAGGCAGCCATGTACACAGAGCGTGGCCCAATCGCAACAGGCCATGGCTGCGGGTATCGAGTGCATTGGCCTGGCGCTGGCTGACCTGAGCAAGACACAGGTCTCTGAGTGATGTGGCACTGACCCAGAGGGACATGGCCCAATCTCTGTGCTCCATGGCCGTGAGCATTGAGACCCTAGTCGAGATGAGAGTGAGCCTCCGGGATTGGCAGTGCCAGGTGACGATGAAGCCCCCATAGCTTGCTCCGGCCGCATCCCATCTCAAGGAGCAGCCCAGAGGCCATCGGGCACCCCGAGGGAGGAGGAGGTGATGGGGCCTGTGTTGGTGACTCCTGCAGGTGAGGTGATGGAGCACCTCAGAGCCTCTGAGTTCCCCCCCCCCTCCGCCACCTGTCCCTGGTGCATCCGATGGGCAGCAGTCAGAACAGGGTGGCACCGTGCCACCTGTGATACCCGGAAGACTACTGAGCTATTCCAGGCTTGGTCGCTCCAGAGGACGGTAGCCAAAGGAGACCCAGGTCACAGGGCAGGAAATGCTCCAGGCAGCCTCCACTTCTGATACACCATCAGGGAACCCACCTAGACAGAGCGTTAGGACATGTAAGGTTAGAAAGTTAGACACCAGTTAAGATGGAATGGGTGCAACACATAGGATAGCGTTAGAGGCTAGGGCACAGTTATTGTGCCCACCCCCCCCTGTCAGACCCCATCCCACCCCCACCTGCCCTGAAGATCTCTGGGCCCCTGTGATAGATGATCAGCAGGCAAGCAGAGATCACCCAGGCAGACAGTGAAATGTGACACCGGGAGTCAGACTCTGTCATAAGATGTGGAGTATCAGAGCTCATTGCACTGCGGGTTGTCATCATCCTCTGCCCCGGACCCGCTGATACTGCCAACCCAGAGCCAACACCCTGTTATTTAACTTGTGGGAAGCTCGGTGGGGGTGGAGGTGTTAAGGCAGTGGGGATGGAGTGCAGGGAGGGGGGGGACATGGGGTGTGGGTACGTGGGAGTGTGACGGGATGATTGAGCTGCCGGTGGCTAGGCCCCCTCGGCAGAGATCCTGGAGGCGATCAGGATGTCCCATGCGCTGTTGACCCGGCACACATGTTGTGCGGCTGCCTGTGCCTGGCTGGGCCCCATTCCCTACACATCTCCTTTGTTGGACGAGGCCTGGCGTTCCTCCTCCTCCAGCACATCGCCCCTCTGCTGTGTGACGTTGTGGAGATTGCAGCATGCCATCCCAATGTGGGAGACCCTCCTGGGGCTATACTGGGGCGTACTGTCCAGGCACCTCAACCGCATCTTGAGGACGCTGATGCACCGCTTGATGTAGCTCCTGGTCACTGTATGGGCATTGTTATAACGGTTCTCCGTGTCAGTCTGGGGCCTCCAGATACGCCTCATCAGCCACGGCCACAGCGCATAACTCCTGTCGTCTAAGAGCCAGCACCTCACCCGAGGATGTGCCTCGAAGGTGTTGGGCACCGATGACTGTGCCAGGACAAAAGCAGCGTGCATGCTGCCTGGATACCGGGCACACTGGTCACACACCATCTGTACACTCATTAAGTGGAAACCCTTCCTATTGATGGAGGGCACCCCCTCCTGCACCGGTGCCTATAGAGGGTAAAGGGCCGACATAATAATAATAATCACTTATTGTCACAAGTAGGCTTCAATGAAGTTACTGTGAAAAGCGCCTGTTCGAGAAGGCCAGTACGGGAATTGAACCCACACTGCTGCCTTGTTCTGCATTCCAAGACAGCTATTTAGCCCAGTGTGCTAAACCAACCTCTCTTGTTGGACATGTTAGCATGGTGCATACTCCACGTGTCCATCCAGATCTGATGGGCCAGATGGTTGCCTTACAGGCCACGGCAATGGTGGTCTATGTCCGGACACCCAGCCCATCTCTAGGTCGCCCCCGGCCCTGGCAGACGCCCCCCTGCCAACGGCACAACTGTTAGCACACTGTTGTGCCTTTAGAAACTTTTCTTACCTGTTCTCTCACCCTCAGCAATTATAATAATAATAATAACAATCGCTTATTGTCACAAGTAGGCTTCAATGAAGTTACTGTGAAAAGCCCCTAGTCGCCACATGTAGCGCTAACAATTATACTCAAAGCCGAGAGACTGGTACAATGGAGGCTTTATTGTTGTACGATGCTGTCCCTCCATCTGCAACTGTAGACTAAAGGTCTGAGTGGCTCACATGCATATTTATACACAAGCTCCCTGTGGGCGGAGCTAGCGGCAGGGGCTTACCGGAGGAACCTGTATTACAGGTACGGCCATACATCCCCCTACTGCCAGTACGCATAACTACAGTGGTTATCTCACCACACCACATTCCGGCGCCTGTTCGGGGAGGCCGGTACGGGAATTGAACCTGCGCTGCTGCCTTGTTCTGCATTACAAGCCAGCTGTTTAGCCCAATTATGGCACCTGGTCCCCGTTTTTAAATGCCACCAGTGAATCGCACTGATGTCACTTCCGCCTTGCGGTGGCAGCGCATTGCGACAGGCCAGAGACTACCAGGTCAGGCCCGCTAATGATACATTAACGAATGCTACTGTACGTTTTGCATGCTCATGGCAGCAGATGGCGTAGAACACATTCACGCCGCCATGGAGGCACCACGCATGGCGCCCCGTTGGGCACCGAACTCGATTTCTGACTGATGACTGATTCTTCGCCCAATCGAGATTCGCAATTCCAGCGTTGATGGAAGGAGAATCACCCCATCTATTCCCAACGCTCAACATTTCTCACAGCAACAATCCCCAGGGATCCTGGGCCCAAGGAGCTGTTATTGGAAAGCTGCCTGTTATATCTCATATGTGGCTAAATGGTTTAATGCCATCCACTATCTGTGCTCCAAGAAGTGGGTTGAATGTCACATCTTGTCACCTGGGTGTCATAGCTCCCATAGAAGAAGCCACAGAATGGATCTCTACAATGGTAACTGCAGTGAAGACACATGGTGTGGTCAGAATCACCATCAACCCAGTTCACCTTGTGGTGAACGTAGGAACTTTTTATGTATTGTGTATCTGTTGCAGTCATCTTATTAAAATAGCTAAGGATAAAGTATCCAGATTGTGTGCCTGCTAAAGCTGTGATGAAGGAGTTAACAGCTCGACAGGCTGTGATGTCACTCTGGAAGGGGCTGGGTCTGTGTTTAGTTTTGTTTTCAGTCCTGCCCTGGGTCTGTGTTTAGTTTTTTTTTCAGTCCTGCCCTGGGTCTGTGTTTAGTTTTGTTTTCAGTCCTGCCCTGTGTAGCCACCTAAGATGGACACTGGGCTACAAAATGGAGAACTGCTAAGGCTGCAGGGAGAAAACAGTCTTAGCAAGGACAAGCAGTTTGCAGAAGACTAATTAGCATTCTGCACGTACAGAAACCAGTTTGTGGCCAGGTGCAGAGTGTCAGCCAAAGGTGTAAATGGCAACAAGATCTACATAGTAATGAGGTGATCCAGATCCAGACCCCACACAATAGAAACATTTAAGTATGAATGGATACTTTTGAGTAGACGCCCAGACAGAACGGCACCATAGTATCCAACACAAAGAACCATAGGTACCGCCCCACCCATCGAGAAGCGACCCTCAGATTGGGGGGTTTGGAAGATATCGATTGGGAAAAGGCCCAATCGATACATGGCAGGTAAAAGACCGCCCCGAAGGGGCACGGACTTTGGGGGACCTATAAAAGTAGACCCCGCACATGGTTCGGTCTGTTTTGGCTCCGGCTCTCTGCTGTTTTCATTGCTCCGGCTTCGCTTTGCTGATACATCGCATCCTGACTCCAGTTCCATCACCAGCCGTTGAGCCATCAGCCATCGAACTGTAAGTGCCACTACGATGATCGCTACGGGATCCAGACTTTGCTATACCCTGACAACTTTAAGTACCTGAGAGTTGCAGACCAAGAACGGGACAAAGGCCTTGCTCCCTGACCTTGCCTGTTCCTGTCTAGATAAGTATTTTAGTTGTTTAGCATTAGAAGTAAGTTAGTCTCTTTAGCGTATGCATGTGTATTTATTATATTTGTCATAATAAATATCAATCGTTTGGACTTACTAATCGGTGTACAGATTTATTACTTTGAACCTGACCTTGATATACTTGTGAGGTGTCTAAATACGGCACCTGGCGACTCCTGAGCATAATTACATACAGAGAGCCATAGCAGTGTTAAGCACACGGCCTTTAAACGGAGGCATGTTAATACACTCCAGTAAAACGAGCAACACCTGGGTCTGTGTTTAGTTTTGTTTTCAATCCTGCCCTGGGTCTGTGTTTAGTTTTGTTTTCAGTCCTGCCCTGGGTCTGTGTTTAGTTTTGTTTTCAGTCCTGCCTTGGGTCTGTGTTTAGTTTTGTTTTCAGTCCTGCCCTGGGTCTGTGTTTAGTTTTGTTTTCAATCCTGCCCTGGGTCTGTGTTTATTTTTTGTTTTCAGTCCTGCCCCGGGTCTGTGTTTAGTTTTGTTTTCAGTCCTGCCCTGGGTCTGTGTTTATTTTTGTTTTCAGTCCTGCCCTGGGTCTGTTTTTAGTTTTGTTTTCAGTCCTGCCCTGGGTCTGTGTTTAGTTTTGTTTTCAGTCCTGCCCTGGGTCTGTGTTTAGTTTTGTTTTCAGTCCTGCCCTGGGTCTGTGTTTAGTTTTGTTTTCAGTCCTGCCCTGGGTCTGTGTTTAGATTTGTTTTCAATCCTGCCCTGGGTCTGTGTTTAGTTTTGTTTTCAGTCCTGCCCTGGGTCTGTGTTTAGTTTTGTTTTCAGTCCTGCCTTGGGTCTGTGTTTAGTTTTGTTTTCAGTCCTGCCCTGGGTCTGTGTTTAGTTTTGTTTTCAATCCTGCCCTGGGTCTGTGTTTAGTTTTGTTTTCAGTCCTGCCCTGGGTCTGTGTTTAGTTTTGTTTTCAGTCCTGCCCTGGGTCTGTGTTTAGATTTGTTTTCAATCCTGCCCTGGGTCTGTGTTTAGTTTTGTTTTCAGTCCTGCCCTGGGTCTGTGTTTAGTTTTGTTTCAGTCCTGCCTTGGGTCTGTGTTTAGTTTTGTTTTCAGTCCTGCCCTGGGTCTGTGTTTAGTTTTGTTTTCAATCCTGCCCTGGGTCTGTGTTTAGTTTTGTTTTCAGTCCTGCCCTGGGTCTGTGTTTATTTTTGTTTTCAGTCCTGCCCTGGGTCTGTTTTTAGTTTTGTTTTCAGTCCTGCCCTGGGTCTGTGTTTAGTTTTGTTTTCAGTCCTGCCCTGGGTCTGTGTTTAGTTTTGTTTTCAGTCCTGCCCTGGGTCTGTGTTTAGTTTTGTTTTCAGTCCTGCCCTGGGTCTGTGTTTAGTTTTGTTTTCAGTCCTGCCTTGGGTCTGTGTTTAGTTTTGTTTTCAGTCCTGCCCTGGGTCTGTGTTTAGATTTGTTTTCAATCCTGCCCTGGGTCTGTGTTTAGTTTTGTTTTCAGTCCTGCCCTGGGTCTGTGTTTAGTTTTGTTTTCAGTCCTGCCCTGGGTCTGTGTTTAGTTTTGTTTTCAGTCCTGCCCTGGGTCTGTGTTTAGTTTTGTTTTCAGTCCTGCCCTGGGTCTGTGTTTATTTTTTGTTTTACGTCCTGCCCTGGGTCTGTGTTTAGTTTTGTTTTCAATCCTGCCCTGGGTCTGTGTTTAGTTTTGTTTTTAGTCCTGCCCTGGGTCTGTGTTTAGTTTTGTTTTACGTCCTGTCCTGGGTCTGTTTTTAGTTTCATTTTGCAGGTTCTGCTGTTGGTTCTGAGGATAGGAGGTGTGTGTGTTTCTCAAACTGACTTCTGAAAGCTTCTCTCCCAAGGACTTTGTGAATAAATCTGTAAGTCACTGAGTGGTAACTGTATTAATAAGTGGCATTTGACCTGTGTGTGTGGATTTTACTTAAGTGATGAGGAAGGTCAATGGAATGTTGTCCTTTATTACACGGGGGGATGGAGTATAAAAGTAGGGAAGTCTTGCTCCATCGATACAGCACATTGGGGAGACTACACTGTGAGTACTAGGCACAGTGTTGGTCTCCTTACTTATGGATTACTCCTTACTTAGGGGCTGGTTTAGCACAGTGGACTAAACATCTGGCTTGTAATGCTGAACAATGCCAGCAGTGGGGGGGTTCAATTCCTGTAGTGGCCTCCTCAAACAGGTGCCGGAATGTGGTGACTAGGGTTCACAGTAACTTCATTGAAGCCGACTTGTGATAATAAGTGATTATTATTATTATAGGATGGCTATCCCGATATTGGAAGCAATTCAGAGATGGTTCACTGGGCTGATTCCGAGGATGAAGGGTGTGTCTTATGAGGATACACACACTCTCTCTTTGATACACAAATATACACACTCTCTCTTTGATACACATACCCTCTCACACAAATACACACACTCTCTAACCCACATGCTCTCAAGCACACACACACACACTCTCTCTCACATGTCTCTCTCTCTCTCAAACACACATACACTCTTGTACACACACACTCTCTCAAACAGTCTCTCTCAAACACACTCTCTCTCACATGTCTCTCTCTCTCTCAAACACACATACACTCTTGTACACACACACTCTCTCAAACAGTCTCTCTCAAACACACTCTCGCACACACACACACTCTCTCAGACTCACACACACACACACACACTCTCTCAAACAGTCTCTCTCAAACACACACTCTCGCACACACACACACTCTCTCTCACACTCTCGCACACACACACACTCTTTCAAACAGTCTCTCTCAAACACACACTCTCGCACACACACACACTCTCTCTCACACTCTCGCACACACACTCTCTCACACACACACTCTCTTACACTCTCGCACACACGCACACACTCTCTCAAACAGTCTCTCTCAAACACACACTCTCGCACACACACACTCTCTCTCACACTCTCGCACACACACTCTCTCACACTCACACACACACTCTCAAACAGTCTCTCAAACACACTCTCGCACACATACACACTCTTACACTCTCGCACACACTCTCTCTCAAACAGTCTCTCTCAAACAACACTCTCGCACACACGCACACTCTCTCACACTCTCGCACACACACACTCTCACACTCTCGCACACACACACACACTCTCAAACAGTCTCTCAAACACACTCTCGCACACACACACTCTCTCACACTCTTGCACACACACACACACTCTCTCACTCTCGCACACACACTCTTTCTCACACTCTCGTACACACACACTCTCTCTCACACTCTCGTACACACACTCTCTCACACTCTCGTACACACACTCTCAAACAATCTCTCTCAAACACACACACTCGCACACACACACACTCTCTCACCCTCTTGCACACACACTCTCTCTCAAACAGTCTCTCTCAAACACACACTCTCGCACACATACTCTCGCTCACACTCTCGTACACACACTATCTCACACTCTCATATACACACACACTCTCTCTCAAACAATCTCTCTCAAACACACTCTCGCACACACACACACACTCTCTCTCACACTCTCGTACACACACACACTCTCTCACCCTCTCGCACACACGTACACTCTCTCACACTCTCGCACACACACTCACTCTCTCTCAGTCTCTCTCAAACACACACTCTCCAAAACACACACTCTCTCACACTCTCATACACACACACACTCTCTCTCAGTCTCTCTCAAACACACACTCTCCCATACACACACACTCTCTCTCACACTCTCGTACTCACACACACACACTCCCTCAGTCTCTCTCAAACACACACTCTCGCACACATACACACACAGACATTCTCTCTCAAACAGTCTCTCTCAAACACACTCTCCCACACACACTTTCGCACACACACATACACTCTCTCACACTCTCTCACACTCTCGCACATGCACACACTCACACTCTCGTACTCACACACACACTCTCTCAAACACACACTCTCCCACACACACACTCTCGTACACACACACACTCTCTCTCTCAGTCTCTCTCAAACACACACTACCCCACACACACACACTCTCGCACACACACACTCTTGTATACACACACGCACACACACACACTCTCACACTCTCGCACACACACAGACTCTCTCTCTCTCAGTCTCTCTCAAACACACACTCTTGCACACGCACACACACTCACTCTCGCACACGCACACACTCTCTCTCAGTCTCTCTCAAACACACTCTCCCACACACACACACTCTCACACTCTCGTACACACATACACACATGCACACTCTCTCACACTCTTGCACACACACACTCTCTCACTCTCCCACACACACACACACACACTCTCACACTCATACTCACACACACACACACACACGCTCTCTCACACTCTCGTACTCACTCAAACACACACACACTCTCAAACAGTCTCTCTAAAACACACACACACTCACCCATTGACAGCAATGGGACGGGAAGATCCCTCCACTGGCCAATGGCGGGCTGCCTCCCGCTGCCAGGAAACAGGCTGTGGGCAGGCCAGAGAATATCACCCTCTGTTTAGATAGTCCCTTGTGACTTTGCTGATAGGCTGAGGATGTTTGCTATGTCACTTCAAGGTTACTCACGACATGTTGAAAAAGATGGAACATAAACCTTGTACCCTGATCTGGTTAGATCTCGGCAGGTATTCCATATCAGGTAAAGAATTGAGTTAAGTCACTATTTTACTGAGATTATTCTCGAGTGAATGGTTTGTGGGCATCAGGTAGCCACATCCATGATGCTGAGAAGCTATCGGTGACCCCTCCTCTTGTTTTTGGTAGGGGTCTCACACAGTCCGCCAGCACTCGACTGAATGGCTCCCCAGAATCTAGCATGGGGATCAGTGGAGCAGCTGTTGTTGCAATTTGGGGCTTTCTCACAGTCTAGTGGCAAGTGTTGCAAAACCCACCACGACCTTGTGGGGGTGCAGACAATAAAAATGCTGGATTTTCCAGGCTTGGGTTTCTCAGATATTTGTCCAGCTATTGGAATTACATCAACAATCCTCATTATTTCTTATAGTTTCTCGGAGGAACTATTAGCTGGTGGATGACTGGCCACTATTCACCCACAAGTCAACGAGATCGCCATTTCCTCAACGGAGCTTTGTGGTGGAATTCTCCGTTCCTGAGACTAGGGACGGGTTTCTCTGATCCTGAGGCTAAGTTTTGACACCGTCGTAAACGCCGTTGCATTTTACAACAGTGTCAACAGGCCCCCAGGATCAGCAATCCTGAGCCCTACAGGGGGCCAGCACAGCACTGGAGTGACTCGCGCAGCTCCAGCTGCCGATACCGGCGTCAAACGGGCGCCGTGGGTCTGTGCATGCACGCTGCGGCCGGTGCGAATTTGTGCATGCACGCTGCTGCCGGTGCAAATTTGTGCATGCACGCTGCTGCCGGTGCGAATTCGTGCATGCACGCTGCGGCCGGTGCGAATTCATGCATGCACGCTGCGGCCGGTGCGAATTCATGCATGCACACTGCGACCGGTGCGAATTCGTGCATGCACACTGCGACCGGTGCGAATTCGTGCATGCACGCTGTGACCGGTGCGAATTCGCGCATGCACGCTGCTGCCGGTGCGAATTCATGCATGCACGCTGCGGCCGGTGCGAATTCATGCATGCACGCTGCGGCCGGTGCGAATTCATGCATGCACGCTGCGACCGGTGCGAATTCGTGCATGCACGCTGTGACCGGTGCGAATTCGCGCATGCACGCTGCTGCCGGTGCGAATTCGCGCATGCGCCTTCTCCGCACAGGCCCCAGCGCCACATGACATAGAGCTACAGGGGCCCGGTGCGGAGTAAAAGAGGCCCCCACCAGGAGAAGCTGACCCACCGATCGGCAGGCCCTGATCGTGGGCCAGGCCATGGTGGAGGCCCCCCTCCGGGGTCAGACCACCCCCCCCCCCTCTCCCCCACCAGGCCGCCCCCCACAGGATGGACACCGAGATCTCGCCGGGTAGGACCACATGTGAACCCGCCAGCAGGACTCGGCCTATTGTGGAGTTCCACGACAGCGAAACTGGCGCCGCACCTGGACGTTTTCAGCTACTGTTAAGGGCCTATCTTGGCAGCCACTCAGCCCCAAAAGTGTAGAGCGGTGGCCGGCTGCCCTGGCTACTGAGGCCACCAGTTACCCCTCCCTGGGTAACATGCATCAAACCATCTAACACTGACATTTCTGTTCTGTTCCCCCACCCCCACCACCCCCCCCCGGCCCCCCCAGGAGGAGGCCACCCGTAATCTGGAGGAGGACTGCCAGACCTGCAGCCCCTGACCATGGCTCAGCAGAGGGCCCTGGACGTGGTAAGCGGCCCAGAGGAAAGGGAAGTCTCCGGGGTGGGGGTCAGCTGTGGGTGAGGAAATGAGACCCTGCTGAGTTACGGTTGGTTCACCATGCCACGTGTGTCAGCCCCCCGCCCGACACCAACCCCACACCACCCTCACCCTCACCCCACCCTCACCACCACACCACCCTCACCCTCATTCCCACCCTCACCCCACAGCACCCTCACCCCCACATCGCCCTCACTCCAGCGATCTAATCATGCGTCTTCTCTCATGTCTTGCAGGATCTGTTGGTGAAGATGTGGGTCCACCTAATGTACCCCGCCCCCAGCCAGTGCCACAGACACAGCCTGAGCCCCCCCGTGTGCTGAACAGTGATGACGACAGCAGCACAGACGGCACCCCTCGACATGGGACCCGAGACACCCCAGAGCTCGAGTCCGGGGATGACACAGATTTCCTGTCACAGCCGTCTCCAATACCCGCTGGTACGCACCGCACCATTCCAGAGACACTTCCCTCGGTTGGGCACTTTAGTGAAGAGGCTCCTGGGACACCCTCTGGTGCGTGTGCTGTTATGTTACTTTGGGTAACATAAGCCGCTACTTGGTGTAGGCATTGCTGAAGGATACTCCAGACCTTGAGGTAAATTGTACATATTTATTGAGCGATTAACAAAGCTCCTAAATGAGTTCTACACTCTACTAATCTGACTCACGCAATACAGTATACTCTACTAACTATATGAACTTGCTCTAGACCACGTGCTATGGTGTGACGCTGCTGTTAACCACTCACATCTTGCTCTCTAGGTTTCTGCCAGTGGAAGGGGCCGGGCCTGTGTGCCTTGTCCTTATTATAGTGGTCGTGTGGTGCCCTCTTGTGGTGATGCCACCACTGGGTGTTCTGATTATCCATTGGTTGTGTCCTGTTCTGATGACCCATTGGTTACGTGTCTGCATATCATTACATCTACCCCTTTTTTTTGTATGCCTGTCTAATGTGGTAATGGTAGCTATGGTTAACATAAAACAACCTGATATGCTTATATACACAGTAGACATAAGAAGGCAAATGTTCATAAGTCGAGTCTCTGGGGTCTCCATCTTATCCTTGATGAGAGATGGCGGAGGGGATGCCGCTGCCTCGATAGGTGTGTGGGAGTCACATGGTTTGTGGTGCCTTGAGGTGGCACTTCAACAGACGGAAGTGGAGGGGGAAATGGCCGTGGGTGTATGATTTTCCGAAGTGCCCTTCAATTGCGTCGAATGATGGTGCCGTCAGCCGTTTGTATCACATAGGGATCTGGGCGCGGCCTGCCGAATGGTGACAGCTGGGACAGACTACCCACCATCAGGTGTTTTGATCCTGACAGTGTCTGCTGGGGATAGCGGGTCCAGATCGGTGGCATGTGCATCCTAGTTCTGTTTCTGACTGTCACAAAGCTGTTGCATCTTTTGTAGTACCGGTAGGTGATCTGGGTTGGGCAGGAGTAGGGCTGGAAGTGTTGTCCTCAGGTCCCTGTTCATCAGCAGTTGAGCTGGTGACATGCCAGTTGATAAGGGAGTTGCCCGTATGCTAGTAGTGAAAGATGTATGTCGGAGGCGGAGTCCGAGGCTTCATGGATAAGTTGCTTGATGATGTGAACCCCCTTTTCGACTTTGCCGTTGGACTGCGGGTAGTGCGAACTGGAGGTAACGTGCTCAAAGTTGTAGTCGAGACGTGGTCCAGTCTCGACCGTGGAAACATGGGCCATTGTCGCTCATGACAGTATTCGGAATGCCATGCCACGAGAACGTCTCTTTGCACCCTTTGATGATGGTCTTTGAGGTAGGGTCGGACAGCTTCAGCACCTCAGGATAGTTTGAGAAGTAATCAATGAGTCGGATGTAGTCATGACCATTCACGTGGAATAGGTCAATGCTGACCTTGGACCATGGAGAGGTTTACAGGTCATGTTGTTGTAGCATCTCCTTGCCCTGTACTGGTTGGAACCTCTGACTGGTCTCGCAGTCCAGGACCATGTCCGTGATGTCCTGGTTGATTCCGGGCCAGTAGATGGCTTGTCGGGCCCTGAGTCTACATTTTTCTATGCCCAGGTGTCCCTCGTGAATCTGCCGCAGTACCATGTGCTGGAGACGCAGCGGGATCACTATTCTGTCCATCTTTAGCAGGATTCCGTTGATCAGCGTTAGTTTGTCTTTGACATTGTAGAATCGAGGCATTGCCCTTTCGGCCACCCATTGTTGAGGTTGTAGATGACTTGCTGCAATAGGGAGTCTTTGGCCTGATGTGAACGAGTTTCTCATCTGTTGCCGGGAGGTTGCTTGTGCACATTTGTACCTGCGATTCAATGTGCTGGATGATCTCCAGTGGCTCACTCGGTGGGAGCGGGACAGTGCATCTGCAATGATGAGCTCTTTGCCAGGCGTGTACACCAGATTGAAATCGTCCCTCCGGAGTTTGAGCAGAATTCTCTGCAATCGGGGCGTCATGTCGTTCAGGTTCTTTTGGATGATGTGAACCAGAGGTCTGTGATCTCTTTCAATGGTAAATGTTGGCAGGCCGTAGACGTAGTCATGGAATTTGAGGATGCCGGTGAGAAGACCTAAACAATCCTTTTCAATCTGCGTGTACCTGGTCTCCGTCGGTGTCATTGCCCGTGACGTGTATGCTACTGGGACCAATGGTGATGTGTCGTTTTTCTGTAGCAGTACCACTCCAATGCCATCCTGACTCGCATCGGTCGCGATCTTAGTTTCTCAATCTGGGTGAAAGAATGCGAGGACGGATGGAGCTGATTGCTGTTCTCGTGCGGGGCGCAGTGGTTGTGGAGTGAGTGCTTGCTGAGAAGGGGAGAAAATTAAAAAAAAACTTACTGTTGGGAGTTTCCTGCTGAATCCGGTTGGAGTGAGGACAAAGTGACTGCTGGGTAAGTAGTAAAGATTTAAATTGTTTGCGCAGGCCCACAACAGCTGATTGCTGTTCTCGTGCGGGGTGCAGTGGTTGCTGGTTAAGTGTTTTATTTTTACCTGTATTTAGGTTGCACGGCTCCTAAACCCTAGAAGCTACATTTGTAGTGTCCCCCAACCTTCCACCTCCTTTAACCTAAGGGATAGAGTGAATAACAGGTAAGCTCTTTCTTTCTTTGTCTTGTTTTATCTAGAGGGGATGGCAGGGAAGGCAGTGCAATGTTCCTCCTGCAGAATGTTTGAGGTGAGGATCAGTGTCCCTGCTGATTTCACCTGTGGGAAGTGCACTCAACTCCAGCTCCTCAGAAACTCCTCCGCATTAGGGAACTGGAGCTGGAGCTGGATGAACTTTGGATCATTCGAGAGGCAGAGGTGGCCATAGGTGGTAGCTTCAGGGATGTAGTTACTCCGAAGAATCAAAATAGATGGGTGACGGTGAGAGGGGCTGGGAGGAAGCAGTCAGTGCAGGGATCCTCTGTGGTCGTTCCCCTCAGTAACAAGTATACCATTTTGGATACTGTTGAGGGGGACGACCTACCAGGGGTAAGCCACGATGACCCGATCTCCAGCACTGAGTCTGTCCCTGTGGCTGAGAAAGGAAGGAGGGAGAGCAGGAGAGCAATAGTTATTGGGGACTCGATAGTTAGTGGGCCAGATAGACGGTTCTGTGGCAATGAAAGAGACTCACGGATGGTATGTTGCCTCCTGGGTGCCAGGGTCCGTGATGTCTCGGACCGTGTTCTCAGAATCCTGAAGGGGGAGGGGGAACAGCCACAAGTCGTGGTACACATCGGTACCAACAACATAGGTAAGAGAAGGGACGGAAATTTAAAACAGGAATTTAGGGAGCTAGGCTGGAAGCTGAGAGCCAGGACAAACCATGTTGTCATCTCTGGTTTGTTGCCGGTGCCACGTGCTAGCGAGTTGAGGAACAAGGAGAGAGTGCAGATAAACACGTGGCTGCAGGGATGGTGTAGGAGGGAGGGTTTCAGTTACGTGGATATATGGAGCACATTCTGGGGAAGGTGGGACCTGTGCAGACAGGATGGTTTGCACCTGAACCAGAGAGGCACCAATATACTGGGAAGGAAATTTGCTACAGCTCTTCGGGGGGGGGGGGGGGGGGGGGGTTTTAAACTAATTTGTCAGCAGGTGGGAAAACGAGCGGTAGTCCAGAAGCCAGTGTTGAGAGTAGTGAGGTACTGAGGAGGGTATCAAGGTCGCAGGAGTGTACCGACAGACAGCAAGGTGGGTTGAAGTGTGTCTACTTCAATGCAAGGAGCATCTGGAATAAGGTAGGTGAACTTGGAGCGTGGATTGGTACATGGGACTACGATGTTGTGGCCATTACGGAAACATAGTTAGAACAGAGACAGGAATGATTGTTGGACGTTCCGGGGTATAGATGTTTCAGTAAGAGTAGGGAAGGTGGTAAAAGAGGTGGAGGAGTAGCATTGTTAATCAAGGATAGTTTAACGGCTGCAGAAAGGCAGTTCGAAGGGGATCTTCCTACTGAGGTAATATGGGCCGAAGTTAGAAATAGGAAAGGAGCGGTCACATTGTTAGGGGTTTTCTAATAGGCCCCCAAATAGTAATAGAGATGTGGAGGAAGATTATGGATAGGTGTGGAGGTCTCAGGGTAGTTGTCATGGGTGACTTTAACTTTCCAAATATTGATTGGAACCTCGATAGGTCGAACAGTTCGGATGGGGCAGTTTTTGTACAATGTGCAGGAGGGTTTCCTGATACAATATGTGGATAGGCCGACAAGAGGGGGGGGGGGGGGGGGGGAGGGGGGGGGGGGGGGCACATTGGATTTGCTACTGGGTAATGAACCGAGCCAAGTGTTAGATTTATTTGTGGGAGAGCACTTGGGAGATAGTGACCACAATTCGGTGTCTTTCATTATTGCAATGGAGAGGGATAAGGCCATACGGCAGGGCAAGGTTTATAATTGGGGGAGGGGTAATTATGATGTGATTAGGCAAGAATTAGGGAGCATAAGATGGGAACAGAAACTGCCAGGCAAAGGCATAAATGAAAAGTGGAGCTTGTTCAAGGAACAAATACTGCGTGTATATTAAATACTGGATATTAGGCACTGCGTGTATATTAAACATTAGGTAGTATGTGTATATTAAACACTGGATGTATATTAAGCAATGTATGCAAGCGGTAATGATGTATTAAAGTGAAGTCAGTGTAGGTTTATTTGCTTTGTGATATTGGGCTTGCATAGACATTTGTTAGCCTTGTTGGGATGTGTTTGTACTTTTTTAAATGTGCCTCATTATAAATTCAGTGCTGTACAGAATACCTACATTTGTGAGGCTATCACAAACCAACATAACATTGGACACTTCCAGTTCTCTCCACCCCCGGCCCCCACCGCCTGCCTCCCACCCCACCCTAGCTGCAGAATATCTCTGCTTGTGCTCACTAACCGTGTCCTCTACTTACTGCTCAGCTTCACTAGCTAAGGGGTAGCTGCTGCTAAATGCCTCTGTTCACACAGCAGATTGACCGTTGCTTTTCTGTTGTTGGTGCAGTCAGTGGTGTGGGAACTGAAAGCTTGTCAGACACAAACCCCCAGTTCCATGATAATGTTTTACCCCCTTATCTGGGCATTTGGAAATTTGCCCAGCAGTACATTTCCACCGTGCTGGCTGTTATAAGAAGGGACTGGGGTCTTGCCAATGTCACTGCACACTCTACTGTATAACCTGAGGACCTTATGTATAATCTGTATTCACCTGAGGAAGGAGCAGTGCTCCGAAAGCTATTGTTTGAAACAAACCTGTTGGACTTTAACCTGGTGTTGTAAGACTTCTTACTGTGCCCAACCCAGTCCAACGCCGGCATCTCCACATCATGGCTATTGTAAAAAGGCAATAATGTTCCTCAGTGCTATAACCTCCACTCTCCTCCCTCCATCAATCTGCCCTTCTAATGTTGGTCAAACATCATTCATTGTCAACATCTGGGAGAAGAATCCTGGAGTCACTCACATCACCAGCATCTCTCCTTCTCCTACCCTCCCCAGAAACTCCCTCAACTCCCACCCTGCTGAATTTTACCATCTCCTTTGCAGAAAATTTGTTTCTGAGTGGTGAATTGAGGAGCAGATGTACTGTGATGAGAACAGAAAATGCTGGAAATTCTCAGCAGACTTGGCTGCCTCACTGGAGGGAGAAACAGAGTTAAACAGCCGGATTTTCACAGCGTCAGGGTTACCACGGGGAGCTTAGAAAATGGCAGGCAGCACCTGCATGCAGAAGTCATAGAATCATGTCACAGAATCCCTACAGTGCAGAAGGAAACCATTCGGCCCACAGAGTCTGCACCAACCCTCTGAAAGAGCCCCACCCTGGCCCATTACCCACCCACCTCACCCAACCTCCCTAACCTAACCTGCACATCTTTGGACTGTGGGAGGAAACCGGAGCACCCGGAGGAAACCCACGTAGTCACAGGGAGGAAGTGCAAACTCCACAAAGACAGTGACCCAAGGCTGGAATTGAACCCGGGGCCTGATACAGTGAGACAGTGATGATAACTATGCCACCATTCTTTCCCCATTTCCGATAGATCCAGGTTGGGGAAGGGGGAAAATTACAGTATCTATCTGAACTCAGTTCTGAGTTCAAACAGACTCCAGTTTGGCTGTTGTAAGGGCTTTAACCTGCAGTGTGGGAGCCAAAACGAGACAAGGCCAATGTAAATGCTCTTATAGGGTGGATAGGATCTATATTACTTTCATGATTATAAGTTTTTATCTGCCACATTCTTCACATTTAAAAAGAACTGACAGGCAGGCAGCAGCTAACAGCGAGAGTTGAAACATAAACCCCTGCTGGACTGCTTTGATAGTCAGGCCATTCCCTGTAGGTTAGAACAAAAAAGTAACATCTGATCATGTAGTTTCAATAGAGCTCTTGGTTGACATTTTCCCAAGGAATGATTGACTGAGTTTCAAAAGCTTAACTCAGCAAAGGGTTCTGAATTCAATTTTCGATTGACAGTTTAAAGAGTATATTAAAAGATTATCTATCTTTGATGTGGGGCCTGATTAGAAGTTTGTTTTGGTTGAGGTTTTATTGCGACTAACCACATAAAGGGATTTGAAAGTTTTGAATGGTTCAATAAACAGGTGGTTTTCGGTAGTGCTAAGAGGGAGAGATGTATTATCCTGTTGGGTGTTTATTTATTTTTCTATAGCCAGATGTTTCCTGAGGTCTGTTGCTGGTGCATACTGGGTGAGTGGTTATGGAGATGGTATGAAGAATATATGAGGCTGCGGTTGGCGGGGGTGGCGGAGGTCATGAGTTGGTATTGAGATGGCATGGTGGGTATCATAGGCCATGGAGCGTGAGTGGGAGGAATGAGGGAGTGTAAAGGGTGAGGGGGGGGCACGGTAGCATAGTGATTAGCACAGTTACTTCACAGCTCCAGGGTCCCAGGTTCGATTTCCAGCTTCAGTCACTATCTGTGTGGAGTTTGCACTTTCTCCCCGTGTCTGCGTGGGGGTTTCCTCCGGGTGTTCCGATTTCCTCCCACAGTCCAAAAATGTGCAGGTTAGGTGGATTGGCTGTGCTAAATTGCACTTAGTGTTTGGTTGGGTTGGGTTACTGGAATAGGGTGGGGGTGTGGGCTTAGGTTGGGTGTTCTTTCCAAGGGCCGGTGCAGGCTCGATGGGCCGAATGGCCTCCTTCTGCGTTGTTGATTCTATGATTCTATGACTGGAGGACCAAGCAACAAGGTCCCAGTGAGCCAAGGCAGGCTTTCTAACCCACCTGCCTCAGCACGTTCTCATCCCTAAGGCCGTCTACACTCTGCATCTGGGATAGGTGGGCCTGACTCCACCCTGCAGCTAAAGGAGGTCACCCACTACACCGTACATCCCCTTACCTCCCGTGTGTGACAATCACACATTTCAGGACAATTTTTATTATGAAGGGTCTGATGAGTGGGAGGATCTGAGACCTCATCAGTCAGAATCTGGCCCAACATTTCAGGTCTATCTTTCCATCAGGACAGGTTGCCTGCCCATTGAGGGCTTTACCCGTTTCCTGCCGTGCACATTTCACGCACAGCAGACAGGTAATCCATTCTGCTCGTTTAGCGCCCAAGCAGTCAAGCAGAAAGTACCAACCCTCACTGTCCTCCAATTGCCTCCCTGATGGAGGCCCTTCCATAAACATGCACAGACTTCCAATTTCACTTGGATTGTTCACAGAGCAGCCGAGATGTTGGAATAATTCTTACTGGGATGACTGATTGACCGGGGTTGGACCTCTAAACCCAGAACACACGGTCCCCCACCACCACCTCTACCAACACCATGTTCCTTTCCATTGAAATCAACGCCATACACAGTGAAAATTAACTTCAGTTTTCAAATTGGAATTTCCTGAGAGATTAATTTTCCAATCAGCAAAACCCATAGCTGAGAGCCTTAGACCCTGAATATAGATTCCAACTGGTGCCCTATTCAAATCAAAAGGAAAAGACATGGAAACTGTAAATTAAACATTTCCAACCCTCCTGCCAGTGAGATTTTCCAGTCAATGGTCTGTTGTAAGGGTCCTCCTACTTAAAATTGTTTGTTCCCTGTTTTCCCCTTTCTTATTGTTTTGCTTTTAAAATTTTATGGATGATTAATGGGCATGTGACTTTAAGGTAGACTTTGCCTTTAATTCAAGCAGCAGAGATCAGCGATGACTCAGTTTGACTGACTTGGCTGATGTCCAATGAGCTGGCTCAAAATGCTGAATGTTGCTGATAACCAGTATTGATTGGTTCTGATTTCTCTGGAATATCTCTCTCTCAAGTAAGGCGGGGTTGTTTTCGTTTCGCTTTCAGTTCAGAAGCTGGAAGAAGCATTTTCTATTTCTGATATGATGATATCTCTCTGAAAACTTCAGTGTAAGAACTCTTCTCTTTCTCCTGTAAGGTTGGATGTCAACTGCAAAGGATTGAGATTAAAATGCAGCCTGGAAGCTGGGTTTGAGGTGAGACAAGGGACAGGATTGTCTGGCTGTGTCTGCAAGAAGCCCATCACCAACTGTACATTGGTGGCTTCAATCAATCAGTGTGCTGGGAGAAAGGTCTGCGGCAAAAATTTCAAGATCCGAAAGCAAGGACTGTTATTTTTGTTACCTTAATCCCTATTATTTCTACCCATTTCCACCCCCCCCCCCGTGTTTTTGGCTGTCCTGTGTGGGTAGAGGGTAGGACAGTTAAAGGAGGGAGGGTAGTAGGTTAGCTTGCTTGTTATCCAGCTGAAATTACTGCACATTTCAACTTTATTTCTGTTATAAATAAAGTTTTTGTGTTTCAATTTACAAACCTGGTGACTGTAGTTATCGGGCATTCAGGAGCGAAGGATTTTGGGAATTTGTACATGAATTATTGGCAAATTGACTTGTGTTGGGACGTGGGTGATTGGAATTGACCGCTCACTAACCCAGGGTGTCGTAACACTGTTGACTAGCTTGCCACAATTTCTGGCCCTGCCCCACTACAACGGGACCAGAATATTCCACTCTTAGATAGATATGCTGCAGGAACTTTGCCAGCACCTTCCAAACCCACAACCAATGCCACCTCGAACGGGTTTGTCCAGTGTGCAGCCAGTCGGCTGAATGCGGCACTCAAAGTCTCTTTATGTGGTCCCCAGGGCCAGTTTTCAAAACAACGGTCACGCAGGTAAGTTTGAATAGAAGATTCTGCATGGATTTGCTCCTCCAGTCACAGGCTGTTGCTTGTCCATGTTTTTTGCCGTTTGGCTCACTCGTGGGCCTATCAGCAGCAAATGTAAAAGAGAAGCAATCTGTGATTGGAAGGAACAGCAAACAGCAGCGGCAGTGAGTTTGGGGCCTGGGGATTGTGGGCTGTGGAGTCAAGGAGCAGGGTATAGAAGTATAGAACAGTACAGCACAGAACAGGCCCTTCGGCCCTCGATGTTGTGCCGAGCAATGATCACCCTACTCAAGCCCACGTATACCTATCCCAGTAACCCAACAACCCCCATTAACCTTATTATTTTTTAGGACACTAAGGGCAATTTAGCCTGGCCAATCCACCTAACCCGCACATCTTTGGACTGTGGGAGGAAACAGTGATGGTTGGTGGGACGGGGGGAGGGAGGGCGAGGCTGGAGCTGGGGAGTTATGATGGTTGGTGGGACGGGGGGAGGGAGGGCGAGGCTGGAGCTGGGGAGTTATGATGGTTGGTGGGACGGGGGGAGGGAGAGCAAGGCTGGAGCTGGGGAGTTATGATGGTTGGTGGGACGGGGGGAGGGAGGGCGAGGCTGGAGCTGGGGAGTTATGATGGTTGGTGGGACGGGGGGAGGGAGAGCAAGGCTGGAGCTGGGGAGTTATGATGGTTGGTGGGACGGGGGGAGGGAGGGCGAGGCTGGAGCTGGGGAGTTATGATGGTTGGTGGGACGGGGGGAGGGAGGGCGAGGCTGGAGCTGGGGAGTTATGATGGTTGGTGGGACGGGGGAGGGAGGGCGAGGCTGGAGCTGGGGAGTTTTGATGGTTGGTGGGACGGGGGGAGGGGGGAGGCTGGAGCTGGGGAGTTTTGATGGTTGGTGGGACGGGGGGAGGGAGGGCGAGGCTGGAGCTGGGGAGTTTTGATGGTTGGTGGGACGGGGGGAGGGGGGGGAGGCTGGAGCTGGGGAGTTTTGATGGTTGGTGGGACGGGGGGAGGGAGGGCGAGGCTGGAGCTGGGGAGTTTTGATGGTTGGTGGGACGGGGGGAGGGGGGAAGGCTAGAGCTGGGGAGTTATGATGGTTGGTGGGATGGTGGGGGGGGGAGGCTAGAGCTGGGGAGTTTTGATGGTTGGTGCGACGGGGGGAGGGAGGGCGAGGCTGGAGCTGGGGAGTTTTGATGGTTGGTGGGACGGGAGGAGGGATGGCGAGGCTGGAGCTGGGGAGTTTTGATGGTTGGTGGGACGGGGGGAGGGAGAGCAAGGCTGGAGCTGGGGAGTTATAATGGTTGGTGGGACGGGGGAGGGAGGGCGAGGCTGGAGCTGGGGAGTTTTGATGGTTGGTGGGACGGGGGGGAGGGAGAGCGAGGCTGGAGCTGGGGAGTTATAATGGTTGGTGGGACGGGGGAGGGGGGCGAGGCTGGAGCTGGGGAGTTTTGATGGTTGGTGGGACGGGGGAGGGAGGGCGAGGCTGGAGCTGGGGAGTTTTGATGGTTGGTGGGAAGGGGGGAGGGAGGGCGAGGCTGGAGCTGGGGAGTTTTGATGGTTGGTGGGACGGGGGGAGGGAGGGCGAGGATGGAGCTGGGGTTGCCCCTGGAACAGGAACACACAATCCAGGGGTTGGCATAGCAGAGACACCCATCTCCACACCACCATCAGCCAAGGCCATGGGCGGCTATCCCCCCTCCTGCTCCCCATCTATCCACCCCCCCCCCCCCCCCCACCCCACCACCACATTGGCAGCCTATCTCAAATGAGGCTGGCCCCCTGGGGTTCCCCCACCCCACCCTCCCCAAGCACTGAGGCAGCAACCCCAGTGCTCCCGAGCTCATTACCCGGGAGCAAAGATGGCTACTCACCTCCTCGGCTCCCCGCAGCAGCCCATTTTGAGAAAGGAATACTAACAGGTGCCCATGTGACCACTTGCTAGGGAGCCAGTTAGATCAGGGGGTGATGTTAGAAAGGGGTCTCTCCCATTAATTGTATGGAGATTGGGCTGAAGTGGTGTTTATTGATTTCTCGCCACGCTATGGCAGGATGCTGATTTTGCCCACTAGGACGGGGCTGTTAGATCGCAAAGAGATAGTGCCCAGTGCGGTTCTCGATTTTGACCTCTCCTGCGATTTAACGGCAACGCGGCCATGAAATCGCACCCCTGTCTTTGTACCACAATTTAAAACAAAGAAACTGTCGCTAGGCAAAAACATTACATAATTTGAGAACTCTCTCTCTAACTGCCATCTCTGTTTCAACAACGTTCCAAAGCATTTTGCAGCCAATGACCCACTTTTGGAAGTGAAGGTCGCTGTCGTAATGGAGTAAATGGAGAGTCTAATTTGCGCACAGCAAGATCCCACACTCAGCAATGGGCTCCTCAACAGATAATCTGTTTTAGTGATGTTGGTCGAGCAATAAATATTGGCCAAAATACCAGTGAGAGGTCCCCACCCCTTGTGGGTCCCTCCCCTTGGAGCTGAGTCCACAAAAGATCAGCCATGATCTCATTGAATGGTGGAACAGGCTCAAGGGGCCAGATGGCCTACTCCTGCTCCTAGTTCTTATGTTCTTATGTTCTTGCAAGAATGCCATTGATCTGATTCATCCATCTGAAGGGGCAGACATCAGTTTAGCAGTCATCCAATGAACAGCACCTCAGACAGAACACATCTTCTCCACTACTGCACTGTAGTTGCAATCTTTGGAATGGTAGGCGTTAACCACTGAAAATAGACGGGAATGACGAAGCGAACATGATGCCACTCCGTAACATTCGACAGATTATCCAGTCAGACAACACACTCAACATCATCTGTGCCTCATAGGTACTGACCATTCGACAGTACCCAAATCCCTCAGTACTGATCCTCCGACAGTGCAGCATTCCCTCAGTACTGACCCTCTGACAGTGCAGCGCTCCCTCAGGACTGACCCTCTGACAGTGCAGCACTCCCTCAGTACTGATCCTCCGACAATGCAGCACTCCCTCAGCACTGACTCTCTGACAGTGCAGCATTCCCTCAGTACTGACCCTCTGACAGTGCAGCACTCCCTCAGTACTGACCCTCTGACAGTGCGGCACTCCCTCAGTACTGATCCTCCGACAGTGCAGCGCTCCCTCAGTACTGCCCCTCTGACAGCGCAGCTCTCCCTCAGTACTGATCCTCTGACAGTGCAGTACTCCCTCATCACTGACCCTCTGACAGTGCGGCACTCCCTCAGTACTGATCCTCTGACAGTGCAGCACTCCCTCAGTACTGCCCCTCTGACAGCGCAGCTCTCCCTCAGTACTGATCCTCCGACAGTGCAGCACTCACTCAGTACTCACCCTCTGACAGTGCAGCACTCCCTCATCACTGACCCTCTGACAGTGCAGCACTCCCTCAGTACTGACCCTCTGACAGTGCATCACTCCCTCAGTACTTACTCTCTGACAGTACAGCACTGCCTCAGTACTGACCCTCTGACAGTGCAGCACCCCCTCAGTACTGACCCTCTGACAACGCAGCACTCCCTCAGTACTGACCCTCTGACAGTGTAGCACTCCCTCAGTACTGATCCTCTGACACTGCAGCACTCCCTCAGTACTGACAATCTGACAGTGCAGCACTCCCTCATTACTGACCCTCTGACAGCGCAGCACTCCCTCAGTACTGACCCTCTGACAGTATAGCACTCCCTCAGTACTGACCCTCTGACATTGCAGCACTCCCTCAGCACTGACCCTCTGACAGTGCAGCACTCCCTGAGTACTGACCCTCTGACAGTGTAGCACTCCCTCAGTACTGACCCTCTGACATTGCAGCACTCCCTCAGTACTGACCCTCTGACAGTGCAGCACTCCCTGAGTACTGACCCTCTGACAGTGCAGCACTCCCTGAGTACTGACCCTCTGACAGTGCAGCACTCCCTCAGTACTGACCCTCTGACAGTGCAGCACTCCCTCAGTACTGACCCTCTGACAGTGCATCACTCCCTCAGTACTTACTCTCTGACAGTGCAGCACTGCCTCAGTACTGACCCTCTGACAGTGCAGCACCCCCTCAGTACTGACCCTCTGACAGCAAAGCACTCCCTCAGTACTGACCCTCTGACAGTGCAGCACTCCCTCAGTACTGATCCTCTGACACTGCAGCACTCCCTCAGTACTGACAATCTGACAGTGCAGCACTCCCTCAGCACTGACCCTCTGACAGTGCAGTACTCCCTCATCACTGACCCTCTGACAGTGCAGCACTCCCTCAGTACTGACCCTCTGACAGTGTAGCACTCCCTCAGTACTGACCCTCTGACAGTGCAGCACTCCCTCAGTACTGACCCTCTGACAGTGTAACACTCCTTCAGTACTGCACGGAGTGTCAGCCTAGTATTTCAATTGAGATTTGATTCTCTCTTGAATCATAGAATCACATAGTGCAGAACAGGCCCTTCGGCCCATCGGGTCTGCACCGACACAAGAGAAACACCTGGCCTGCCTACTTAACCTCATTTGCCTGCCCTTGGCCCATAGCCTTGACTGTTCTGACGTGCCAAATGCTCATCCAGGTACTTTTTAAAGGATGTGAGGCAACCTGCCTCTCCCACCCTCCAAGGCAGTGCATTCCAGACCGTCACCACTCTCTGGGTAAAAGAGTTTGCCTAAATCTCCTGCCCCTTCACCTTGAACTTGTGTCTCCTCGTATCTGACCCATAAACCAAGGGGAACAGCTGCTCCCTATCCACCCTGTCCATGCCCCTCATAACCTTGTAGACCTCGATCAGGTCACCCCTCAGTCTCAGATTGAATTTCCCCCTCCTGAACAGGGCAAGAAGCATTAGGGGAAGCCAAATCATGGGATAGATGGGGTATCTGTTTTGATGGATTTGTCTGTTCAGAACAACATCTGAATTGAGGAGCAGAAAGAGGCCATTCAGCCCCTTGAGCCTGCCCCCCATTCAATTAGATCATGTTTGATATGTGATTCAACTCCATAGGCTTTCCTTTGTGGTAACACAGAGGTTAGCACTGTGGTTTCACAGCACCAGGATCCCAGGTTCGATTCCCGGCTTGGGTCACTGTCTGTGCGGAGTCTGCATATTCTCCCCGTGTCTGTGTGGGTTTCCTCTGGGTGCTCCGGTTTCCTCCCACAAGTCCCGAAAGATGTGCAGGTTAAGTGTTTTGGACATTGTGAATTCCCCCTCTGTGCACTCGAATATAACGACTGGAGGATTTTCACAGTAATTTAATTGCAATGTTAATGTAAGCCTACTTGTGACAATAAAGATTATTAAATTATTGTCCCGCATCACTTATATATATATATATGTGTGTGTGTGTGTGTGTGTGTGTGTATCAGGCACAGATTTTAAGATAACAATTGTTTGAACAGAAAAAAGTTCCTAACTTCCTGCTTGTAGGGGTGATTCCTAATGTCATTCCTGAAAGGAGTATATTTTGAGACTCTAGGCCTTAGTTCTAGACACCCCAGCCAGCGGAAATACTTTCCCTTGGTCAACCAACATATGAACACAAAACCATAAGAGCAGGATTGGGCCATTCAGCCCATCAAACCTGCTCTGCCATTCACTATGGCTGTTTGGCCACTTCAATACCCTTTGCCCAAACTATCCCCATATCCCTCGGTTCTGGGCTCCCTCACCAGGGGAAACACCCTACCCACCTCCACTCTGTCTATTCCTTCAAATAGTTTGTAAGTTTCAATAAGATCACCTCATTCTTTGAAACTCAAGAGAATACAGGCCCACTTTGTCCAATCTCTCTTCATGCAACAGTCCCACCATCCCTGGAACAAACCTGCTCAACCTTCATGACACCCCCTCTAAGGCAATAATATACTTTCTGGGGTAAGGGGACCCAAACTGCTCACAGTATCAAGGTGAGGTCTAACCAAGGTTGTATACGTGTAGTGATATGGGGGCGGCGTTTTCAGAACCCC
Source organism: Scyliorhinus canicula (assembly GCF_902713615.1). NCBI lineage: Eukaryota > Metazoa > Chordata > Chondrichthyes > Carcharhiniformes > Scyliorhinidae > Scyliorhinus > Scyliorhinus canicula. The sequence continues at coordinate 128,784,056 of NC_052149.1, read as the reverse complement.
AAAATGTATCATGGGGTTCAATCAACCTCTCCCTTTAATGTTTTGTTGCTTTTGAAGCACACGGCCTGGTCTCCAGATATAGAACAGTACAGCACAGAACAGGCCCTTCGGCCCTCGATGTTGTGCCGAGCAATGATCACCCTACTTAAACCGACGTAACCCGTATACCCGTAACCCAACAATCCCCCCATTAACCTTACACTACGGGCAATTTAGCATGGCCAATCCACCTAACCCGCACATCTTTGGACTGTGGGAGGAAACCGGAGCACCCGGAGGAAACCCACGCACACACGGGGAGGACATGCAGACTCCACACAGACAGTGACCCAGCCGGGAATCGAACCTGGGACCCTGGAGCTGTGAAGCATTGATGCTAACCACCATGCTACCGTGAGGCCCCTGTATTACAATGGTATTACAATTATGGACACGTGGTTTTTAAACACAAAACAATGTTTATTCCATGAACTCAAATGAACCTTCTTAAATAAACATTGGATCCCTTAACACCCCTTACTTCAAAGGTAATCCCGAAAATAATACAACACTAAATAATTCCTCAAAACGTTCCTTCAAACCTCCAAAAGACTTAACACCTTTAAACAGAAACACATCAGGTTAAATACATTACTATTATGAGTTTAAATCACCCAAATATCAGATATATTATTTCATGGCAGAGATCACAGCAGATCCAGCTCACTGCAAACACAGACACACCCAAGCTCTTTTCCTCAAAACCGGCTTTTCCTTTCAAACAGCTCACAGCAAACCAGCCAGGCACTTTTCAGCTGCTCTCTCTCAAAACTGAAACTAAACACTGCAAAATGGCTGAGCTAAAAACCCAGCTCCACCCACACTCTGACATCACTTCAGTAATATGAGCTGCTCCATTTCTTAAAGGTACATTGCTTAAACATTCATTTCTTAAAGGCACTCTCCCATGACAGTAGAACTCCTCACGGCACAGCAGAGCCAAGCTACAGGACAGTACCGGTGGCTTCCCCCAAAGCGTTGGAGCTGCAGGATGACACATGACTTTCAGAACAGAACTTTGTGCTCTGATTTTAGAAAAACATGGAACAAGTATGGAAAAAGTAACCATGGCAGAAAAGTATCACTCGTACAGGATTATGGAGAAGAATATGAGGGACATGGACAGGGTGGATAGAAAGCAGCTTTAGTTGAAGGGTCAATAACAAGGGGGCATAATTTTAAGGTGAAAGGAAGGAGGCTTGGATGGAATTTGAGGAAAAGAATATTCACCCAGAGAGTGGTTGTTCTAACGCGACCGGGGACCACAGGGTCTGCAACTTCTGTGTCCCTGTGGCCTCACCTGGATACGGTCTCCCTAGATGATTGGGGGGGGGGGGGGGGCAGAGCCACCACCTTAAGCCAGAGGCCTCTGGGACATAAATACCCGGCCCACACATTGGAGACCCTTCAAGGAGTCGGAAAATAAAGTTTTTCCTGCATGCATCGCTTCCGTGTGGTCACTTGCCTGGGCCTTTACCATGGTGGGAACCTGGAATGCACTGCTTGGGAGGGTAGTAGAGCTGGAAGACCTCACAACCTTTAAAAAGCACTTGAATGAGCACCTGAAATGTCATAACGTTCGAGGCTATGGGCCAAGTGCTGGAAAGTGGGATTAGTGTAGAATTTGTGTAGTTTTGTCGGTGCAGACTCTATGGCCGAAGGGCCTCTTCTGTACTGTATGACTCGATGACTCAAAGACAGACCGTCAGAACAATAGATGATAAAGCAAGGGCAGGCAGGCTCCCGCTCAGCATTGAGTTCATTAATGTTGGTTTGCATGAGTCAGAGTGTGAAACCCAAGATAGGCAATTCCTTCAAATTGCAAATCAGCATTCTTTCGCAATGGAGCAAAGTTCCCCTTTCCCCAAAGCTAAAAGGTATTTTGAAGTTTTAGCTAGATACAGCAGAACCACTTCAAGATTGTGATTGTAGGTTACAGCAGTCCTAAAGTCCCTGTACCAGTACAAATCCAGGTCCAACATAGGTTTAAGCTGGACCCTAAGCTGGTTACTCACAGTGCAGACTTTGCTGAGAAGGCACACAGATAACAATGAAAAGAGTGGAACACCCTCTACTGATGCACAAGGTGACTAGCTCAACAACTACAAACACTGACAAGGAATGTTTAATATTTCCGAACGGGTGACGCGGTAGCACAGTGGTTAGCACTGTTACTTCACAGCGCCAGGGTCCCAGGTTTGATTCACGCTTGTGTCACTATCTGTACATAGTCTGCACGTTCTCCCCGTCTCTGCGTGGGTTTCCCCCGGATGCTCCGGTTTCCTCCCACAAGTCCCGAAAGTCGTGCTGTTAGGTAATTTGGACATTCTGAATTCTCCCTCCGTGTACCAGAACAGGCACCAGAATGTGGCGACTAGGGGCTTTTCACAGTAACTTTATTGCAGTGTTAATGTAAGCCTACTTGTGACAATAAAGATTAATCTAAACATTCACACTAAGAACAGGAGTTGCTGTTCAGCCCCTGAAACCAGCCCTGCCATTCAATAAGATTATGGCAAACCTGTTTATGTTTCAAATTCTATATTCCCATCTACCCCCCTAATAACCGTTGATTTCCTTGCCTAACATCAATCATTGTACCTCCACCTTAAAAATATTCAGTGACCGCGGCCTCCATTGCCTTCTGACACAGAGAGTTCCAAATTCGCACAACTCTCTGAGAGCAAATAGTTCTGCTCACCCCTGTGCTAAAAGAATAACCCGGAATTTTAAACCAGTGCTCCTAACTCTGGACTCGGCCACAAGAGGAAACATTGGGCATGACCTTCCCAAAAGGGAACAAACTTCCAGAGCGAGCGCCTTTAGCTGAGAAACACATGGCTATTCAACACGATTCACTTTGAATAAGGGCCTGAATGGGGAACATGCATCCGAGGCCGCACATAGTCCCATTTTTACAATGGGGAGCTCCGCTCGCCAGAACTCCCCGTTGTAGCGAGAGATCGGACACCATTTTTAAATGGCGTCCCAAACTCCCAGGCCCCGAAAAGAATCCTCAACCTCCCTCCCAGCAACATGGAGGGGCAGAGCCCCTCAGCCCCCCACCGCATCCCCCAACACCCATGGTGGGCAACCCTGGCCCGATTTCAGATGCGCACAAAATGCCAGCTTGGCACCTAGGCAGTGTCAACCTGGCACCCTGGCAGTGCCTGAGCCAACTGGCAGTACCACCTGGACATCTCAGCAGTGCCAGGCTGGCACCCAGGTGGCAGTGCCAGGATGAAAGGCTGGCAGTGCCAGGGCACCACCCTGCCCAAAGAGCATGCAGCTGGGGAAGCCTCCACTGCCCTTAGACACCCCCACGAGTGCTGTTCTGTCTGGTCCCCTTTTGTGGGGACCAGTACTAAACGGCGCTCATCCGAGGTCTCTAAGGCAAAGGGATTGAATCCCAAAGCCTCAGGTACCTCGGGAATCTGACTATTAGAGTGAGGCTTACTGCCCCGTTCTAATACAGATTTGCTATAAAGTGGTCGAGCCCATTGAGGATGGGATTCCCTTTGCGATGCCTTGTGAGGTTGCGTTGAATCTCGCGTGGCGTTGCGAGCCGGGTAGATCCCGGGAGCAGGGTCTCCCAACTTTCACCGGCCTCGCTCTTTTGCACTCCAGTGGAAACAAGCTCAGTCTGTCTAACCTTTCCTCATAAGATAACGTGCTCAATCCAGGTGTGAACCTAGTAAACCTCCTCTCAACCGCCTAAACCACCTCAGTGTGTTTACATCCTTCCTTAAATAGGGAGACCAAACTGCCCACAGTATGGGAGATTCGGGCTCACTAATACCCTGTGTAACTGAAATGTCGGGATGAACCTTCTCGTTCCGCCCACTGCACGGGTCATCGTGGGCAATTTGACGGACCATTGAAAGATCCGTTGACCCTCGGGTGGGAGTTTCCAGTCTCAGGGTGGGCGGGCAGTCGGGACTTTAACATCCCATCCGTTGGGTGGGATTCAATTCCCCTTCACCCACCCCACTGGGTTTTGTGACGAGGCTGGTATTTATTAAGGCAATAGGGTGCAGAGTGAGGAGCCCACCAACTTCCTACCTATATCCCAATTAAGCCCGTGACAGGAATCCAGGCCCTCTCGCCCCACTGCCAATTGAAGCCTTTAGGTGGCCAACTAATGCCCACTTAAGGAACCCATCCCACTACTGCTGGTGTTAACCTGACAGAGATGGTGAGGGGGGGGAGGGGGGGGGGGGGGGGGGAGGGGGGAATACTCACCATGCAGGTAGTATGACAAGCTTTGCTTCTGGGGTGGGTGGTGTTCCCTCATTGTACTCTGTGCCTGATCAAGGCATCGGGAAGTGGGGAGGCTGGAAGGGGTTTGATGAGAGCCATCTACACCCCCTCACTGCTGATCCTGAAGCTGCAACTTCACCCTTCCCAACATCCCTCGTCCGTGCCACAGTCCAGGGTGAATTCTAGGCCTCAGGTGGGTGTTGTTCCTCAGGTGGCACTGCCAATCAGCGAATAGCTGCCAGCCTCTGATTGACCAGCAGCTCATGGCGGGTGAGACCTGTTAAGATCTGGACCAGTGACCAGCAGGAATTTTAGAAAATCAAGAAACAATGAGGCAGAATCAATATGACTTTGTGAAAAGGAAATCACGTTGAACTAATTTATTCGAGTTCTTTGGGGAACGACCAAGCAGGGCAGATAAAGGGGAATCTGCAGACTTCCAGTGGTGACCATGGAGTGAGTGGTCGCACATTTGGTTGCTCCTGCTCAAGGTGGAATTGTTTGGTCCTTTTCACCCGACACAGGAGGTGTTTAGAACATAGAACAGTACAGCACAGAACAGGCCCTTCGGCCCTCAATGTTGTGCCGAGCCATGATCACCCTACTCAAACCCACGTATCCACCCTATACCCATAACCCAACAACCCCCCCCCAACCTTACTTTTATTAGGACAGTACGGGCAATTTAGCATGGCCAATCCACCTAACCCGCACATCTTTGGACTGTGGGAGGAAACCGGAGCACCCGGAGGAAACCCACGCACACAGGGGGAGGACGTGCAGACTCCACACAGACAGTGACCCAGCCGGGAATCGAACCTGGGACCCTGGAGCTGTGAAGCATTTATGCTAACCACCATGCTACCCTGCTGCCCCAATAGGTTTTGTTGGTGCAAAGTGCACGAACAGTGAGAGATAGAAATTTTTCTCCTGTTGGGCCTATTTATGGCTTATCGAATGAGGAGTGCAACAATCACGGGTCAACAGTCTTAGCATCAACTACTTCCTGTGGTAATGAATTCCACAGGCTCACCATTCTTTGTGTAAAGGAATGTGAAGAAATGTCTCCTCATCTCTGTCCTAAAAAATTTTATCCCAAATCCTCAGGCGTTCTGGACACGCCCACCATCGGGAACATCTTCCCTGCATCTACTCTGTCTAGTCCTGTTAGAATTTTATAAGTCTCTATGAGATCCCCACTCATTCTTCTGAACTCCAGCGAGAACAATCCCAACCTAGTCTATCTCTCCTCATATGACAGTGCCACCATCCCTGGAATCAGTCTGGTAAACCTTCACTGCAGTCCCTCGAGAGCAAGAACATCCTTCCTCAGAGAAGGAGAACAAAACTGCTCACAATACTCCAAGTGTGGCCTCACCAAGGCACTGTACAATTGCAGCAACATGTCCCTGCTTCTATACTCGAAACCTCTTGCAATGAAGGCCAACATACCATTAGCCTTCTTTACCGCCTGCTGCACCTGCATGCTTACCTTCAGCGAATGGTGCACAAGGGCACCCAGGTTCCGCTGCACACTCCCCTCTCCCAATTTACAACCATTCAGGTAGTAATCTGCCTTCTTGTTTTTGCTTCCAAAGTGAATAACCTCACACTTATCCAAATTATACTGCATCTGCCATTGATTTTCCCACTCGCCCAACCTGTCCAGATCATGCTGTAGGATCCTTGCACCCTCATCACAATTCACCCTCCCACCTAATTTGGTATCATCTGCAAACTTTGAGATGTTACATTTTGTTCCCTCATCCAAATCATTAATTTATATTGTGAATAGTTGAGGACCCAGCACTGATCCCTGTGGTACCCCACTGGTTACTGCCTGCCAATTTGAAAAGGACCCATTAATCCCTACTCTTTGTTTCGTCTCTGCCAACCAGTTTCTATCCACCTCAATGCATTTCCCCCAATCCCATGCACTTTAATTTTGCACAATAATCTCTTATGTGAAACACCTTCTGAAAGTCCAAATATACCACATCAACTGGCTTCCCCTTGTCAACTGTACTGGTTACACCTTCAAAGAATTCCAACAGATTTGTCAAGCATGATTTTCTCTTCATAAATCCATGCTGACTCTGACTGATCCTGCCTCTGCTTTCTAAATGTTCCACTATAAAGTCTTTGATAATGGATTTGAGAATTTTCCCCACTACCGATGTTAGGCTTACTGGTCTATAATTCCCTGCTCTCTTTCTACCTCCCTTGTTGAATATCGGAGTGACGTGAGCTACCCTCCAATCTGCAGGGACAGTTCCAGAGTCTATAGACTCCCGAAAGATGACCACAAATGCATTCACTATTTCCAGAGCCACCTCCTTCAGCACTCTGGGATGCAGATTCTCAGGCCCTGGGGATTCATAGGTCTACAATCACATCAATTTCCCCAGCACCATTTCTCTACTAATATTGATCTCCCTCAATTCCCTCCAACTAAATCTTGCATTCTGTAAAACCTCTGGGGTGGGATTCGCCCGTAATCGGAGCGATCGCCGGAACCCGGCGCCAAAAACAGCGTGGATCACTCCGGGGTCAGGCCCCCCAAACAGCGCAAATTCTCTGGCCCGGATTAGGCTAGTAGCAGCGTGACGCCATTCGCGACGGTGTCACCCGCCGTGGATGCGCGGCGTCACAGAACAAAAGACGCACCCCCCGGAGACCCGACTTGATAGCCGCCCGCCGTGTAGTCCTGAGGTTCCAGGAGCGACATCGAGGCGCTTCTGGGCGCAGTAGAGCAGAGGAGGGAGACCCTGTAACCTGGACACGGCTGCAGGGTCGCCCCACGCCTCAGCCGATGTCTGTGGAGGAAGGTGGCAGAGGCCGTCAGCGCTGCTGCTGTGACACCAAGGACAGGCGCCACAAGAAGATGAATGACCTCGTCAGGGCAGCCAGGGTGAGTACCCCCTCACCACTCCGATGTGCAGCACACCCCCCATGTGCAACCAACCCTAACCCTAACCCTAATCCTAATGTCCTGCGCACCTCTGCCAATATACGCACAACCGTTGGCCTGCATGTATATTCCTGCCTCACACTGTTGCCCTTTATCCCTGCCACCCACCTGCCCACCTGTCCCTCATAGGCGAAGCGCGCACACAACAACAGGGAGCATGAGAGGACCGGAGGGAGAACAGCTGATGAGAGACCACTCACCATTCATGAGGAGAGGGCCCTGGAATTGGTGGGCGGACCCGAGGACTGGGAGGTTGCCAATGCAGAGGTCGGGTGCGCACCATCAAGTGAGACCCACCACGGCCTGTCCCCCTTCCCCCATATCCCCCTTCCCCCATTTACCCCATATCCCCTTCCCTCATATCCCCCATATCCCCTCCCATATCCCCCATATCCCCCATATCCCCTTCCCCATATCCCCTTCCCCCATATCCCCCATATCCCCTTCCCCATATCCCCCATATCCCCTTCCTCCATGTCCCCCATATCCCCCATATCCCCTTCCCCCATATCCCCATATCTCCTTCCCCATGTCCCCCATATCCCCTTCCCCATATCCCCATATCCCCCATATCCCCTTCCCCATATCCCCCATATCCCCCATATCCCCTTCCTCCATATCCCCCATATCCCCTTCCCCATATCCCCTTTCTCCATATCCCCCATATCCCCCATAGCCCCTTCCTCCATATCCCCCATATCCCCTTCCCCATATCCCCCATATCCCCCATATCCCCTTCCCCATATCCCCCATATCCCCTTCCTCCATATCCCCCACATCCCCCATATCCCCTTCCCCCATATCCCCCATATCCCCTTCCCCATATCCCCCATATCCCCTTCCTCCATATCCCCCATATCCCCCATATCCCCCTTCCCCCATATCCCCCATATCCCCCATATCCCCATATCCCCCCAAACCCCGATATCCCCTTCCCCCATATCCTCCATCCCCCATATCCCCCATATCCCCTTATATCCCCCTTCCCCCGATCACCACCTGCGTGTCTAACCATGCTGCTGTATTGTGTATTGCAGGACCAAACGTTGAGGCACCCGTCCCCGCGGATGCCGACCGCCCCCAGGACGCCCCAGGGTGCCCATGAGACAGAGACAGGCCCGGAGCAACACGGAGACGATGCCCCCGTCTCGTGCAAGTGCGGCGACGCAGGCGTGCGACACCCAGCAACAAGGGGGGCAGCCACTGGCCCCCGTCGAGCCGAGCCAGGACAGCCCTACCCAGGACACCCCTACCCAGGACACCCCTACCCAGGACACCCCTACCCAGGACAGCCCGACCCAGGACACCCCTACCCAGGATGCCCCTACCCAGGACACCCCTACCCAGGATGCCCCTACCCAGGACAACCCTACCCAGGACAGTCCTACCCAGGACACCCCTACCCAGGGCACCCCTACCCAGGACACCCCTACCCAGGACAGCCCTACCCAGGACAGCCCCTACCCAGGACAGCCCGACCCAGGACAGCCCTACCCCAGACACCCATACCCAGGACAGCCCTACCCAGGATAGCCCTACCCAGGACAGCCCTACCCAGGACAGCCCTACCCAGGATAGCCCTACCCAGGACACCCCTACCCAGGACACCCCTACCCAGGACACCCCTACCCAGGACACCCCTACCCAGGATGCCCCTACCCAGGACACCCCTACCCAGGACACTCCTACCCAGGACAGCCCCTACCCAGGACAGCCCTACCCAGGACAGCCCTACCCAGGACTGCCCTACCCCGGACACCCCTACCCAGGACACCCCTACCCAGGACACCGCTATCCAGGACAGCCTTACCCAGGACACCCCTACCCAGGACAGCCCTACCCAGGACAGCCCTACCCAGGACAGCCCTACCCAGGACACCGCTACCCAGGACAGCCCTACACAGGACAGCCCTACCCAGGACACCCCTACCCGGGACAGCCCTACCCAGGACAGCCCTACCCAGGACACCCCTACCCAGGACAGCCCTACCCAGGACAGCCCTACCCAGGACAGCCCTACCCAGGACAGCCCTACCCAGGACACCCCCTACCCAGGACAGCCCTACCCAGGACAGCCCCTACCCAGGACACCCCTACCCAGGGCACCACTACCCAGGACACCCCTACCCAGGGCACCACTACCCAGGGCACCACTACCCAGGACTGCCCTACCCAGGACACTCCTACCCAGGACACTCCTACCCAGGACAGCCCTACCCAGGACAGCCCCTACCCAGGACACCCCTACCCAGGACAGCCCCTACCCAGGACACCCCTACCCAGGACAGCCCTACCCAGGACACCCCTACCCAGGACACTCTTACCCAGAACACCCCTACCCAGGACACTCTTACCCAGAAGACCCCTACACAGTAAGAAGTCTTACAACACCAGGTTAATGTCCAACAGGTTTGTTTCAAACACGAGCTTTCGGAGCACTGCTCCTTCCTCCGGCATCTCCACATCATGGTCACCCCTACCCAGGACTGCCCTACCCAGGACATCCCTACCCAGGACACCCCTACCAGGGCACCCCAAACTAGGACACCACTACCCAGGTTACCCCTACCCAGGACAGCTCTACCCGGGACATCGACACACATGAGACCGACACACAGCACAGTGACACACAGTGGATGGGTGGACAGGAACCGCCACCCCAGGGGACCATGGACTCTGGGGCGGACATGCTCACGACACATAGCCACTGCTATCTCCTACATCCTCCACCACCGCAGAGACACTCACCTCGGTTGGGCATTTTAGTGATGAGGCTTCTGGTACACTCACTGGTGCGCACCACACAGCCGTACCGGTACAGCAGATGGAGGTAGGAGCAGCTGAGGGGCTGGGAGGTCGGAGGGCATCCTGGCGCAAGCAAACATCTGCCGCCCAGACGGGTCCCGGGTTCCTGGAGTTACCACACCCACCCATAGACCCAATGCAGTCACGGACCAAGGGACGATCGAAGGGGGTGACGCTGGCTTGCTGCAGCTGAAGACACAGGTGGTGGAGTGCACCCATGTCCAGGAGCTATGAGTGGTGCCGGTCATGCGTGTCACCCAGGCCGAAATCGCAAGGGTGGCGTCCGCAGTGGAGGCAATGGGTGCGACGGTGTCAGACATGGGGAGCAATATGCAACGCCTGGGGCATTCTGTGCAGGCGGTGTCTGTGGCCCAGGACATGGTTGCCCTCTCACAGGAAGCCATGAGCCAGAGCCAGCGGCAGATGGTAGAGGCGCTCCATGGCCCAGTCTCAACAGGCCATGCCCAGTCTCTGCAGGCCATGGCCCAGTCTCTGCAGACCATGGCCCAGTCTCAGCAGGCAGTGGCCCAGTCACTGCAGGCCATGGCCCAGTCTCTGCAGGCCATGGCGCAGTCTCAGCAGGTCATGGCCCAGTCCCAGCAGGCAATGGCCCAGTCTCAGCAGGCCATGGCCCAGTCCCAGCAGGCCATGGCCCAGTCTCAGCAGGCCATGGCCCAGTCCCAGCAGGCCATGGCTCAGTCTCAGCAGGCAATGGCTCAGTCTCAGCAGACCATGGGCCAGTCTCAGCAGCCCATGGCCCAGTCTCAACAGGCCATAGCCCAGTCCCAGCAGGCCATGGCCCAGTCTCAGCAGGCCATGGCCCAGTCTCTGCAGGCCATGGCCCAGTCTCAGCAGGCCATGGCCCAGTCTCTGCAGGCCATCGCTGGGGGCATCGGCGCCATTGTTCATGTGCTGGTCAGCATCGGGTCACGGATCTTGCTGAGTTGAACTAGATAGATTTAACAGGCACTCTTAGTATCATGTTGTGTTATGCTGCTTCGTGTAACATAAGCTGCTTCCTTGGAGTATGCTTTGACAAAGGAAGCTCCAGACCATGACATGATTTCAACTAGTTTATTGAACTATTAACACAGTTCTTAAATGAGTTCAACTCTCTGCTAATCTAGCTGTAGTAACTCAGTCTATCTTTACCAGCCTGCTCTAAGCCACGCGCTGGGTATGATGCTGTTGATCAACCCTGATGTACTCTCTACTCTCTTTTCCGTGGAAAAAGGCAGAGCATGTGTGGCCTGTCCTTTTATATGGGTTGTGAAGTGTCCCCTTGTGGTAATGCCACCTCTGGGTGTCCTGATTACCCATTGGTTGTGTCCTGTTGTAATGACCCATTGGCTGTATGTCTGCATGTCATGACACCTCTGGTACTCCCTCTAGTGGTTACTTAGTTGTAGTGTATTTACATGAACCCCTTGTGTATATACAGTGATGCATATCGCCACATCCACCTGTTCCTATGTTGTGATCTCGAGGGGCTGAATGGCTTCCTCTTGTTCCTATGTTTAGATGTTAAGGGGCTGAATGGCTTCCTCCTGTTCCTATGTTTAGTTCCTGAGGGGCTGAATGGCCTTCTCTGGTTCTTATGTTCAGTACTCAAGAGGCTGAATTACCTCCTTCTGTTCCTATGCTTTGAACTGGAGAGGCTTTGAGATGTGAACGAGCTGACACGGGTCGGACAGCATTTCAGAGGTTAGTGCTGAGTGAGCAGTACCACTCGCCTCACTGCCGTAACCTGCCGGATCAGAGTGCACTCATTATTACCATCACCATCATTATCAGTAAAGCTGCGGACTTTTTACAGGCAGTTCCTGAACACAATCATTGATATGTGAACCAATTCATTGATAATTTACACTGCAGCAGTATAATTATTACGACATGTTATTAAACATTAGGTGCTGGTACAGCACCTTTTTGCTCTGCACATTTTCTTCACACTCCATCTATCTAAACAGGGAAGAGTCTGAGACACAAGGAGCACGATTTAATGGGAATGAAACAGATTTCCGTGTCAAACGCATTTAGCCGGGTGTTTTCCTGCACGGGCAGTGCCGAGAACGACCCCACTATCAAGCGAGACTCTTTTGGGGCCTCGGCGAGGAACGCCCCACAGAGGCTGCACTCAATCCCATTCCCTTCGCTAACGAGCTCCATTCACCACTACAGGAAGAGATCGGAGCAGCATTTTAAATTGGCAACCCGATCTCTAGACTCCCCACACGCCCCAACTCACCTGCAAGGGGGTTATCGAGCCCCCTCTATCCCACCTCATAAGCCAGGGCACCCCCGATCCTCAATGCGGCCAAAATGTCACCCAGCCTGGCAGTGCCCCTGCCAGGGTCACCTGGGCATCCTGAGAGTTCCAGGGTTCCAGTGCCAGGGTGCCCAGAGGGCATCTGGGGAGCCAGGAGCCACCCCGGGGCCACCCAGGGGCCTCCATCACCTGGGCGACCCCGCCCACCCAATTCCATTTGTGGAGACCAATGCTAACCCGGTGCTCGCTCGGGATCTCCTCGGCACGGGGGTAGATCCTTATGGGCATTGTGGGCATCCAGTGGAGTTCAGAGGTAGATTGAGTGAATATTTTCAGGCAGAGGCGGAAAGATTCTTCACTAACAAGGGGGTGAAAGGTTATCAGGTTAGACATAATGTGATAATGCAATCAGCTATGATCAAATTAAATGTCAGACCAGAAACAAGGGGGAGACTACTCCTGCTCTTGCTCGGCTGGATTGTGACGCGGAGCAAAGCCAACAGCGTGAGTTCAATTCCCAGTTTCCCAGTTGAGATTATTCATGAATGCCCACCTTCTCAACCTTACCCCTCGCCTGAAGTTGCATAAATCTCATATAATCCCTATGGCTCAGAAGGAGGCCATTCAGCCCATCGAGTCTTCACCGGCCCTCTAAAAGAGCACTCTCCCTCCCTATCCCCATGGCTCCGCACATTGATCATGGCCAAGCCCCCTAACCTGCACATCCTTCGGGGCTCCGGAGGAAACCGGAGCACTCGGAGGAAATCCACGCAGACACGGGGGGAACATGCAGACTTTGCACAGTCACTCAGGCCAGGAATGGAACCCGGGTCCCTTGGTACTGTGAGATAGCCGTGCTACCAACTGTGCCACCGTGCCACCCCTCAGGTTAAATCAGCTGAGTCAGCTCTGAAAGGGGAGAGAAGCCAGCGATCCTCTGGGACTGTAGTGGCATTTACGTGATTTTATATGTGGCTACATTTGTCCCGTCTTTGAAAGAACCATCCAATTAGTTACACTCTACTCATTCCTAAAGCCTTTTAAAATCTTTCCTTTCGATCCAATTGTTTTTTGAAAGGTAATTTAAAAGCAGTGCCAGTCTTTACCCAGAATGTGGCTGGGAGTTACACTGCTAAATTGCTGCCACAGAGATTCCTCCCTCTTTAACAGCTGGCAAGGTGATACGATGCTACCTCAGCACCCTTTGTTTCACAAGGGTTACCTTTATGGTCCTATAAATAGGGGTTAAAGTAGGAGCTACTGAAGGATTAATAGCTTCTTAAATCGTCCTCTTTATGACTGCAATTAATTATTAATCTATTACTATGCTGTTCGGTACAAATGCTTTTTAGGAATAACTGGAAAAGTAAATGAGGGAATAAGGAGTAGAAGGATTTGCTGAATGGGGTTGGATGAAGTGGGATGAGAAGAGGGTCGTGTGGAGATAAGACAAGAGGGCATTTAGCTGCTGGGCTGAATTGCCTGGGTCTGGACTGGACTGTAAATTCTATTTAACTCTAAACCCCTGAACCCTCTCTGGATCCGATATCAATGGCTGCCGGGTGTGGCATCAATGGGAGCAGGTATGAGCCTTTGCCATCTGATCCTGTCTGATGCCTGCCTACTGCGAACGTACGAGCAAGGAGCTGACTCGGCCTTCGGCACTTCCAGCCTGCGGGGCTGCCATGGCGGGGGGTGCCATGGCGGCGTGGCGTGTTTCGCCCGGCCCTCCCGCGATTCTCCCCCCCCCCCCCCCCCCCCCCGGCATGGGGAGCGGAGAATCGCGGCCCTTATTTTTAAACAGCGACCCCGAGTTCTAGATTCTCCCACAACAGGAAACATCCTCTCCACATCCACCCTGACAATGCCCTCAGGATCTTGCATGTTCTAATCAAGTTGCCTCTTAGTTATGATTCCCAGTGGATACAAGCTTAACCTTCCAACCTTTCCTCATAAGACAACCCATCTATTCCTGCTATTAGTCCAGCGAACCTCTGAACTGCTTCGAACATACTTACATCTTTCTTTTTTATTATTCTTTTCCCATTCTTAAAGTTACAAAGTCAATGCGCAGAGTGGACAGGGCAAGCCCTTAATCCATCTCACTGCTTGCTCCAAAAACCAATTCAAATTGAAGCCAATTCATGAGAGACATACAGGATGCAAGATGACAAGAAAAGGCATTCCTCATCTTGCGCTTCATCTGAGGCTTGATCTTAGCCAAAAGGCCAAGAAGCGACATATTTTCATCTTTCTTTAAATAAGGAAACCAATACTGTACACAGTGTTCCAGACGTAGTCTCACTAATGCCCTGTACAATTAAAGCATAATCTCTCTACAATAACATTCTATTAACTTTCCTAATTACTTGCTGTACCTGCATACTGGCCTTTTGTGATTCATGCACTGGAACACCCAGATCGCTCTGCATCTCAGAGCTCTGCAATCTCTCACCATATAGATAATAAGCTTCCTTTTTTTTTCTTCCTGCCAAAATGGACCATTTCACATTTTGCCACATAATACTCCATTTGCCAGATCTTTTCCCACTCGCTTCACTATCTATATATTTTTGAAGCTCACCTTATGTCCTCTTCACAACCCCTGCTCTTGTTCCTCAGAGTTTTTTTTAATATGCACTTTCTCAAATGTGCATTTATTGCCCATCCCTAATTACCCTTGATCGTCATCATTAAACTTTTAATTCCAAATATTTAGCCAATTCAAATTTCAGCATCTGCCATGGTGGAATTAAAACCCAGGTCCCCCGTACATTACCCTGGGTGCTTGCATTACTTGTCTAGTGACAATGGCTAGCACTGTGGCTTCACAGCGTCATGGTCCCAGGTTTGATTCCCCGCTGTGTCACTGTCTGTGCGGAGTCTGCACGTTCTCACCGTGTCTGCGTGAATTTCCTCCGGTTTCCTCCCACAGACCAAAGACGTGCAGGTTAGGTGGATTGGCCATGCTAAATTGCTCGTTGTGTATAAAAAGATTAGGAGCCCTTTATTGGGTTACGGGGATAGGGTGGAAGAAAGGGCTTAACTGGGTCGGTGCAGACTCGATGGGCCGAGTGGCCTCCTTCTGCACTGTATGTTCTATGTTCTAATACCACTACACCACCGCCTCCCCTTAACATTAAATCTGGGATCTGGCATCTCCGACAGTGCAGCACCCCTGCACCAGCAGTATATCCCATCCATGAAGCATTCACCCATTTGAACAATATCAGTGGGTCTTTGTGGTGGATAGAGGCAATGTTCTGGAGAGCTCCAGTAGTAACAAAGGGTTTTATTAACAAAAAGCAAAGGCTGGTATACATACAGGCACAGAGCACAAAAGGATGGGTCTTATTGCTCCAGCTCAGGTGTCCACACCGTCCGGGCCTCGCGCTAACTCACTGTTGGTTGGGGCTTGCTCGTTCTCGTGCGATTGGACCCGAGCCAGTCACATGTGCCGCCAAGCCCACCCCCTTAAAGGGACCACACTACCACAGTCTTATCTCATCAAGTTATACAAGGTTGGGTTGTTGTCACAATATGTGGTGTTGCATTTGAATGTTAAAAGATGGATATGAAGATGATCTTGTGCGCTAACTAACACAAATGTTAATCCATTTGTTTAAAATAACGGCTCCACTGAAATAACAAATAATGGAGTTCCTCCCAACACGTTTGGGGTTTGTTTGATATGCACAGCTTAATCCTGAAACTTTATTCCTACTTCATGCTGTTTATGAAGTAACACAATGTCCAGGAATTGTCATTTCATGATGTTGATTGAATAAATAAACTATTCTGAGTAAATTTCAAAATCTTGGCTACAGCAGCTGATCAATACACATGTCATTGTGACATCATTACCTCCTTGAGGGCCCACTGTTTAAACTCCCAAATTCAACATTGATCAGCCTGCTCAGCACGTCAAGGCTGTGTGTCCACAAAACGATCATTGCTTCACACTGATGACATTGACACATTCCAAGGTTGGAAAAACACTGCGACCTGAAGTCAGGAGAATTTCCCTGTTTGTGGGAAAGTGCTTCCAGGTCAGAGGGCAGGCAGGTTTACGGGTTTCATTCAGCACCCCAGCTTCTATATTCAACGATACCCTGGGCTTTAAGAAAGGAAAAAAATCAGAATCATTTAACCTCTATACAGCTACCTTTTCTGGATATCCGAACGATCTTTACAATAAGTGGTCACTTTTCCAATGCAGGCAACCAATTTGCGTACAGCAAGCCGCTGTAAATAGTCGTGTGATCATCAGTATTTGGGATGTTGGTCGAGGGATAATTATTGCTCTGAACACCTGGAGGGTCCCAGGATCGTCAGCATCCACTTGAAGGGTCAGACTGGGCCTCAGTTCCATATTGCTCTAAATGCTGGCACCCCTTGACAGCACACAGCACTACTGTACCAGGAGGGTCAACCTGCATTGGTGTGCTCAGGTCACTGGATCGAGGCTGGAACGCACGATACTGTAGATCCAGCAGCATGATCAAGTACACCCCGCCAGAGTCACCTGTATAGAAAATGATCAATTCACCCTGTCACCATAATTTCCAACCTGAATCTGTCTAATTCTCTTTCAAAGGAAATGATGGACACACCACGGAATGGTTTCATTGGGACTGTTTTCAATTTCCTAAACAATGGTAGAACATCCCTTGTCTCTGATGGACAAAAAACCAGAGCAAAAGACCAACAGCATATGGATAAGGTCAGACACCATTAACGATGAGTCTTCCTGATGAGGGGAGAAAGAGAGTCCTGCACTCCAGATCTTCTGTCCCCTAGTATCCCTACAGTGCACAAGTGGGCCATTTGGCCATCGAGTCTGCACTGACCCTCCCAGAGCACTCTACCGAGGCTCACTTCCCCGGCCTATCCCCGTAAACCACCTAACCTGCACACCTTTGGACTACGGGAGGAAACCGGAGCACCCAGAGGAAATCCACGCAGATACGGAGAGAGGTGCAAACTACACACAGACTGTCACCCAAGGCTGGAATTGAACCAGGTCCCTGGTGCGGTGAGACAGCAGTGCTCACCACTGTGCCACCATGCCACCCATTCCAAAGGTGTGTAGGACAAGAATTGACCTGACCAATCACATGACGACTCAGGGCGGAAGCCCCTAATCCCGCATAGATGTCATTCTTGAATCGAGGGACAGCAAACAATGAGGACACTGTTATAGAGAAGCATTCAGAAACGTATTTAACGTATTGGTAGAGCTACAGTTTGAGTGCTACCTGCAGTTTATAGAAAAGACATTTAATCCTATACTTCGATATGCATCAACAGCTCCATCACAACAACAATGTACCCTCCCCCACCATAAAGGCGGCACCAAAAATGGTGCGGCAAGTGGGCAGCACAGTAGCATTGTGGATAGCACAATTGCTTCACAGCTCCAGGGTCCCAGGTTCGATTCCGGCTTGGATCACTGTCTGTGCGGAGTCTGCACATCCTCCCCGTGTCTGCGTGGGTTTCCTCCGGGTGCTCCGGTTTTCTCCCACAGTCCAAAGATGTGCAGGTTAGGTGGATTGGCCATGCTAAATTGCCCTTAGTGTCCAAAATTGCCCTTAGTGTTGGGTGGGGTTACTGGGTTATGGGGGTAGGATGGAGGTGTTGACCTTGGGTAGGGTGCTCTTTCCAAGAGTCGGTGCAGACTCGATGGGCCGAGTGGCCTCCTTCTGCACTGTAAATTCTATGATAATCTATGAAGTGCTTGGCTGGACTTGTAGCTCCAGACTCTATTGAATCTCAGACCAACAGCCATCTGTCTCAGCAGTGACTGCGAATCCGCTTGATTGGCAGCTGACCACAGCCCGTGTCCATGGCAACTGAGGATTATACAGCACCGAGGGAGTGCTGCACTGTTGGAGGGGCTGCCTTTCAGAAGAGATATTAAAACCAAGACCCCTGTCTACCCCTTGCGGCTGGATGTCAAGGATCCCATGGCACCCATTCTGTAGAGGAGCAAAGGGGAGTTTTTTTCCCAGTGGCTGGCCAGTATTTATTCCCCGAACCAACATTGCTGAAAGCGATTCGCTGGTTATTCGTCTTACTGGCATTCATGAGATCTTACTGTCTGCAAATTGGATCCCATATTACAACAGTGACAAACAGAGACACTTCAATAACAGGCCTGTAGAGCGCTTGGAGACCCTCTGAGGTTATGAAAGGCAATGTCGAATTGTAAGTGTTTTTTTTTCATTCTTGCCATGTGTATGCACCATGTTGGTGACTGAGGCCAGCCTCCCCGTCTCTCTCTCTTCCAGTGCCATGTGCTGCTTAGCTCCGCAATGTGTTCACAATGGCAGATGTCTTGCCAATTCTTGAATGTCCGACATCCCATCTCTCCTGAAGATTCTGTCTCCGTCCACGTGTTTGTGCCCACCCCTGCTTTTCTTGCCTTTTCTCTCTTTCGCTCTCTATCTATTTTAAAATGGAAGTAGTATCATCTCCACAGAACGTCCACTTTGGGAGTCTGACACAGCATAGTCAGGTGTGGTAAAACACTGTTGCACCTACATTAGGTGATGTATGGTAGCACCTGTACTACAGGTACATCGGTAGTCCCTGCATGCTGGCTCCGCCCAGTATGCGGAGTATAAATGTATGCGTCCTCCATGCTGCAGCCATTTTGCCAGCTGCTGTGGGGGGCCACACATCTTACTGCAATAAAGCCTCAGTTGTATTCAAGCCGGATCGCCTGCAGCTGGATCCGCAATCAAGCAACGCCGAAAAGGACTTTCAGCACTGGCTAGCTTGTTTCGAGGTGTACATCAACTCGGCGCCAAGCCCTATTTCGGAGGCTCAGAAAATACAGGTACTGTACTCGAGGTTGAGCTCCAACGTCTTTCCGCTGACCCAGGATGCGCCAAACTACGCCAAAGCCATGGCACTACTTAAAGAAAATTACGCTCAGAAGACGAACATGCTCTTCGCCAGGAACATACTCGCCACTCGCTCTCAACTCCCTGGTGAGTCCATAGAAGACTTCTGGCGGGCCCGAATCCCACTCGTCCGGGACTGTGACTGTCAGGCCGTTACGGCCACTGAACATTCCAACCTCCTTATGTGGGACACTTTTGTTACGGGGATTGGGTCGGACCTCGTATGTCAGCGACTGTTAGAAGGGGCCACGCTCGATCTCGCAGAGACCTGTCTATGACGGTCGCCTCACGCAACGTTCAGGCCTACACCCCCAGCCGCGTGGCCCACCCCTGCTACGCATCGTGGGCCCCACAGATGGCCGCCCCAGCGGGGGCCTTACCCAACCAATACGCCTGCGCCACCCGCCAGCCAGCGAACCCCGGGGGTCCCCGATGTGACTTTTGCGGCCAGCAGAAACACCCTCGCCAACGCTGCCCGGCCCACGCTGCCCTTTGTAAGGCTTGCGGTAAGAAGGGGCACTTCGGGGTGGTGTGCCAGGCCCCCGCAGTCGCCGCTATCGCCCCCACCACCTTCGTTTACGGACAATGGGCGCCGCCATCTTCACCTCCCCGGACCACGTGCGGCCAGTGGGCGACACCAGCTTCTCCCCCTCAGACCACACGCGGCCAGTGGGCGCTGCCATCTTCTCTCCCTCAGACCATGCGCGACCAGTGGGCACCGTGCAATATGTGCGGCCCATGGGCGCCGCCATTTTGTCCTCCCCAAGATCTTAAGGCGCCGCCATCTTGTCTCCCCCACGGCACATGGGCACCACCAGTGTTCCAGGACCCGTGCCCCCCCCCCCGGACACCCCATCATCCGACACCAGCGACGACCAACCACAACTCGCCTCAGTGACCATCGACCAGTCTGGTCCGCACAACCTGGCCACCGCATCGACCAGCGTTAATGTCGACGGACACGTGACCTCTTGTCTGCTGGACTCCGGGAGCACCGAAAGCTTCATCCACCCGGATACGGTAAGACGCTGCTCCCTCGCGGTCCACCCCGCCAATCAAAGAATCACCCTGGCCCCCGGATCCCATTCCGTGGAGATCCGGGGGTACTGTACGGTCACACTCACAGTCCAGGGCGTAGAATTCAGCGGCCTCCGCCTCTACATCCTCCCTGACCTCTGCGCTGCCCTGCTACTCGGCCTGGACTTCCAGTGTAACCTCCAGAGCCTAACCCTGAAATTCGGCGGGTCCCTACCACCCCTTACTGTGTGCGGCCTCGCGACCCTAAAGGTCAATCCACCTTCCCTCTTCGCAAATCTATCCCCGGATTGCAAACCCGTCGCCACCAGGAGCAGACGGTACAGCACCCAGGACAGGTGGGAGGTCCAGCGGCTGCTTCGGGAAGGTATCATTGAGGCCAGCAACAGCCCCTGGAGAGCACAAGTGGTAGTAGTTAAAACTGGTGAGAAACACAGAATGGTCATGGACTACAGCCAGATCATCAATCAGTACATGCAGCTCGACGCGTACCCCCTCCCACGCATATCTGATATGGTCAATCAGATTGCACGGTCAATCTTCTCAACGATAAACCTCAAATCCGCCTACCACCAGCTCCCCATCCGTAAATCGGACCGTCCATACATTGCCTTCGAGGCGGACGGTCGCCTCTATCACTTCCTCAGGGTTCCCTTCGGCGTCACTAACGGGGTCTCGGTCTTCCAAAGGTCACCTTCCCGTACCTAGACAACGTCACCATCTGCGGCCATGATCAGCAGGACCAGGATGCCACCTTGCCAAATTTCTCCACACCGCCACTCTCCTAAACCTCACCTACAACAAGGAGAAGTGTGTGTTCAGCACGAATCGCTCAGCCATCCTCGGCTACGTGGTCCAGAACGGAGTTCTGGGGCCCGATCCCGACCGCATGCGCCCCGTCATGGAGCTCCCCCTCCCCCACTGCCCCAAGGCCCTCAAACGATGCCTGGGGTTCTTTTTATACTACGCCCAGTGGGTCCCAAACTATGCAGACAAGGCCCGTCCACTCATACAGTCCACCCATTTTCCCCTGACGGCCGAGGCTCAACAGGCCTTCGCCCGTATCAAAGCTGATATAGCCAAGGCCGCGATGCATGGTAGTAGACGAGATGCTGCCCTTTCAAGTGGAATGCGACGCATCAGACGTCGCCCGGGCTGCCACCCTCAATCAGGCAGGCAGACCCGTGGCATTCTTTTCCCGCACCCTTCATGCCTCCGAAATTCGGCACTCATCCATCGAAAAAGAGGCCCAAGATATCGTTGAAGCTGTGCGGCATTGGAGGCATTACCTGCCCGGCAGGAGATTCACTCTCCTCACTGACCAGCGGTCGGTTGCCTTCATGTTCAATAACACACAGCGGGGCAAGATCAAGAATGATAAGATCTTGAGGTGGAGGATCGAGCTCTCCACCTACAATTACGAGATTTTGTATTACCCCGGCAAACTCAACGAGCCCCAGGCGCCCTCTCCCGAGGTACATGTGCCAACGCACAAGTAGACCGACTCCGGGCCCTACACGACAGCCTTTGTCACCCGGGAGTCACACGCTTGTACCATTTTATAAAGGCCCGCAATCTGCCCTACTCTGTCAAGGAAGTACGGACAATCACCAGGGACTGCCAAGTCTGTGCGGAGTGCAGTGTGGTCGATAAGTTCTCCAGATGCCACTTCGCCATCCCATGCCCCGACATGACATCTGCCACCATCATCAAAGCCCTCAACACAATCTTCGCTCTGTTCAGTTTCCCCGCCTACATCCACAGTGACAAGGGATCCTCATTCATGAGTGATGAGCTGCGTCAGTTCCTGCTCAGCAGGGTTATCGCCTCCAGCAGGACGACAAGCAATAACCCCCGGGGAAACGGACGGGTAGAGAGGGAGAACGGGACGGTATGGAGGGTCGTCCAACTGGCCCTACGGTCCAGGAACCTCCCAGCTTCTCGCTGGCAGGAGGTCCTCCCTGATGCACTCCACTCCATTCGGTCACAACTGTGCACCGCCACTAATAACACACCCCATGAACGTCTTTTTGCCTTCCCCAGGAAGTCCACATCCGGCGTGTCGCTCCCGACTTGGCTCGCAGCTCCAGGACCCATCCTCCGTAGGCACGTCCGACTCCACAAAGCGGACCTGTTGGTGGGGAGGGTGCAATTGCTCCATGCAAACCCCCAGTATGCCTATGTGGCGTACCCCGATGGCCGCCAGGATACTGTCTCCCTCAGGGACCTGGCACCAGCAGGTTCCCCACACACACACCCCTCCGGCCCGACGCCACCCTCCACTCCCAGGGCACTCCCAGCAGCAACCCCTCCAGGACCATCCCTCCTCCCCCTGCCCACGCCCGAGGATGAAGAGGATTTCAGCATGCTCCCGGAGTCACCGAAGACCAGACTGGCATTGCCGCTACCACTGCGTCGCTCCCAGAGGCACATCAAGGCGTCGGACTGGTTAAATCTCTAACTGGTCCACTGGACTTCAAAAGACATTTTTATTCTCACAAAAATTGTATATGTAAAATTCAGTTGTTGTATATAATTCTCCACCACCCTCGCCAGACTCAATTTTAACAGGGGGTAAATGTGGTAAACCACTGTTGCACCTATATTAGGTGATGTATGGTAGGACCTGTACTACAGGCACGCCGATAGTCCCTGCCTGCTGGCTCCGTCCACTAGGCGGAGTATAAATATGTACGTCCTCCGTGCAGCAGCCATTTCGCCAGCTGCTGTGGGAGGCCACACATCTTAGAGCAATGAAGCCTCAGTTGTATTCAACTCTCGTCTTTGTGCAATTGATCGTGCATCATTTGGGGGCAGCAGGGTAGCATGGTGGTTAGCATAAATGCTTCACAGCTCCAGGGTCCCAGGTTTGATTCACGGCTGAGTAACTGTCTGTGTGGAGTCTGCACGTCCTCCCCCTGTGTGCATGGGTTTCCTCCGGGTGCTCCGGTTTCCTCCCACAGTCCAAAGATGTGCGGGTTAGGTGGATTGGCCATGCTAAATTGCCCGTAGTGTCCTAATAAAAGTAAGGTTAAGGGGGGGTTGGGTTACGGGTATAGGGTGGATACGTGGGTTTGAGTAGGGTGATCATTGCTCGGCACAACATTGAGGGCTGAAGGGCCTGTTCTGTGCTGTACTGTTCTATGTTCTATGTTCTATCATCAGGCTAACACCTGCACACACTGCATCAGTTTGAAAGGCTGCGTGTCTTTGCATAAAGTAGCTGCTGTTTTTGTAGAGGGTTGTTCTGTGATTTATTTATCCAGTGATACGCTCAATGAACAAACACTTGTACAAAGACTTGAAAATTGACCAATTTTATCTGGAGCCCATCAAGCAGTTCATTTTTAGTGAACCTGCTAACTTGTTTACAAAGATCTAGCAGTAACACCGAGCTCTGTGTTGATCCCTTTGACCCTGAATTCACTGACGTTTTGGCTGTTCTTGTGCCCAAGGAACTATGTGCTTCAACATCATTGGCTATCTTTAGGCTTGGATGAGGCTAGATGGAAATTTCCTTGATCTTTAACACCGACCACTGTTCACGGAATGTGGAAACTTCCTCAGCAATTGGTGTAAATAAACAGGTCTGACAGCTTCCCCTACAGCCCAGACACATGGATGTGAGGAGTTACTGAGCTCACGTTACACTATTCCATTATAACCTCTGCAATCAGACAATAGGGACAACCATCAGCCGTCAACTCACTCCCCCTCAATCGCCCTCAGCCCTCATCTCACTCCCCCTCGATCGCCCTCAGCCCTCATCTCACTCCCCCTCGATCGCCCTCAGCCCTCATCTCACTCCCCCTCGATCACCCTCAGCCCTCATCTCACTCCCCCTCGATCGCCCACCGTCCTCACCTCACTCCCCCTCAATCGCCCTCAGCCCTCATCTCACTCCCCCTCGATCACCCTCAGCCCTCACCTCACTCCCCCTCGATCGCCCTCAGCCCTCACCTCAATCGCCCTCAATCGCCCTCAGCCCTCATCTCACTCCCCCTCGATCGCCCTCAGCCCTCATCTCACTCCCCCTCGGTCGCCCTCAGCCCTCATCTCACTTCCCCTCGATCGCCCTCAGCCCTCATCTCACTCCCCCTCGATCACCCTCAGCCCTCATCTCACTCCCCCTCGATCGCCCACCGTCCCCACCTCACTCCCCCTCGATCGCCCTCAGCCCTCATCTCACTCCCCCTCGATCGCCCTCAGCCCTCATCTCACTCCCCCTCGATCGCCCTCAGCCCTCATCTCACTCCCCCTCGATCACCCTCAGCCCTCATCTCACTCCCCCTCGATCGCCCACCGTCCTCACCTCACTCCCCCTCAATCGCCCTCAGCCCTCATCTCACTCCCCCTCGATCACCCTCAGCCCTCACCTCACTCCCCCTCGATCGCAACCCGGCCTCAGCCCTCATCTCACTCCCCCTCGATCACCCTCAGCCCTCATCTCACTCCCCCTCGATCGCCCACTGCCCTCACCTCACTCCCCCTCAATCACCCTCAGCCCTCATCTCACTCCCCCTCGATCGCCCACCGCCCTCATCTCATTCCTCCTCGATCGCAACCCGGCCTCAGCCCTCATCGCACTCCCCCCTCGATTGCCCTCAGCCCTCATCTCACTCTCTTTCGATCACCCAGCTTCCCTCAGTCCATCTCACTCCCCCTCGATCACCCAGCTTTCCTCAGTCCATCTCACTCCCCCTCGATCACTCAGCCACCCTCAGCCCTCAACTCACTCCAAAAATCCACCCACCCTCAATCTTTAACTCACTCCCCCTCGCTCACCCACCCGTCCTCAACTTACTGTCCCTCACTCACCCCCATCCTCAGCCTTTAACTCACTCTCCCGTGCTCACCCAGCCTCAACCCTCAACTCATTTCCCCTCACTCTTCCATCCAACCTCAACCCTCATCTTATTCCCCTCGATCACCCACCCTCAATCCCCAGCTCATTCCAAACGCCCAACCACCCTCAATCCTCAACTCACTTCCCCTTCCTCACCCACCCTTAATTCACTCTCCTTCGCTCAACCACCCACCCTCAAATCGCTCTTCCTTGCTCACCCACCAACCTCAATCCATAGCTCACTCTCCCTCCCTTGCCCACCCTCAACTTGCTCTCCCTCACTGACCCAAAATCCTCAATTCACTCGATTAGCAACCCACCTCAACCCCTGTTCACTCCCCCTTGGTTGCCAACCTATTCTCCACCCCTATCTCAGTCCCCTTCATTCCATACCCCACCCTCAATCCCCACCCACCTCAACCCCAACTCACTCCCCTCAATTGCCCACCCACCCACCCTGCCCCCACTCCCCCTCGATTCCCCACTCCCAGTGATGCTTCAAAGCGTTGTTACATTACACTGCAGCAGTGCCATCATTTCCAGGACTTATATTCACTTCCTCCTCCCTCATTCTCTTCTCGTTTCCCTCCCTCTCCCTCCACTTTCACTCCTGCCGCTTCTCCTGACCTTGTCCTCTCTCTGAAGCTGCTGTGTAAATTTAGACTAGATGTTTCTCTGAATGGAAGGATTGGAATTTTCAATTTGATTGAATGTCAAAAGCAGGCATTGGATTGGATTCTAAGTCTGCTTCTGGAAAGCACTGAAGCTCCCGTCCTATTCCCGTAACCAGCTGTTGTTCTCATGTTGTCCAACATCTGGCGAGTGGTGAGTAATGAACTTCAGTATTAAATCTGTTCCCTGACGTCCTGATACTAATACCCCAGTAATACCCACAGCTCAATGATTAAAAGTCTCAAATCCCAAAACCTGATGTTGGTGTACGTGCCCACAAAGAGGATTGACATGTCTCAGGCCCGTGGTCACAACTTAAAGACACAATGACTTGCATTTATATAGCACCGTTTACTGCCTCCAGGTGTCCTAACGCACATTACAGCCAATGTAACACTGTTATAGGGAACGCAGCAGCAGATTTGTGCACAGCAGGATCTCACGAACAGCAACGTGATCAACATAAAGGAATGTGTTTGCTTTGAGTGATGTTGGTTGACGAGGATAATTCCCAGTCACTGATTATGGAAACTTTTGCCTCCACCCGAGAGGCTTCGGTTTTATGTGTCACCTCAGAGAGTTCAGCCTCCGTACTGCACTGGGCAACACGGTGGCACAGTGGTTAGCACTGTTGCCTCACAGCTCCAGGGACCCGGGTTCAATTCCAGCTTCGGGTGACTGTGCGGAGTTTGCACTTTCTCCCTGTGTCTGCGTGGGTTTCCCCTGGATGCCCCGCTTTCCTCCCACCATCCAAAGAGGTACAGGTTAGGTGGATTGGCCATGCTAAACTGCCCCTAAGTGTCCAAAGGTCGCGTGGGGTTATGGGGTTACAGGGATTGGGTGGAGGGTTGGTGTGGACCCGATGGGCTGAATGCCTATCTGCACTATAGGGATTCTGTAAAATGCTACAGCCTCTGGAGCAAGGCTTGAATATATTCAACCTTCTGATTCGATAAGTAATTAGCCACAAAGCCAGGGCTGGTACTAAAATTAATGGGAACAAATATTGACGTATTTAACTTGAGAACATCTCTTGCCTGAGGAGAGTAGCCACCGGCAGAAACTCTTTCTTGTTCCCTGCTAGCCCTACACCATACCTTACAGCCATTCTCCTCCCAGACCGGGCAATGGCTGTAGACTGACGTTGTGCCTGAGCCTGCTCTGTGATATTGTTGGATGTGCCTTGGCTCAGTGGGCTGCACTCTATCCTCCAAGTCAGAAGGCTTTGCTTTCAAACCCAGACCAGTGACCTGAGCACAAAATCCAGGTCGGCTCTCCCAAACCTCGCCTGCTGCTTCAGGTAGGTGGAGAAAGACCCCAATGCAAAGAGGACTACGAATCCTCCTGATCAATATTTACCCGCTCACCCAATGACATGTCGAGAGATGATCTGGTTATTCATCACCTTGCCATGAGTGGAATCTTGCCGTCCGTGGGGTCTTGGTGCATGTGGGATCTTTCTGTGCGTGGGATCTGTGTGTGGGATCTTTCTGTGTGTGGGATCTGTGTGTGGGATCTTTCTGTGCGTGGGATCTGTGTGTGGGATCTTTCTGTGCGTGGGATCTGTGTGGGATCTTTCTGTGTGTGGGATCTTTCTGTGCGTGGGGTCTGTGTGTGGGATCTTTCTGTGCGTGGGATCTATGTGTGGGATCTTTCTGTGCGTGGGATCTGTGTGTGGGATCTTTCTGTGTGTGGGATCTGTGTGTGTGGGATCTTTCTGCGTGCGGGATCTGTGTATGGGATCTCTGTGTGTGTGGGATCTTTCTGTGTGCAGGATCTGTGTATGGGATCTCTGTGTGTATGAGATATTTCTTTGCATGGGATCCCTCTGTATGTGGGATTTTTATGTGTGTGGGATCTTGCTGTATTGGGGGGTCTTACTGTGTATGGGATCTTGCTGTGTATGGGATCTTGCTGTGCGTGGGATCTTGCTGTGTGTGGGATCTTGCTGTGTGTGGGGTCTTGCTGTGTGTGGGATCTTGCTGTGTGTTGGGTCTTGCTGTGTGTGGGATCTTGCTGTGTGTGGGATCTTGCCATGTGTGGGATCTTGCTGTGCGTGGGATCTTGCTGTGTGTGGGGTCTTGCTGTGTGTGGGATCTTGCTGTGTGTGGGGTCTTGCTGTGTGTGGGATCTTGCTGTGGGTGGGATCTGTGTGTGTGGGATCTTGCTGTGTGTGGGGTCCTGCTGTGTGTGGGGTCTTGCTGTATGTGGGATCTTGCTGTGCATGGGATCTGTGTATGGGATCTTGCTGTGTGTGGGGTCATGCTGTGTGTGGGATCTGTGTGTGTGGGATCTTTCTGTGCGTGGGATCTGTGTGTGGGATCTCTGTGTGTGGGATCTTGCTGTGTGTGGGATCTTGCTGTGTGTGGGATCTTGCTGTGTATAGGATCTTGCTGTGTGTTGGATCTTGCTGTATGTGGGATCTTGCTGTGCGTGGCATCTTGCTGTGTGTTGGATCTTGCTGTATGTGGGATCTTGCTGTGCGTGGGATCTTGCTGTATGTGGGATCTTGCTGTGTGTGGGATCTTGCTGTGCGTGGGATCTTGCTGTGTGTTGGATCTTGCTGTGTTGGATCTTGCTGTGTGTGGGATCTTGCTGTGCGTGGGGTCATGCTGTGTGTGGGATCTGTGTGTGTGGGATCTTTCTGTGCGTGGGATCTGTGTGTGGGATCTCTGTTTGTGGGATCTTGCTGTGTGTGGGATCTTGCTGTGCATGGGATCTTGCTGTGTATGGGATCTTGCTGTGTGTTGGATCTTGCTGTATGTGGGGTCATGCTGTGTGTGGGATCTGTGTGTGTGGGATCTTTCTGTGCGTGGGATCTGTGTGTGGGATCTCTGTTTGTGGGATCTTGCTGTGTGTGGGATCTTGCTGTGTATGGGATCTTGCTGTGTATGGGATCTTGCTGTGTGTTGGATCTTGCTGTATGTGGGATCTTGCTGTGCGTGGGATCTTGCTGTGTGTTGGATCTTGCTGTATGTGGGATCTTGCTGTGTGTTGGATCTTGCTGTATGTGGGATCTTGCTGTGCGTGGGATCTTGCTGTGTGTTGGATCTTGCTGTATGTGGGATCTTGCTGTGCGTGGGATCTTGCTGTATGTGGGATCTTGCTGTGTGTGGGATCTTGCTGTCTGTGGGATCTTGCTGTGTGTTGGATCTTGCTGTGTGTGGGATCTTGCTGTGTATGGGATCTTGCTGTGTGTGGGGTCTTGCTGTGTGTTGGATCTTGCTGTGTATAGGATCTTGCTGTGTGTGGGGTCTTGCTGTGTGTGGGATCTTGCTGTGTGTGGGATCTTGCTGTGTGTGGGGTCTTGCTGTGTGTGGGCTCTTGCTGTGTATGGGATTTTGCTGTGTGTTGGATCTTGCTGTACGTGGGAACTTGCTGTGCGTGGGGTCATGCTGTGCGTGGGGTCTTGCTGTGTGTGGGATCTTGCTGTGTGTGGGATCTTGCTGTAGGTGGGGTCCTGCTGTGTGTGGGGTCTTGCTGTGAGTGGGATCTTGCTGTATGTGGGATCGTGCTGTGCGTGGGATCTTGCTGTGTGTGGGATCTTGCTGTGTGTGGATCATGCTGTGCATGGGATCATGCTGTGTGTGGGGTCTTGCTGTGTGTGGGATCTTGCTGTATGTGGGATGTTGCTGTGTGTGGTGTCTTGCTGTGTGTGGGATCTTGCTGTGTGTGGGATCTTGCTGTGTGTGGGATCTTGCTGTGTGTGGGATCTTGCTGTGCATGGGGTATTGCCATGTGTGGGATCTTGCTGTGTGTGGGATCTTGCTGTGTGTGGGGTCTTGCTGTGTGTGGGGGTCTTGCTGTGCGTGGGGTCTTGCCATGTGTGGGATCTTGCTGTGTGTGGGATCTTGCTGTGTGTGGGATCTTGCTGTGTGTGGGATCTTGCTGTGTGTGGGATCTTGCTGTGCATGGGGTATTGCCATGTGTGGGATCTTGCTGTGTGTGGGATCTTGCTGTGTGTGGGGTCTTGCTGTGTGTGGGGGTCTTGCTGTGCGTGGGGTCTTGCCATGTGTGGGATCTTGCTGTGTGTGGGATCTTGCTGTGTGTGGGATCTTGCTGTGTGTGGGGTCTTGCCATGTGTGGGATCTTGCTGTGTGTGGGGTCTTGCTGTGTGTTGGATCTTGCTGTGTATGGGATCTTGCCATGTGTGGGATCTTGCTGTGTGTGGGGTCTTGCTGTGCGTGGGATCTTGCTGTGTGTTGGATCTTGCTTTGTGTGGGGCCTTGCTGTGTGTTGGATCTTGCTGTGTATGGGATCTTGCTGTGTGTGGGGCTCTTGCTGTGTGTGGGATCTTGCTGTGTGTGGGATCTTGCTGTGCGTGGGACCTTGCTGTGTTGTATCTTGC
The DNA here is from genome assembly GCF_902713615.1 of Scyliorhinus canicula. Lineage (NCBI taxonomy): Eukaryota > Metazoa > Chordata > Chondrichthyes > Carcharhiniformes > Scyliorhinidae > Scyliorhinus > Scyliorhinus canicula. The sequence continues at coordinate 128,753,903 of NC_052149.1, read as the reverse complement.
TGTGTATGGGATCTTGCTGTGCGTGGGGTCTTGCTGTGTGTGGGGTCTTGCTGTGTGTGGGATCTTGCTGTGTATGGGATCTTGCTGTGTGTTGGATCTTGCTGTATGTGGGATCTTGCTGTGCGTGGGGTCTTGCTGTGCGTGGGATCTTGCTGTGTGTGGGATCTTGCTGTGTGTGGGATCTGTGTGTGGGATCTTGCTGTGTGTGGGGCCTTGCTGTGTGTGGGGTCCTGCTGTGTGTGGGATCTTGCTGTGTGTGGGGTCCTGCTGTGTGTGGGGTCTTGCTGTGTGTGGGATCTTGCTGTCTGTGGGATCGTGCTGTACGTGGGATCTTGCTGTTTGTGGAATCTTGCTGTGCATGGGATCTTGCTGTGTGTGGGGTCTTGCTGTGTGTGGGATCTTGCTGTGTGTGGGATCTTGCTGGATGTGGGATCTTGCTGTGCGTGGGGCTTGCCATGTGCGGGATCTTGCTGTGTGTGGGATCTTGCTGGATGTGGGATCTTGCTGTGCGTGGGGTCTTGCCATGTGTTGGGATCTTGCTGTGTGTGGGGTCTTGCTGTGTGTGGGATCTTGCTGTGTGTTGGATCTTGCAGTGTGTGGGGTCTTGCTGTGTGTTGGATTTTGCTGTGTGTGGGGGTCGTGCTGTGTGTGGGATCTTGCTGTGTGTGGGGTCTTGCTGTGTGTGGGGTCTTGCTGTGTGTGGGGCTCTTACTGTGTGTGGGATATTGTTGTGTGTGGGATATTGCTGTGCGTGGGGTCTTGCCATGTGTGGGATCTTGCTGTGTGTGCAGGTTGGCTGCAGTGTCCTTTGCAATAGACTTCAGAGATACTTCACTGACTGCCAATCGCTCGGAGGCTGCTGAGGTTGTGAAAGGTGCTATAGGTAGGCAGGTCTTTCCTTTTGCTCCCTGTGGATTAGAAGAGAGGGTCCGTTGTTCTGCACCACAGCGGGTTTCAGTGACATTATAAACACTATTCTTCACATCCTGGGAGCCAAGCCGCTGAAGTGAATGCCTCAAATCCTGTTCCTCCAAACTCGCTGGCTCAAGTTTAACATGACCGAAATGTTTCTACTGATGGCAGAGTCCAAAACAAGGCTATAAATAACTGCGCGAGGGAGAAAGCAATAGAAGGATATGTCGATGGAGGTAACTGACAAAGGGAACTCAGATGGAACATGAATATTGGTACAGAGCTGGTGGACAGAACAGTCTGTGCTCTCACTCTCCGTTCTGTCAGATTTGTTCCATCGTTCAGTTGCAAAACTCGGAATGGTCCAGGCTCTAGGGTAGGAGCAAGTTTGGGTTTCTTGGAAAACTGCAGTGCTGCAGGTCACTGAAGTTCATTCCCAGAAAGCTGGGATTCCTGGAAGAGATGACCCTATCCGGTGAGGCCACAGCTCCCCCTGGTGATGAGCTCCCTCTCTGCAGATCATGGGGGCTGAGACAAGACTCACAAGTTCAGAGTGTTCAGTCCCACCCCTGTTCATTTCTCTGATTTCAAACTCATCTCTTTCCACATCAAGAGATTCCACCAGTGGTGGGGATGGGGATGGGGAGAGGGAGGGGGGGAGGGAATAGCAATAATTGACTTGCATTCATAGAGCACCCGACAAAACATCCACAAGTACTGCACAGCCAATGAAATACCTTTCTGGAAGTGTGGTCACTGTTGTAATGTTAGAAACACGACAACCAACCAAGATCCCACAAACAGCAACAAGATAAATTATCAGCTGATCTGTATTAGTGATATTGGTTGAGGGGCGGATGCTGGCCTGGACACTAGGGCGAGGGTGGCACAGTGGTTAGCACTGCTGTCTCACAGCACCAGGGACCCGGGTTCAATTTCGGTCTTGGGTGACTGTGTGGAGTTTGCACATTCTCCTTTGTTTCCCTGTGATTCCTCCAGGTGCTCCAGTTTCCTCCCACAATCCAAGGATCTGCAGGTTAGATGGATTGGCTTTGCTAAATTGCCCTTCAGTGTCCAAATATGTGCAGGAAACTGGGGTTATGGGGTTACAAGGATAGAGCGAGGGCATGGGCGTAGGTAGGGTGCTCTTTCGGAGGGTCGGTGCAGACTCAATGGACCGAATGGCCTCCTTCTGCACTGTAGTGATTCTATGGATTATTCGATGGAACTCTTTTTAAAAAATATTTCCATGGGATCTTTACATTCATCCAGGAACGCAAGTGGGGCTTCGCTCTAAACCAAAACTGACACTCTTGGCAGTGCAGCACTCCCTCAGTACTGCACTGGAGTCTCAGCCTGGATTATGTGCTCAAGTCTCTGGAGTGGGAATAAGAGTTCTACTCGCTGACCCACAGGATGGCTGAGAAACATTTCCCAGCCCATCGGCGTCACAATGCAGATTCCATCTATTAAGAAGCAGAGGGGACATGAGCTTTACAGCAGAACAAGTCCAACAGAAATGCAGAGAGCAGTAGCAGCCGCTATTCATGGCCTTTTTTGACCTCGCAAAGGTTTTCGACTCAATCCCAGGAGGGTTTGTGGAGCGTCCTCCTCGGATTTGGAAGCCCTCAGATACCCGTCATCATCCCTCTGCCTGCTGCATCATGACATGCAAGCCGTGGTCCGTCCTGACGGATCTGACACAGATCCAATATGAGTGCAAACGGCTGTATCATCGCATTCAAATCTCTTTTCAATCCTCCTCGCCACATCACTCCACCCCACCTCCACGAGGCTCCCCGCCAGAGTGCAGCTACTCTCCAGGACAATGGGATACTACTCAATCTGCGACACGTCTAATCCAGAACCAAGATTACCCCAAATTCTGTCATCGAGCTGCAGTGTGCTGATGAAGTTTGAGTATGTGCACACTCAGAGACCAGCTCCAAACTATCGATGCATTCATTGATGTTGTGTTTGGTCCTTTGTACTTCATGAAGGAATTTACTAAACACTGCGACTTGTCCAAACCAGAATCTTTTATTGAGTCTCATGTGGTAAGAGAGAAAACTGATATAGAGCACGTTATCATGGAGTCTGCTAACTACTCTGTAACTTGTACCGAGCACTGACTAGTCACTTGTGTGTCTTATTACCCTCTCAATCTTCTTCTCCAGGTGGCTGGATGTGTATCCCTTTATATCGGAGTAACAGGTCACTTGACCTTGGTCTACAGACCGCATGGTGTGTCTGTACCACCGCCTGCTGGTTGGAGGTCGCACACCTTCCAACTATGATATATCCCACAGCCATATCACCACAATGGAGGCCTATGAAAGAATGGGCCTTGCACTAAACATCCAGAGGGCAAAGGTCATCAACCAGCCCGCTCCTATTGCGCAGCACTGCCTCCCTGGCCATCAAGGTCCGTGGCGAACCATTGGACAATGTCGGTCATTTCTCACACCCTGGGAGCCTCCTCACTGCAGGGGGCTATATTAATGATGAAACTTCAGATCACCGTGTGAGCGCAGCTTGCTGTCTGAGAAAAAGATGACAAAGATCTGAAACCCGGTATCATACTCATGGCGTGCCATTGTTGGATCAGGTAAGTGAATCTGTGTGAAAAGCACAGGCTTGGGACGTGCCAGTTCCTGTCTGATTTAGCAGCACTCTGAGCAATTTCAAGGTGATGGCTGCTGGGGGGGGAACTAAACATGCCGGCAACACCGAGATCTGAGATCGGAAAGGACACCCCAGTCCCAAAGTTAAACTTAAGAACCCCATCCCACAGAGAACAGGACACCCCCGATTAAGATCGGGCCTATCCATGGCTGTCAGGAGTCCCCCCCCCCCCCCCCAATGGAGATCAAGACGCCCCTTCGCCCATGGAGATCGGGACTCCCCCCCCCCCCACAGAAATCAGGACTCTACCCCCCCCCTCCCCCCCCCCCCTCTCCCCCCCCCCCCCCCCCCCCCCCCCCGGAGATCAGGACAAGGGGCAGTGCCCAGCCATGTCCCTCACTACCTGTGCACCTTTGGTGTGGCCATTACAACTGGTTTTCAGGTTTGAGAATGGGTAGTGATTCGCACTGGCGTGTGGGAGGATAAGCTGTGGCGGATGTTACGGTGTCAAGCCCAGTAGTCACATGATAATATATTCAAATTTGTGGAAATCCCCAATTAATGCCCTTTTTGGGCATGGACCTGATTGCGTCGCTGGCGGGGGTGGGGGCAAGGAAGATCTCAAACAGATCTTGTCGGCGCAAGGGCCTTGTTCCCGCAGCTAGATTGCAGCCGTGGTTCACATGGCTGCAATGCTACCTACTCTCCTGTTTGTGAAGAGTCTTGGACAACATACAGCAGGCACCATAAATCCCTGTAGAAATATCACCAATAATGCGTATGGAAAGTCCTGCAAATTCAATGGCAGAATTGGCGTTCCAATATCAATGCCCTCTCCCAGGCCAACATCCCCAGCATTGAGGCACTAGTTGTGGTTGGTCTGGGCCATATTGTCCACATGCCTGACACAGGACTCCTGAATAAACCTCCCTGTTCGGGGCGGGAGAGAGGAAGTGTTTTAGGGATTTCCTCAAAGCCTCACTGAAAAAATGCAACATCTCCACCGATTATGACGGAATCTCTTGCTCAAGATCACCTGGACTGGAGAAGAAGTGTCCACAACGGTCCCAACAATGTCAAACACCTCCGACAGGACCAGGTGAAGGCCAAGCACAAACAGTGGAAAGAGCAGACAGAAATCTGAGTATTCTACCCACCCGCCTCACCAAATACTACCTGCCCCACTTGTGGCAGAGTACGCGAATCCCGTGTCGGGCTTCAATCACCTCAGGACCCACTACTCCAAAGTGGAAGAAAGTCATTCTCAGGGATTGCCTACAAAGAAGAAGAGTCTTCCCACACTTACGCTCACCAAGAAAGCACAACAACGCCTATACTTCCTCAGGAAACTAAGGAAATTCGGCATGTCCACATTAACCCTTACCAACTTTTACAGATGCACTATAGAGAGCATCCTATTGGGCTGCATCACAGCCTGGTATGGCAACTGCTCGGCCCAGGACCGTAAGGAACTTCAGAGAGTCGTGAATACCGCCCAGTCCATCACACGAACCTGCCTCCCATCCATTGATTCCATCTACAGCTCCCGCTGCCGGGGGAAAGCAGGCAGCATAACCAAGGATCCCTCCCACCCGGCTTACTCACTTTTCCAACTTCTTCCATCGGGCAGGAGATTCAGAAGTCTGAGAACACGCACGAACAGACTCAAAAACAGCTTCTTCCCCGCTGTCACCAGACTCCTAAATGACCCTCTTATGGACTGACCTCATTAACACTACACCCATGTATGCTTCATCCGATGCCAATGCTTATGTAGTTACATTGTATATCTTGTGTTGCCCTATTATGTATTCTCATGTATTTTCTTGAATTCTGTTTAATTCCCTTTTCTCCCCATGTACTGAATGATCTGTTGAGCTGCTTGCAGAAAAATACTTTTCACTGTACCTCGGTACACGTGACAATAAACAAATCCAATCCAATCCAATCCAATCCACAGCATCACTGAGAAATATGCCCCAAAAAATGTCAAGCAGCAGGATTCTTCGTTGGCAGGATTCTGCATTGTGCTGGCAGCGCACCTACGCTCACGGGTTTCCCGACGGTGTGGGGTGGCCACAATAGGAAATCCCATTGGAAGGTGGTGGTGCTGGTGAGGGCACGGCGCCCAGGAAAACCCGGCTGGCGGATTGGAGGATCCTGCCCAAGACCTTTGATGCAATTCACTATGCAGAACTATGGACAGCCCTGAAAGGTTTGGAGTATCAATTAACCTGGTCCATCAGAGACTTTGTGAACAGGCTAATGGTTCGGTTCATGTGTTGGAGGCAAGACAGAGCCGGTCAGGTTTGGAAAAGGAGCCAGGCACAGATATTTCCTTCACAATTACAAAGCCTTAGGAGAAAAGGTCATCAGAGAGGTCAGCTGTACTTGGTCAGAACATCCTTGGGCCAGTATTGATGGTCACGACATCTGAAACATCAGGTAATTTTTTTGAAAATTAACACACAGGATGTGGATGTCACTGGCAGGGCCAGCATTTATTGCCTATCCCAAACTGCCCCCCAATTCAGAGGACATTTTAGAGTTAACCACATTGCCTGTGGTCTGGAATCACATGTAAGATGTTCCAAAATGCCCCTGAAGAACTCCACGGTCAGTATCTCCAGCCAGGGGTTCTTGCCCCTGGAGAGGTTTTCGAGGGTGTCGGTCAGCTCCCCCTGGCTGATAGGGGCATCAAGCATTCTGGTGCCCTCCAGGCCAACCTGCGGCAAGTCCTCCCACAAAACTCTGCGAGCATCCTCGCTGGACGGAATCGGAGAGAACAGAGCGGAGTAATAAGCTCGAGTTTGACCTTTGACTCCCTGCAGATCCGAGGTGAGGGATCCGTCATTGGCGAGCGGTGCAAGAAGCTGCTGACGGACCCCATGCCATTTTTCCAGCGAGTAGAAGAAGGGGGAGCCGCGGCCCACGTTCATGAGGAATTGGATCCATAACCTCACGTGCGCACCGCAGGATCCGACGGGTTGCAGGTCCCGCAATGCTCCCTCCTTCCCTCTGTACACCAGCCACAGGGCCGGGTCCTCATCAGGCTGACTGAAACCTGACTCCAGGTCGAGCACCTCTTGCTCCAACCCAGATTTCTGCCTCTTTGTCAACCCCCTCACAGACTCCTGACAGGAGGTATGGACGTGAGTCTTGCCCAAGTTCAAACGTGGCAGAAAGGAGAGGAAACTCCCAGCTTCCTTCTCCAGCCGGCCCAAAAGCATCAAAACAGGCCCAGGAACCGCTTGTCCTGGGCAGCACGGTAGCACAAGTGGCTAGCAGTGTGGCTTCACAGTGCCAGAGTCCCAGGTTCGATTCCCCGCTGTGTCATTGTCTGTGCGGAGTCTGCACTTTCTCATCGTGTCTGTGTGGGTTTCCTCCGGGTGCTCCGGTTTCCTCCCACAGTCCAAAGACGTGCAGGGTTCGGTGGATTGGCCATAGTAAATTGCCCCTAAGAGTCCAAAAAAGGTTCGATGGGGTTATTGGGTAATGGGGACAGGGTGGAAGTGAGAGCTTAAGTGGGTCGGTGAAGACTCAATGGGCCAAATGGCCTCCTTCTGCACTGTATGTTCTATGTCCTCCAGCAGCAGGTTGTTAATGTGTCATTACGCAGGCTCCATCCGAGAGCAGAAGGGAATGAGTTCCGCCCACACCAGACGGTGATCCGAGCATGGCACCTGTTGCACAGACGCAGGCGGTGTCTAAGACACAAAAGCGTTAGAAATGTAAAAGTGGTCAATTCTGGAAGCTGTAACTCCAAACAACACAAAAGTGAAAATGTTGGATTCAGGATGAAGATGTGGCCAGATGTGCACCGAGTCTAAGGACCTGATCAGCTCCCTGAACTTACCCATTGTGCTGTGAGGGGTGAGGCACCACCACGGTCCTGGGCCCTGAAACCCCCCCCCCCCCCCCTCCCCCCGTGAGTGCAATGCACCCGCCTGTGTCGATGAGCAGACACTTCTTTGAAGAAGCTAATTTGCTGTGGCTTAGCCAGGGGCTCATACTGATTCACAAAGTGAAGTGCTGCGCTCCTCAGGCAGACAGTGAGGTGCAGACCTGGCCAAGCACAGGCTCCTTGATCCCTCAGATCTCTGGCTGAATATGGGGGGGGGGGGGCAACAAGATAGCCACCCTGCCAGAATTGGTGGCCAGTTGATTCATGTAGACAGTCCTCATTCCGACCCTCACCACTCCAGGAGCCACATAGTGTTGTCTCCTGGAATAGTGTGGGTTTCCTGCAGGAAGTGGACCATATACTTCCCATCCCTGACGATTGAAAAGTTCTGGAACCTATGCTGTGCTTCTCGTTGTCGTTGATATTCAAGCTTGCTATGGGTATACTTACTGTCAAAAGTAAGTGCAACCATTGCTGGCCCCCAGTGTAAAGTTTGAAGAGAGAAGACTTTGAGTATTCCCTGTCCCTCATAACCTGGCGAGAAACATCTGTAACCGCCGTTTATCATTCCGGTACAGTCCCGGGTCAATCCTGAACACGTGTAGTGATATCATGGTTGTATTGTAATTCATTGACTGACCACTAGGGGTCTCATTAGTATATAAGTGAATGTTAGAGTCAGGTGACCTCAGACTGACGAGGGAGCTGGGAAGTAGTGGTTTGTGCATGTTCATACTGTTATTTATCTGTTGTTTTATATATATTTGACCCACAGTTAATGTTAATAAATTGTTTATAGCTTTAGCTACAACTGTTCTTGTAATAAAAGTCAGGCCATCCGAAAATAACATTATGCAAGTTAAATATGGAGGGTATCAAACTATTCGGAAGGACAGAGTGGATGGTAAGGGAGGTGGTGTAGCTCTGTTATTGAAGGATGACATCCGGGCAGTAATGAGGGATGACATCGGTGCTATGGAGGAAAAGGTTGAATCCATTTGGGTGGAAATCAGGACTAGTAAGGTGAAAAAGTCACTGATAGGAGTAGGCTATAGGCCACCAAATAGTAACATTATGGTGGGGCGGGCAATAAACAAAGAAATAACTGATGCATGTAGAAATGGTACAGCAGTTATCATGGGGGATTTTAATCTACATGTCGATTGGTTTAATCAGGTCGGTCAAGGCAGCCTTGAGGAGGATTATAGAATGTATCCACGATAGTTTCCTAGAACAGTATGTAATGGAACCTTCGAGGGAACAAGCGATCCTAGATCTGGTCCTGTGCAATGAGACAGGATTGACTAATGATCTCATAGTTAGCGATCCTCTCGGAAGGAGCGATCACAATATGGTGGAATTTAAAATACAGATGGAGGGTAAGAAGGTAAAATCAAACACTAGTGTTTTGTGCTTAAACAAAGGAGATTACAATGGGATGAGAGAAGAGCTAGCTAAGGTAGACTAGGAGCAAAAACTTTATGGTGAAACAGTTGAGGAACAGTGGAGAACCTTCCAAGCAATTTTTTACAGTGCTCAGCAAAAGTTTATACCAACAAAAAGGAAGGAGGGTAGAAAGAGGGAAAATCGACTGTGGATATCTCAGGAAATAAGGGAGGGTATCAAATTGAAAAAAAAGCATACAAAGTGGCAAAGATTAGTGGGACATAGAACCCATTTAACAAAAACCACTATGAGTAGGCTCTTCCCGGAGGTGGAGGATAGGTGTGAACAGTGCCAAGGAGGCCCGGCCAACCACACCCACATGTTCTGGTCTTGTCCCAGACTTGCGGGGTACTGGACAGCCTTCTTTGAGGCAATGTCCAAAGTGGTGGTGATGAGGGTGGAGTCATGCCCGAAAGTGACGGTTTTCAGGGTATCAGACAAGCCAGATCTATTCCTGGGGAGGAGGGTGTGGTAAACCACTGTTACACGTGTATTAGGTGATGTAAGGTAGGACCTGTACTACAGGTTCGCCGGTAGCCCCTGCCTGCTGGCTCCACCCAGTAGGAGGAGTATAAATATGTGTGTCCTCTATTCAGCAGCCATTTTGCCAGCTGCTGTGGGAGGCCACACATCTTACTGCAATAAAGCCACAGTTGTATCCAACCTCAGTCTTTGTATAATTGATTGTGCATCAATTTATTGCAGTAAGATATTCTAAAAGATGGACCACCGAATCAAACGAGATCACCTGCAGCTGGATCCACACTCATGCAATGCCAAAAAGGACTTTAATCACTGGCTAGCTTGCTTCGAGGCTGACATCAACTCAGCGGCCACCCCTCCGACGGAGGCTCAGAAGATGCAGATCCTGTACTCAAGGTTGAGCTCCAGCGTGTTTCCGCTGATCCAGGACGCCCCGACCTACGTAGACGCCATGGCGCTCCTCAAAGAAAACTACACACAGAAATCGAATACACTCTTCATCAGGCACATACTTGCCACTCGCTCTCTACTCTCTGGTGAGTCCATAGAAGACATCTGGCGGGCCCTAATCCCACTCGTCCGGGACTGTGACTGTCAGGCTGTTACGGCCACCGAACATTCCAACCTTCTTATGCACGATGCGTTTGTAACGGCGATTGGGTCTGGATTCATTGTGCATCAGAGGGCAGACACCCTTGCCCTTGCCTCCCTGATCGCCCACCGCAAAATCCTGTTCGGTTGGCGGTCGGCAGCACCATCCAAAGCTGCAGACTGGCTGTCCAACCTCTCAGAATCTTTCCAACTGCAGAAAATCAAATTTGCCATCCGAGGGTCAGGTGACAACTTCCACAGAACGTGGAAGCCATTCACCTAACTGTCCCGGGAACTGTTTATGGCCAACGAACAAGCAGAAGAATAGCTAGGTAGCCAAGAATCAGGGGAGAGTGGCCAAGGCGTGAGAAGGAGGGGTAGACTGGGAGAGAGGGGGGCGTAACAGCTAAACCTAAGAGGAAAGAAATACGTACCACAGGAGAAGGGGAGGAGGGAAGGGTGGAGGGGGATGAAGAGGGAAAAGGGAGGAGACAGGGAACAATAGAGGTGAACCAGAGGTGGGGGGGGGGAGGCAAGGAAATGATAGCCGGAAGGAGAGCATGGGAAACAATAATAAACTTGGCAAACACAGGAACAGAGAGCAAGGAAAATACGGGAGAAAGACGGGACGAAGCGGAGGTGAACGCGAGACGACAACAGCAGCGAAAACCGTCCGGGAGAAGCAAGTAACAACACCAACACCAGATCCATTCCCGTATTGCCCTCTTTGTATTGGACATAACTAATGTAATTCTCCGGCACCTAAATGTATATGTACCTCCCCAGTTCCCACCCCCCATAAAAAGGTGCATACTTACGTGTTAAAAATAATATTACTAACTGTACAGAGTTGCTGTTGTTGAGCAAGTGCACAACATCGTACCAGTTTTTTTCCTTTAGTTTTCTTCTCTTCTATATATATATATATATATACAAATTTTATTTGAAAGAGAAAATGCTGGAAAACCTCAGCAGGTCTGGCAGCATCTGTAGGTAGAGAAAAGAGCTAACGTTTCGAGTCCAGGTGACCCTTTGTCAAACCACGGGAAACGATAATAAGAATAAATTGTATTCTGTGTACATAACGGTAAATATACTTTGTTCAAAAACCCAATAAAAAACATGTATTTAAAAAAATCAATAAAGAAGAGTAAAATAGATTATGAGAGTAAACTTGCTCAGAATATAAAAACAGACAGTAAAGGTTTCTACAAATATATAAAACAAAAAAGAGTGGCTAAAGTAAATATTGGTCCTTTAGAGGATGAGAAGGGAGTTTTAATAATGGGAGATGAGGAAATGGCTGAGGAACTGAACAGGTTTTTTGGGTCGGTCTTCACAGTGGAAGACACAAATAACATGCCAGTGACTGATAGAAATGAGGCTATGACAGGTGAGGACCTTGAGACGATTGTTATCACTAAGGAGGTAGTGATGAGCAAGCTAATGGGGCTAAAGGTAGACAAGTCTCCTGGCCCTGATGGAATGCATCCCAGAGTGCTAAAAGAGATGGCTAGGGAAATTGCAAATGCACTAATGATGATTTACCAAAATTCACTAGACTCTGGGGTGGTCCCGGTGGATTGGAAATTAGTAAACGTGACACCACTGTTTAAAAAAGGAGGCAGGCAGAAAGTGGGTAATTATAGGCCAGTGAGCTTAACTTCGGTAGTAGGGAAGATGCTGGAGTCAATCATCAAGAAAGAAATAGCGAGGCATCTGGGTGGAAATTGTCCCATTGGGCAGACGCAGCATGGCTACATAAAGGGCAGGTCGTGCCTAACTGGAATTTTTTGAGGACGTTACAGGTGCGGTAGACAACGGTGAGACATTGGATGTGGTATATCTGGATTTCCAGAAAGCTTTTGACAAGGTGCCACACAAAAAGTTGCTGCATAAGATAATGATGCATGGCGTTAAGGGTAAAGTAGTAGCATGGATTGAGGATTAGTTCATTAATAGAAGGCAAAGAGTAGGGATTAATGTGTGTAATGGGAAATCAGTAGCTAGTGGTGTCCCTCAGGGATCAGTGCTGGGCAAGCAATTGTTCACAATTTACATAGATGATTTGGAGTTGGGGACGACACTAAGATAAGTTGTAAAGCAAAAGGTGCAGAGGATACCCAAAGTCTGCAGAGGGATTTGGATAGGTTAAGTGAATGGGCTAGAGTCTGGCAGATAGAATACAATGTTGACAAATGCAAGGTTATCCATTTTGGCAGGAATAACAGCAAAAGGGATTATTATTTAAATGATAAAATATTAAAACATGCTGCTGTGCAGAGGGACCTGGGTGTCCCAGTGCACGAGTCACAAAAACTTGGTTTACAGATGCAACAGGTGATTAAGAAGGTGAATGAAGTTTTGTCCTTCATTGCAAGAGGGATAGAGTTTAAGACTAGGGAGGTTATACTGCAACTGTATAAGGCAGGGGTTGGCAAATTTTTCCGTGCAAGGGCCACATTCAGAAATTCACAATTTTAAAGGGCCGCATAGTATATTAAGTAAAATAATTAATATTTAAAATAGCCAAAATAAAAGGTCTTTAAAGAAAAAAAAGCACATTTATTTGAGAAACAAAGTAACTCAGTAAGTAACAGAACAATGTCAATGAGAATGATGCATCTGACTGCAGTCATTTACCAGTTTGTTGAAATCAGGTGTCAAGTTGCTTGTGCTGATCCTTAACACTGACAGAAGCACAGCCTAGCCGAGTCAACGATAAAAACGCGCGTAGTGGGGTGGATGAGTGCGGCTGCCTTATTGGTCGGTTTAGTTGGGTGTGCGACCAATAGGAGTCCAGGTTACAAACAATAATAAGGCTTATTGTTTGTAACCTGGACTCCTATTGGTCGCACACCCAACTAAACTGACCAATGAGACAGCCCCACTCATCCACCCCACTACGCGCGTTTTTATGCAGCCCGCCAATGAGGTGCCCGGAATCATAACCGGCTTTTTTGAAAAGCCGCCGGGGAAAAGCCGCTGAAGTACATGCGCTTATTGAATAAGCGCATTTACTTCAGCGGCTTTTCCCCAGCGGCTTTTCAAAAATGCCGGTTATGATTCCGGGCACCTCATTGGCGGGCCGCATAAAAACCTTTGTCGGGCCGCATGCGGCCCGCGGGCCGTAGTTTGCCCACCCCTGGTATAAGGTGTTAGTGAGGCCATACCTGGAGTATTGTGTTCAGTTTTAGTCTCCTTACCTGAGAAAGGACGTACTGGCTCTGGAGGGTGTGCAGAGGAGATTCACTAGGTTAATCCCAGACCTGAAGGGGTTGGATTATGAGGAGAGGTTGAGTGGACTGGGACTGTACTCATTGGAATTTAGAAGGATGCGGGGGGAGGGGATCCTATAGAAACCTATAAAATTATGAAGAGAATAGATAAGATAGATGCGGGCAGGTTGTTTCCACTGGCGGGTGAAAGCAGAACTAGGGGACATAGCCTCAAAATAAGGGGAAGTAGATTTAGGACTGAGCTTAGGAGGAACTTCTTCACCCAAAGGGTTTTGAATCTATGTAATTCCCTGCCCAGTGAAGCAGTTGAGGTTCCTTTATTAAATGTTTTCAAGATAAAGATATCGTTTTTTGAAGAATAAAGGAATAAAGGGTTATGATGTTCAGGCGGGAAGGTGGAGCTGAGTCAATAAAAGATCAGCCATGATCTCATTGAATGGCGGAGCAGGCTCGAGGGGCCAGATGGCCTACTCCTGCTCCCAGTTCTTATGTTCTTATTACATGGTACCAGGGGTAGATGGTATTAAACACTGAGAAAAAAACAAGCTCGCCACAGGGTCCACAGAGATTTGAAGATTTTGCAGACTGCCAGAATTAACAACATGGAGTCGTTGAAGCCACCAATGAGTCTCAGATTTCATGGTAATGTGGACAGCAACTGGCGCGTGTTTAAACAGCAATTTAATCTGTTTCTTACTGCTGTAAATTTAGGAGATCAATCAGATTTGTGTACAGTAGCGATGCTCCTAACATCGGCAGGATCCAAAGCAATTGCTGTGTTTAATACGCGTGAATTTACAAACGATGAAGATAATAAAAATTTTAACGAAGTAATTTGAAGATTTGATGAACATTGCATCCCCAGAAAGAATTAATTCATGAGCGCTGTGTGTTTTGATCATGTTTACAGAAGACAGAAGAGCCCATAGATAATTTCATCACTGATTGAAGTTAAACACTAAAACCTGTATTTTTTCTGTGGTGGAATCTTCCATGATTCAGGAGCAGATTGTGTTTGGTGTGAATGAAAATAAGCTCAGGGAATGGTTGCTGAGGGAATCGGAGCTGTCCTTGGAGCAAAAGTTAAGATTTGTCAGGCTCATGAGCTAGCAGCACATCATTGTAAAATGTTTCTCAGTAACGGCGTCTTCTTGGAGGAAAGCACTCCGGTTTCATCCTTTGTCTTGCAAAGTTGGTGTGAGAGGAGTGCTTGCAACTCCTCTCACACCAACAAACAGGTTAAAGATCAGGTTAAAAATGTGGTCAAAGGTACAAATTAAGGCGGTGTCCAGCATGGGCAAGTTTTGTTCCAGATGTAAAGGAAAAAAACACCTTGCTCAGAATTATCACTCTAAACTCAACCAGATCAGTCATCACAGTTGATGACACAGTCTCCAGTGATGAAACATCATTGTTTGTTGGAGTAATAACACAGAAGAATATTTTTATGGCGACATATCAAACAATTCTCCAGCGCTTAAAAAAATGCTCCATTTAAAATAAATGCAGTTGATTTGATTTGATTTATTCTTGTCACATGTATTAGAATACAATGAAAGTATTGTTTCTTGCATGCTGTACAAACAATGCATACCATACATAGGGAAGGAAGGAGAGACTGCAGAATATAATGTTACAGTTATAGCAAGGTGTAGAGAAAAGATCAACTTAATACGAGGTAAGTCCATTCAAAAGGCTGATGGCAGTAGGGAAGAAGCTGTTCTTGAGTCGGTTGGTACGTGACCTCAAACTTTGGTATCTTCTTCCTGACAGAAGGAGGTGGAAGAGAGTATGTCCGGGATGCGTGGGATCCTTAATTATGCTGGCTGCCTTTCTGAGGCAGCGGGAATTATAGACAGAGTCAATGGATGGGAGGCTGGTTTGCGTGATGGACTGGGCTACATTCACGACCTTCTGTAGTTTCCTGCGGTCTTGGGCAGAGCAGACTCCATATCAAGCTGTGACACAACCAGAAAGAATACTTTCTATGGTGCATCTGTAGAAGTTAGTGAGGGTCGTAGCTGACATGCCAAATTTCCTTAGTCTTCTAAGAAAGTAGAGTCATTGGTGGGCTTTCTTAGCTATAGTGTCGGCATGGGGGGGGACCAGGACAGGTTGTTGGTGATCTGTAGACCTAAAAACGTGAAGCTCTCGACCCTTTCTGCTTCGTTCCCATTGATGTAGACAGGGGCATGTTCTCCACTATGCTTCCTGAAGTCGATGACAATCTCCTTGGTTTTGTTGACATTGAAGGAGAGATTATTGTCGTTGCACCAGTTCACCAGATTCTCTATCTCATTGCTGTACTCTGTCTCGTCCCATTTGATGAGGACAAATGGCAGCTACCACTTGAAGTGAACAGTGATCCAATTGAAGTTAGACACTCATGCCAAAGCCTATTTCATCAGCATGATTGATCTAAAAACATTTAAAATTCAGCCGATCAGAAGAAATCACAAAATATCTCTGAGCGATTATAATGGTTCAAACATTAAATGTTATGGTGCTTGTGACCTGAGTGTGGTGGTGAAAAACACTGTTTAGGCCATCCCATTCTGTATCCGAGGGCTTGGATTCATTATTAGGTGATCCGTCCGGTGAAAACTTAGGTCTAGTGCAATTGGTACATTGCATCCACAAAGGATTGGATCAACACTCCAACGATTCTGAGAGCATTGTCAGCAAATTCAGCAATATGTTGGGACTCTCGATCAGGCAGGGGCAGGGTCTCGATCAGGCTGGGCAGGGACAGGATCTCGATCAGGCTGGGTAGGGGCAGGATCTCGATCAGGCAGGGGCAGGGTCTCGATCAGGCTGGGTAGGGGCAGGATCTCGATCAGGCAGGGGCAGGGTCTCGATCAGGCTGGGCAGGGACAGGATCTCGATCAGGCAGGGGCAGGAACTCAATCAGGCATGGGCAGGATCTCGATCAGGCAGGGACAGGATCTCGATCAGGCTGGGTAGGGGCAGGATCTCGATCAGGCAGGGACAGGATCTCAATCAGGCATGGGCAGGATCTCGATCAGGCAGGGACAGGATCTCGATCAGGCTGGGTAGGGGCAGGATCTCGATCAGGCAGGGACAGGATCTCAATCAGGCAGGGACAGGATCTTGAAATGAAATGAAAATCGCTTATTGTCACGAGTAGGCTTCAATGAAGTTACTGTGAAAAGCCCCTAGTCGCCACATTCCGGCGCCTGTCCGGGGAGGCTGGTATGGGAATCGAACCGTGCTGCTGGCCTGCTTGGTCTGCTTTAAAAGCCAGCGATTTAGCCTGGTGAGCTAAACCAGCCCCAGGATCTTGATCAGGCAGGAACAGGACCTCGATCAGGCTGGGTAGGGGCAGGGTCTCGATCAGGCTGGGTAGCGGCAGGGACAGGCTCTCGATCAGGCTGGGAAGGGACAGGATCTCGATCAGGCTGGGTAGGGGCAGGATCTCGATCAGGCTGGGTAGGGGCAGGGTCTCGATCAGGCTGGGTAGGGGCAGGATCTCGATCAGGCTGGATAGGGACAGGGTCGCGATCAGGCAGGGAAGGGACAGGATCTCGATCAGGCTGGGTAGCGGCAGGATCTCAATCAGGCAGGGAAAGGATCCCGATCAGGCTGGGTAGGGGCAGGATCTCGATCAGGCTGGGAAGGGACAGGATCTCGATCAGGCTGGGAAGGGACAGGATCTCGATCAGGCTGGGCAGGGACAGGCTCTCGATCAGGCTGGGCAGGGACAGGATCTCAATCAGGCTGGGCAGGGACAGGATCTCAATCAGGCTGGGTAGGAGCAGGATCTCGATCAGGCAGGGTAGGGGCAGGATCTCAATCAGGCTGGGTAGGGGCAGGATCTCGATCAGGCAGGCTAGGGGCAGGATCTCAATCAGGCTGGGTAGGGGCAGGATCTCGATCAGGCTGGGTAGGGGCAGGATCTCGATCAGGCTGGGTAGGGGCAGGATCTCGATCAGGCTGGGTAGGGGCAGGATCTCGATCAGGGTGGGCAGGGAAAGGATCTCGATCAGGCTGGGTAGGGGCAGGGTCTCGATCAGGCTGGGTAGGGGCAGGCTCTCGATCAGGCTGGGAATGGACATGATCTCGATCAGGCTGGGTAGGGACAGGATCTCGATGAGGCAGGGAAGGGACAGGCCCTCGATCAGGCTGGGTAGGGACAGGATCTCGATGAGGCAGGGAAGGGACAGGCTCTCGATCAGGCTGGGAAGGGACAGGATCCCGATCAGAAAGCGGCAGGGAAAGGATCCCGATCAGGCAGGGAAGGGACATGATCTCGATCAGGCTGGGTAGGGGCAGGGTCTCGATCAGGCAGGGAAGGGACAGGATCTCAATCAGGCTGGGCAGGGACTGGCTCTCGATCAGGCTGGGTAGGGGCAGGATCTCGATCAGGCTGGGCAGGGACAGGATCTCAATCAGGCTGGGAAGGAACAGGATCTCGATCAGGCTGGGTAGGGGTAGGGTGTCGATCAGGCTGGGTAGGGGCAGTATCTCAATCAGGCTGGGAAGGGACAGGATCTCGATCAGGCTGGGTAGGGACAGGATCTCGATCAGGCTGGGTAGGGGCAGGATCTCGATCAGGCTGGGTAGGGGCAGGATTTCGACCAGGCTGGGAAGGGACAGGATCTCGATCAGGCTGGGTAGGGGCAGGATCTTGATCAGGCAGGGTAGGGACAGGATCTTGATCAGGCTGGGTAGGGGCAGGGTGTCGATCAGGCTGGGTAGGGGCACGATCTCGATCAGGCTGGGACAGGTTCTCGATCAGGCTGGGCAGGGACAGGATCTCGATCAGGCTGGGCAGGGACTGGCTCTCGATCAGGTAGGGGAAGGGACATGCCCTCGATCAGGCTGGGTAGGGACAGGCTCTCTATCAGGCTGGGAAGGGACAGGCTCTCGATCAGGCTGGGTAGGGGCAGGATCTCGATCAGGCTGGGTAGGGGCAGGATCTCGATCAGGCTGGGTAGGGACAGGATCTCGATCAGGCTGGGTAGGGGCAGGATCTCGATCAGGCTGGGTAGGGGCAGGATCTCGATCAGGCAGGGTAGGGTCAGGATCTCGATCAGGCTGGGTAGGGACAGGATCTCGATCAGGCTGGGTAGGGGCAGGATCTCGATCAGGCTGGGTAGGGGCAGGATCTCGATCAGGCTGGGTAGGGACATGCTCTCAATCAGGCTGGGTAGGGGCAGGATCTCGATCAGGCTGGGCAGGGGCAGGATCTCGATCAGGCTGGGAATGGACATGATCTCGATCAGGCTGGGTAGGGGCAGGATCTCGATCAGGCTGGGTAGGGACAGGATCTTGATCAGGCTGGGTAGGGGCAGGATCTCGATCAGGCTGGGTAGGGGCAGGATCTCGATCAGGCTGGGTAGGGGCAGGATCTCGATCAGGCAGGGTAGGGTCAGGATCTCGATCAGGCTGGGTAGGGACAGGATCTCGATCAGGCTGGGTAGGGGCAGGATCTCGATCAGGCTGGGCAGGGGCAGGATCTCGATCAGGCTGGGTAGGGACAGGATCTCGATCAGGCTGGGTAGGGACAGGCTCTCGATCAGGCAGGGAAGGAACAGGATTTCGATCAGGCAAGGAAGGGACAGGATCCCGATCAGAAAGCGGCAGGGAAAGGATCCCGATCAGGCAGGGAAGGGACAGGATCTCGATCAGGCTGGGCAGGGACAGGCTCTGAATCAGGCTGGGCAGGGACAGGAACTCGATCAGGCTGGGCAGGGACAGGTTCTCGATCAGGCTGGGCAGGAACAGGCTCTCGATCAGGCAGGGAAGGGACAGGATCTCGATCAGGCTGGGCAGGGGCAGGATCTCGATCAGGCTGGGCAGGGACAGGATCTCGATCAGGCTGGGAAGGGACAGGCCCTCGATCGGGCTGGGCAGGGACAGGATCTCAATCAGGCTGGGTAGGGACAGGCCCTCGATCAGGCTGGGTAGGGACAGGCCCTCGATCAGGCTGGGTAGGGGCAGGATCTCGATCAGGCTGGGCAGGGACAGGATCTCGATCAGGCTGGGTAGGGGCAGGGTCTCGATCAGGCAGGGAAGGGACAGGATCTCGATCAGGCTGGGCAGGGACAGGATCTCGATCAGGCTGGGTAGGGGCAGGATCTCGATCAGGCTGGGGACAGGCTCTCGATCAGGCTGGGTAGGGAGAGGCTCTCGATCAGGCTGGGTAGGGACAGGCTCTCGATCAGGCTGGGGACAGGCTCTCGATCAGGCTGGGTAGGGACAGGCTCTCGATCAGGCTGGGTAGGGGCAGGCTCTCTATCAGGCTGGGCAGGGACTGGTTCTCGATCAGGCTGGGTAGGGACTGGTTCTCGATCAGGCTGGGTAGGGACAGGCTCTCGATCAGGCTGGGTAGGGGCAGGCTCTCGATCAGGCTGGGTAGGGACAGGCTCTCGATCAGGCTGGGTAGGGGCAGGCTCTCTATCAGGCTGGGCAGGTACTGGTTCTCGATCAGGCTGGGTAGGGACAGGCTCTCGATCAGGCTGGGTAGGGGCAGGCTCTCTATCAGGCTGGGCAGGGACTGGTTCTCGATCAGGCTGGGTAGGGACAGGCTCTCGATCAGGCTGGGGACAGGCTCTTGATCAGGCTGGGTAGGGACAGGATCTCGATGAGGCAGGGAAGGGACAGGCTCTCGATCAGGCAGGGGAAGGGACAGGCTCTCGATCAGGCAGGGAAGGGACAGGATCTCGATGAGGCAGGGAAGGGACAGGCTCTCGATCAGGCTGGGCAGGGACAGGATCTCGATCAGGCAGGAAAGGGACAGGCTCTCGATCAGGCTGGGTAGGGACAGGATCTCGATCAGGCAGGGCAGGGACAGGCTCTCGATCAGGCTGGGAAGGGACAGGATCCCGATCAGAAAGCGGCAGGGAAAGGATCCCGATCAGGCAGGGAAGGGACATGATCTCGATCAGGCTGGGTAGGGCCAGGGTCTCGATCAGGCAGGGAAGGGACAGGATCTCAATCAGGCTGGGCAGGGACTGGCTCTCGATCAGGCTGGGTAGGGGCAGGACCTCGATCAGGCTGGGCAGGGACAGGATCTCAATCAGGCTGGGAAGGAACAGGATCTCGATCAGGCTGGGTAGGGGCAGGGTGTCGATCAGGCTGGGTAGGGGCAGTATCTCAATCAGGCTGGGAAGGGACAGGATCTCGATCAGGCTGGGTAGGGACAGGATCTCGATCAGGCTGGGTAGGGGCAGGATCTCGATCAGGCTGGGTAGGGGCAGGATTTCGACCAGGCTGGGAAGGGACAGGATCTCGATCAGGCTGGGTAGGGGCAGGATCTTGATCAGGCAGGGTAGGGACAGGATCTTGATCAGGCTGGGTAGGGGCAGGGTGTCGATCAGGCTGGGAAGGGACAGGATCTCGATTAGGCTGGGCAGGGACAGGTTCTCGATCAGGCTGGGCAGGGACAGGATCTCGATCAGGCTGGGGAGGGACAGGTTCTCGATCAGGCTGGGCAGGGACAGGTTCTCGATCAGGCTGGACAGGGACAGGATCTCGATCAGGCCGGGGCAGGAACAGGCTCTCGATCAGGCTGGGTAGGGGCAGGATCTTGATCAGGCTGGGTAGGGGCACGATCTCGATCAGGCAGGGACAGGTTCTCGATCAGGCTGGGCAGGGACAGGATCTCGATCAGGCCAGGGCAGGAACAGGCTCTCGATCAGGCAGGGGAAAGGACAGGCCCTCGATCAGGCTGGGTAGGGACAGGATCTCGATGAGGCAGGGAAGGGACAGGATCTCGATCAGGCTGGGCAGGGACAGAATCTCGATCAGGCAGGGAAGGGACAGGATCTCGATCAGGCTGGGCAGGGACAGGATCTCGATCAGGCTGGGCAGGGACTGGCTCTCGATCAGGCAGGGGAAGGGACAGGCCCTCGATCAGGCTGGGTAGGGACAGGCTCTCTATCAGGCTGGGAAGGGACAGGCTCTCGATCAGGCTGGGTAGGGGCAGGATCTCGATCAGGCTGGGTAGGGGCAGGATCTCGATCAGGCTGGGTAGGGACAGGATCTCGATCAGGCTGGGTAGGGGCAGGATCTCGATCAGGCTGGGTAGGGGCAGGATCTCGATCAGGCTGGGTAGGGGCAGGATCTCGATCAGGCAGGGTAGGGTCAGGATCTCGATCAGGCTGGGTAGGGGCAGGATCTCGATCAGGCTGGGTAGGGGCAGGATCTCGATCAGGCTGGGTAGGGACATGCTCTCAATCAGGCTGGGTAGGGGCAGGATCTCGATCAGGCTGGGCAGGGGACAGGATCTCGATCAGGCTGGGAATGGACATGATCTCGATCAGGCTGGGTAGGGGCAGGATCTCGATCAGGCTGGGTAGGGACAGGATCTCGATCAGGCTGGGTAGGGGCAGGATCTCGATCAGGCTGGGTAGGGGCAGGATCTCGATCAGGCTGGGTAGGGGCAGGATCTCGATCAGGTAGGGTAGGGTCAGGATCTCGATCAGGCTGGGTAGGGACTGGATCTCGATCAGGCTGGGTAGGGGCAGGATCTCGATCAGGCTGGGCAGGGGCAGGATCTCGATCAGGCTGGGTAGGGACAGGATCTCGATCAGGCTGTGTAGGGACAGGCTCTCGATCAGGCAGGGAAGGGACAGGATCTCGATCAGGCTGGGCAGGGACAGGCTCTCGATCAGGCTGGGCAGGGACAGGCCCTCGATCAGGCTGGGTAGGGACAGGATCTCGATCAGGCAGGGTAGGGACAGGATCTCGATCAGGCTGGGTAGGGGCAGGGAAAGGATCTCAATCAGGCTGGGTAGGGACAGGCCCTCGATCAGGCTGAGTAGGGATAGGATCCCGATGAGAAAGCGGCAGGGAAAGGATCCCGATCAGGCAGGGAAGGGACAGGATCTCGATCAGGCTGGGTAGTGACAGGATCTTGATCAGTCTGGGCAGGATCTCGATCAGGCTGGGTAGGGACAGGCTCTCTATCAGGCTGGGTAGGGGCAGGATCTCGATCAGGCTGGGTAGGGACAGGCTCTCTATCAGGCTGGGAAGGGACAGGCTCTCGATCAGGCTGGGTTGGGGCACGATCTCGATCAGGCAGGGAAGGGATAGGCTCTCTATCAGGCTGGGTAGGGACAGGCTCTCTATCAGGCTGGGTAGGGGCAGGATCTCGATCAGGCTGGGTAGGGACAGGCTCTCTATCAGGCTGGGTAGGGGCAGGATCTCGATCAGGCTGGGAAGGGATAGGCTCTCTATCAGGCTGGGAAGGGACAGGCTCTCTATCAGGCCGGAAAGGGACAGGATCCCGATCAGAAAGCGGCAGGGAAAGGATCCCGATCAGGCAGGGAAGGGACATGATCTTGATCAGGCTGGGTAGGGGCAGGGTCTCGATCAGGCTGGGTAGGGGCAGGATCTCGATCAGGCTGGGTAGGGACATGCTCTCAATCAGGCTGGGTAGGGGCAGGATCTCGATCAGGCTGGGCAGGGACAGGATCTCGATCAGGCTGGGAATGGACATGATCTCGATCAGGCTGTGTAGGGGCAGGATCTCGATCAGGCTGGGTAGGGACAGGATCTCGATCAGGCTGGGTAGGGGCAGGATCTCGATCAGGCTGGGTAGGGGCAGGATCTCGATCAGGCTGGGTAGGGGCAGGATCTCGATCAGGCAGGGTAGGGTCAGGATCTCGATCAGGCTGGGTAGGGACTGGATCTCGATCAGGCTGGGTAGGGGCAGGATCTCGATCAGGCTGGGCAGGGGCAGGATCTCGATCAGGCTGGGTAGGGACAGGATCTCGATCAGGCTGGGTAGGGACAGGCTCTCGATCAGGCAGGGAAGGGACAGGATCTCGATCAGGCAAGGAAGGGACAGGATCCCGATCAGAAAGCGGCAGGGAAAGGATCCCGATCAGGCAGGGAAGGGACAGGATCTCGATCAGGCTGGGCAGGGACAGGCTCTCGATCAGGCTGGGCAGGGACAGGCCCTCGATCAGGCTGGGTAGGGACAGGATCTCGATCAGGCAGGGTAGGGACAGGATCTCGATCAGGCTGGGTAGGGGCAGGGAAAGGATCTCAATCAGGCTGGGTAGGGACAGGCCCTCGATCAGGCTGAGTAGGGATAGGATCCCGATGAGAAAGCGGCAGGGAAAGGATCCCGATCAGGCAGGGAAGGGACAGGATCTCGATCAGGCTGGGTAGTGACAGGATCTTGATCAGTCTGGGCAGGATCTCGATCAGGCTGGGTAGGGACAGGCTCTCTATCAGGCTGGGAAGGGACAGGCTCTCGATCAGGCTGGGTTGGGGCACGATCTCGATCAGGCAGGGAAGGGATAGGCTCTCTATCAGGCTGGGTAGGGACAGGCTCTCTATCAGGCTGGGTAGGGGCAGGATCTCGATCAGGCTGGGTAGGGACAGGCTCTCTATCAGGCTGGGTAGGGGCAGGATCTCGATCAGGCTGGGAAGGGATAGGCTCTCTATCAGGCTGGGAAGGGACAGGCTCTCTATCAGGCCGGAAAGGGACAGGATCCCGATCAGAAAGCGGCAGGGAAAGGATCCCGATCAGGCAGGGAAGGGACATGATCTTGATCAGGCTGGGTAGGGGCAGGGTCTCGATCAGGCAGGGAAGGGACAGGCTCTCGATCAGGCTGGGTAGGGGCAGGATCTCGATCAGGCTGGGTAGGGACAGGATCTCGATCAGGCTGGGTAGGGGCAGGATCTCAATCAGGCTGGGTAGGGACAGGATCTCGATCAGGCAGGGAAGGGACAGGATCTCGATCAGGCTGGGTAGGGGCAGGATCTCGATCAGGCTGGGCAGGGGCAGGATCTCGATCAGGCTGGGCAGGGACAGGATCTCGATCAGGCTGGGAAGGGACAGGCCCTCGATCGGGCTGGGCAGGGACAGGATCTCAATCAGGCTGGGTAGGGACAGGCCCTCGATCAGGCTGGGTAGGGACAGGCCCTCGATCAGGCTGGGTAGGGGCAGGATCTCGATCAGGCTGGGCAGGGACAGGATCTCGATCAGGCTGGGTAGGGGCAGGGTCTCGATCAGGCAGGGAAGGGACAGGATCTCGATCAGGCTGGGCAGGGACAGGATCTCGATCAGGCTGGGTAGGGGCAGGATCTCGATCAGGCTGGGGACAGGCTCTCGATCAGGCTGGGTAGGGACAGGCTCTCGATCAGGCTGGGTAGGGGCAGGCTCTCTATCAGGCTGGGCAGGTACTGGTTCTCGATCAGGCTGGGTAGGGGCAAGCTCTCTATCAGGCTGGGCAGGGACTGGTTCTCGATCAGGCTGGGTAGGGACAGGCTCTCGATCAGGCTGGGTAGGGACAGGCTCTCGATCAGGCTGGGTAGGGGCAGGCTCTCTATCAGGCTGGGCAGGTACTGGTTCTCGATCAGGCTGGGTAGGGACAGGCTCTCGATCAGGCTGGGTAGGGACAGGCTCTCGATCAGGCTGGGGACAGGCTCTTGATCAGGCTGGGTAGGGACAGGATCTCGATGAGGCAGGGAAGGGACAGGCTCTCGATCAGGCAGGGGAAGGGACAGGCTCTCGATCAGGCAGGGTAGGGACAGGATCTCGATCAGGCTGGGTAGGGGCAGGGAAAGGATCTCAATCAGGCTGGGTAGGGACAGGCCCTCGATCAGGCTGAGTAGGGATAGGATCCCGATGAGAAAGCGGCAGGGAAAGGATCCCTATCAGGCAGGGAAGGGACAGGATCTCGATCAGGCTGGGTAGTGACAGGATCTTGATCAGTCTGGGCAGGATCTCGATCAGGCTGGGTAGGGACAGGCTCTCTATCAGGCTGGGTAGGGGCAGGATCTCGATCAGGCTGGGTAGGGACAGGCTCTCTATCAGGCTGGGAAGGGACAGGCTCTCGATCAGGCTGGGTTGGGGCACGATCTCGATCAGGCAGGGAAGGGATAGGCTCTCTATCAGGCTGGGTAGGGACAGGCTCTCTATCAGGCTGGGAAGGGATAGGCTCTCTATCAGGCTGGGTAGGGACAGGCTCTCTATCAGGCTGGGTAGGGGCAGGATCTCGATCAGGCTGGGTAGGGACAGGCTCTCTATCAGGCTGGGTAGGGGCAGGATCTCGATCAGGCTGGGAAGGGATAGGCTCTCTATCAGGCTGGGAAGGGACAGGCTCTCTATCAGGCCGGAAAGGGACAGGATCCCGATCAGAAAGCGGCAGGGAAAGGATCCCGATCAGGCAGGGAAGGGACATGATCTTGATCAGGCTGGGTAGGGGCAGGGTCTCGATCAGGCAGGGAAGGGACAGGCTCTCGATCAGGCTGGGTAGGGGCAGGATCTCGATCAGGCTGGGTAGGGACAGGATCTCGATCAGGCTGGGTAGGGGCAGGATCTCAATCAGGCTGGGTAGGGACAGGATCTCGATCAGGCAGGGAAGGGACAGGATCTCGATCAGGCTGGGTAGGGGCAGGATCTCGATCAGGCTGGGCAGGGGCAGGATCTCGATCAGGCTGGGCAGGGACAGGATCTCGATCAGGCTGGGAAGGGACAGGCCCTCGATCGGGCTGGGCAGGGACAGGATCTCAATCAGGCTGGGTAGGGACAGGCCCTCGATCAGGCTGGGTAGGGACAGGCCCTCGATCAGGCTGGGTAGGGGCAGGATCTCGATCAGGCTGGGCAGGGACAGGATCTCGATCAGGCTGGGTAGGGGCAGGGTCTCGATCAGGCAGGGAAGGGACAGGATCTCGATCAGGCTGGGCAGGGACAGGATCTCGATCAGGCTGGGTAGGGGCAGGATCTCGATCAGGCTGGGGACAGGCTCTCGATCAGGCTGGGTAGGGACAGGCTCTCGATCAGGCTGGGAAGGGACAGGCTCTCGATCAGGCTGGGGACAGGCTCTCGATCAGGCTGGGTAGGGACAGGCTCTCGATCAGGCTGGGTAGGGGCAGGCTCTCTATCAGGCTGGGCAGGTACTGGTTCTCGATCAGGCTGGGTAGGGACAGGCTCTCGATCAGGCTGGGTAGGGACAGGCTCTCGATCAGGCTGGGTAGGGGCAGGCTCTCTATCAGGCTGGGCAGGTACTGGTTCTCGATCAGGCTGGGTAGGGACAGGCTCTCGATCAGGCTGGGTAGGGACAGGCTCTCGATCAGGCTGGGGACAGGCTCTTGATCAGGCTGGGTAGGGACAGGATCTCGAAGAGGCAGGGAAGGGACAGGCTCTCGATCAGGCAGGGAAGGGACAGGATCTCGATGAGGCAGGGAAGGGACAGGCTCTTGATCAGGCTCTCTATCAGGCTGGGCAGGTACTGGTTCTCGATCAGGCAAGGAAGGGACAGGCTCTCGATCAGGCTGGGTAGGGACAGGATCTCGATCAGGCTGGGGAGGGACAGGATCCCGATCAGGCTGGGGACAGGCTCTCGATCAGGCTGGGAAGGGACTGGCTCTCGATCAGGCTGGGTAGGGACAGGATCTCGATCAGGCTGGGAAGGGACTGGCTCTTGATCAGGCTGGGTATGGGCCGGATTAACACCTTCAGGTCCTTCCACCAAATACGGAAGTAACAGGAACAAGCTTCCAGCAGAGCTGTGTGTGTCCCTGCTCAAAGCAAAAGTGAAACTAAGACTGGATCACATGACACACTTCCCTTCTAGTGATGTAATGTTGCAATCCCTTAAAGGTATATTACAACGGTAAGGTGACCTGTGGGAGGTCTTTGAGGTTATGACAGACTTTGGTAGAGTAGACATGAGATGAACGCAATCATTCGGCCCCGTCGTGCCCCACTCAGGATGTGTTGAGGCCGGTAAATCTCGCAAGATGCCTCTCGCGGGATTTAGGCCTCTCGTTACGCCTCGCGATATCTAACAGTCTGGCAGTGCCACCTAGACAACCTGACAGTGCCATCTGGGTGCCACCCTGGCACTGACAACTGGCAGTGGTACTGCCAAGGTGTCAGGCTGAAAGTGCCAAGGTGCTCAGGTGGCATCTTGGCACTGCCAGGGATTAGGCCCAGGGGTGAAGGAGGTTGGGTGTGGGTGGTTCAAGGATCCCCTAATTGGTCATTTGTGACATTGGAGGGGTTCCAGAGGTCATAGTGGGGCGGGCAACCCGATCTCTTCCTGCATGTCAGCTTGTCAGTGCAGGAAATGAATCTAAGTGCGGCCTCGATGGGGCGTTCCTCGCCCATGTCCAGAAATGAAGTAGTGTCCCGTTTAAGAACGGGATCGTTCTCGGCGCTGCCACCACCGGGAAACACCCCACTAAATGTGCCCAAAACGGGACTCTGGTTCATTTCCATTGAACCGCGGCCGCTGTGTCCACTTGCAAGTGTTATAAATATACAATGGCCATTAATTAATAATCCAACAAGGAATTCAGGTGAAACCTCTTTCATCAGAAAGTGGTAGGAGAGTGTGGATCTCTCTTCCACATGGGGTGGTCGAGGGATTATTATAGATACATTCAGGAAGAAGCTCGATAAAGAGATGAGGGAGAAAAGAAAAGAAGGATATGTTGATCGGGAGTGAGAGGAAATAGACAGAGAAGAGATCCTTGTGAAACATAAATACCAGTATCGTCCTGATGGACTGAATGGCCTTATTCTGCGCTCGACGTTCTCTGTATTATTCCTTTAGGCTCCTTTTATTTAACAATTCTTTGCCTGCACACAGAGAATGGACAGTGTTGCTATGAGTGGAGCTTATCTGGTGACTTAACAGTGAAGCAAAGCATTACAGGACACAGTGATTGTGTCCTTCTGCTCATATTTATGTAAGGGGACAGATTGTTCCAGAAAAAGATTACAAAGGAACATTGAAAGTGAAGGCTTGAGAATGGTCCCAGTATTCCCTACAGATATGAACAGTGTACAGTGATCCTGAGACTGCTAAGCGCCTGTGCAATAGATACCAATCTATCACACGGTGGATAACAGATTCAATGCCAAAGGGAAAGTGGCAGCGTAGGCCTGAAAGCCCATTTTAGGCCCAATTGTCGTACCTGCAAGATGCCGTTATTCAGGGACTTGGAAGCCTTTGATGCAGGTCTGGAAGATTGGAACCAATATGCGGAGCGCATGAGGTACTTTTTCTAGGCAAATGAAATTTTGTGGGAAGACGGAGAGAGATTCTCTTCCTGACCCTCTGCAGGGCCCAAATGATTGGGTTCATAAAAAGTTTGACTTACCCGGCTGCACCGGACTCCAGGGACTGGATTCTCCGATTCTGCGGTTATGGCCGCAGGATCCTTCTGGTCTTATGACCAAAACGTCGACGCCACCCCGCACCGATGCTGCGCCCAGTGGGGGGCAAGCAGCCGTGCCACATAAAGCCCCCGGCTTTACCTGCAAATACGGACGCAGAATTTCCAGGTCCATGGCCATGCCGTACAACATGGCGCCGGCTACACGCAGACCCAGCCTGCCAAAACTGCACCCCCTGTAACCCCCTTCACCACCCCTGTACCACACCCCACCAGTCCCCCCAGCCCCCTCTGCCAGCAGAATGGCCCCCCCACCGTTCGCAGCCGCCACGCGAGCTCCCCGAAAGGTGAGAGGTTGCGCGCCCCATGCCTTCGGGGACTCGGCCCATCAGGGACGGAGCATTGGAGGAGGGCCTCAGGTGACGTCCTGAGGCTGTCCCGATGGTGTGGGGCGTACGCTTCGAGTATGCCATTTTTGAGGGGGCGGAGCATCGTAAAAACAGCACGCCCCTAATTCCGGCATAAAAATGGACTCTCCGGCCGATCGTTGAACGCGATTTAGGCATCGGCAATTGGAGAATCCCATCCCAAGTCTTTTGATGACCTGGTCACTTTGGTATCGAAACACTATGCCCCCCAAGCCTTCTGAAATTATGCAGCGGTATCATTTTAATATGGCGGTGCGCTCTGCTGGTGAATCAGTCACGGGTTTTTTGACCCATCTGCAGCATCTGGCTGAACATTGCGAGTTCGGGCCGTCCCTCGCTGAGATGTTGAGGGACCGGCTCATGTGTGGTATTAATAACACGGCCATGCAGAGGAAGCTGTTGGAGGGAACCATTCCGGATTTGAAATGGGCCATTGACCTTTCCCTCTCTCGTGAACATGTGGAGAAAGTGTGCAGGAACTATGGATTGTGGCTTGCATAGTTTTGGCCATTCACCCTTTCAAACTCCCTCTAAGTAATGGGACCATGCTGGCCTGTCCGGCCTTCCTCTGAAAGTTCAGCCCCCGAGGCAGTTCCGTAGTAGAGTTCGGGTCTCAGGCACTGCCCGGTGAGATACGTCACTGAGGATGACAGAGAGTGGGTCACATTACCAACTGTGTGGTAAAAGGAGTTGTGAAGGTCAGGGTCGCCCAGTTCGACGGCAGGAGCGGCATTCATGACAGCCACCAAGGTCACCGCGAAGCACTGCCTTGCACATAGATGAGGACAATTGTTCAATGCAATTAAACTGTGTCTCGGCTCCGAGAGTTGCACCGATCAGATTACCTTGCAGGTCAATGGCCATCCAGTGCTGACGGAAATGGACATGAGGGCCCCCATCTCCATTGTTGACCTCCATACATTTCGGCAACTTTGTACGGGGATCATTCCACTGGCATTGCATGATACCAAAGCGAGGCAGGCAACCTACACAGGGGAACCTTTGAAGATCGTGGGGACCGCCGTGTCTACGGGCAGCAGTCAGTCCACCTTCCTTTGGATGTGGTGCAGAAACAGGTTCCAAACTTGTTGAGGCAAGACTGGTTAAGTGTTCTCCATTTCGGCTGGCAACAGGATGCACACCAGGAATCTCAATGATGTGCTGGGTAAATATTCCAAGGTGTTCCAGGAGGGTTGGGTATGTGGATCCTACTGCTCAGCTCCAATACTTCAGGGTGAGGCCTGTCTCTTACGCACTACTTCCAAAAGTCGATGCAGAACTATGACACCTACGAGATCTAAGTTCCATACGTCCTGTTCAGTTTGGGGAATGGGCTGCGCCTGTGGTGCCAGTGATGAAGCCCGTTAAAACCATCCAGCTCTGTGGTGATTTCAAGCTCACCGTGATCAGGGTTTCACATCTGGACCAGTACCCAATGCCCTGAGTTGTGAAATTGTGTGTCAAATTGGCTGGAGGATGCTCCTTCACAAAGCTGGACATGACCTATGCCTACTTGCAGGTAGAGCTCAACCCGGAGTCCAGAAAGTTTGCAACCATCAATACGTATCTGGGATTATTTTGGTACACCCGCCTCTCATTCAGGGCTTCGTCCGCACAGGCAATTTTTCTGCAGGTGATGGAGAATATCTTGCAGGGCCTAGTGAGGTGGCCGTCTATTTGGACAACGTGTTTATTGCAGAGTTTTGAGAGCAGAAACATATGGCGAACTTACAGAAAATGCTCTGCCGTTTGTCTCATGTGGGCACCAGGCTGAGGCGCAGTAAGTGCTTCTTCTGAACTATAGCAGTAACGTATCTCGGTTACAGGGTAGACACCCGGTGGAGGATAAGGTTCATGCTAGAAAGGTGCCCCCGATGCCTAAGAACGCTGCCAAACTCCAGTAATTTCTGGGCCTGGTCAACGACTACAGGACATTCACTGCCAACCTGGCCATTCTGCTATCTCTGTTCCATGAGCTATTAAAGAAGGACCAGGAGTGGTGCTGGGGATGTTAAGAAGGTCTGTCTTCAAAACAGCTTCTTACGCATTATGGTATGGCAAGGCCTCTAGTTTAACATGTGGGGCTTCTCCCTATGGCATCAGGACAGAGCTGCCCATGAAATGATGACAGCACAGAAAGCCCTATTGCATTCACTCCAAGGACCCTGGTGGACGCAGGGCGTTGTTACACGCTGATAGAGGAGGCATTGTCTCTGATTTTCAGAATAAAGAAGTTCCATCTGTAATAGACCACAAGTCACTGCTCGGCCTCTTCAGGGAGGATAAAGGCATCCCACCAATAGCATCGGCTAGGATCCAGGGCGCTCCAGCTCGCTGCATACGAATATTCCTTCCAGCACCGTCCGGCTGTGAAGATTGTCCATGCAAATGCCCTCAGCTATCTGCCATTGGCCATGAGCATTCCGACCCCACCAGTGGTGGATGAGGTGATTGCAACACTCAACTTCATGGACACCTTGCTGTTGACGGTTGCTTGGGTGCATACGTGGACACAGTGGGACCCGGAGTTGATGAAGCTTATGCTGTTGAGCAATGGGAAGAAGGAGACCCTTCCGGTGACCCCTCAGGCTTTCGCCCAGGGGTTCACCGAACTCAGTTTGGAGGATGGCGTTATATTGTGGGGAACTCATGTGGTCATCCGCCCACAGGGTCAGGAGCCTTGCTACAGGACCTGCACAATGGCCACCTAGGGGCATCTAAAATGAAAATGTTGGCCCGCAGTTATGTCTGGTGGCCCGGTATTGGTGAGGACATCGAGAGAGTTGTGCAAATCTGCCCAGTGTGCCAGGAAGTTCAGAAACTACCGTCAACGGCATCCCTTCACCCTTGGGAATGTCCGGGACGCCCATGAGTTGGCCTTCACATGGATTTTGCAGGACTGCTCATGGGGTCCACATTCCTTGTGATCATGGACACCCACTCAGAGTGGCTTGAGGTATGCAGGATGATCTCCATGACATCCAGGACCATGATTGAAAAGCGCCAGGGTACTTTAAGCACCCATAGGACCCCAGAGGTCCTTGTGACGGATAATGGAATGCTGTCCATTAGCGATGTGTTTATGCAGTGAACAGAAGTCAGCATATTCGAACCACTCCCTATTATCCCTCCTCCAATGGATTAGCAGAAAAGGCCGTCCAGACCTCCCAAAGGGGGCTTGAAAAAGCAAACAACAGGGTCCATGGACACGTGGTTGGCATGGCTCCTTTTAAGGTTTCGCACAACACTACATGTGGCAACGGGAATCGCCCCTGCAGAGCTGTTGATGGGCCGACGGCTCAGGATTCGCTGAGTCTGACTTTTCCGAGTCTCAGAAACAAAGTGGAAAGTCAACAGGAGATGCAGAAGGGGCACCACGGCCTGAGGGTGCCGGAGTGGGCATTTCACGCCATGGATGTCGTCTACGCTCGCAGTGATGGAGCATTGTGGCTCCCAGGTGTGATAATGGAACATGCAGGGCCCCGTTTCATATAAAGTACGAGTTCGGCGAAGGATCCAGAAGAAACACTTGGACCACTTGATGAACCCACCATTCAGGATGCCCTCGTCACACCAGGAGCCAGACCCCAGTCTGGGGACCCAGCCGTCCGCTCGCCACACCTGGTCCAACAAGAGGAGGATGATTCTGGATGCAAGATGTATTCAGAGGAGTTTGTGCCGGTGGACGATGGTATGTCTGAATTGGAGGTCCCAGCAGTAACTCTTCAGCAGACAACCAGGAAACAGCAATCGGCTAATCGATAAACTTCACCGACCCAGGGCCGCCACAGGCAGAAACACAGCTGCAGGCGAAGCTGCGTAAAAGGCCTTCGTCATTGGTGGCTGAAAGGGGACTTTCGGACTCTGGGGGGAGGTGGGGGGCTGTCACAAACCCCACGAGGACCGTGGGGACACCATCATCGATTTCCCCGTGTGATTCGTGGAGTACAAGTTTCCCAGATAGGGCCAGAGGTCAACCACCTGGGCTCGTTATGAACTAACATAAAAGCAGACCCAAAACAGGGTGTGGTTAGTCCTCCCAGCTAGGATTGTACTGGGAGCAAGTTGCTGCATGATGCAGACATTTGTAAATAGTGTAAAAAATCTATGTTTGTTTACCGCCAACCTCTTCTGAATCATTAAAAATTCCCTATGGACCTGGCCTTAAAATGAATGGGGGTGAGGAGTGGACGGTGAACCATCTCCCAGGGAGATGCGCTGTCTGAGGCACTGGTTTTCACTCGATGGGATAGACTGCGAATGCACATTCGCTCAGAACTAGAGACAGCAGCCATCTTAGACTTCTCGGTAAAGTTTTCACATGTAGCAGACTGACTACGAACTCAGCCCTGCTCAGGTGACACAAAAGAGGCACATTGTCAAGGAACACGATAGATCCAAACAAGTCAGAACCAAACAGCTAGTTTAGTTTCTACCTTTCCCATCAACAACCTCACCAGAAACACTGCAATAATCGGAATGTTGGGCGGCATTCAAGGCAGCTTCAAAGGATTTTATTCAGCTGAACATTTAAGTGGGACTAATTTCAGAAAGCGGCTGACTGCCAAATGCTGCTGCCTTATCGTTTCATGGTACAGAGAGTAAGGGACATTCTGTCCAGTGTAGAAATTTGAAAAAGAAATGCAGCCTTTATTTCATTCTGGAACCTAATCTGTTTGGACTGTGAGATCCCCGACAGAAGGGCTGATCTAGGCCGAGACCTTGTAACCTTACACGCTACCATTGTTGCCCTGGCAGCTCTCTGATTGGTTCAGGAACGTCCACCAGCTGCCTGAAGCTCAGCTCTGCAAATGGTTCACAGTGGAACCTTTGTTCTCTTCTCTCACACCAACAATATTAACTCCTCAGGCTCCAAACCCTTCCTTCTGTTTTCTGTTATTTCCTCCATTTGGTTAAAGCCCCATCGCTCTCTCTGCTTCCCTTCACCCTTTGTTGGAAGGCCTGTTGGGGCTGGTACTCATATAGGTACAGAGGTACAGGGATCGATGCCATTGCCAGAGCATCACACCAAGTGGAAACCAGGGTTCTAACTCCAAATTCTAGATTTATTATATCCAGCGTTTGCGGCTCCTCCACACCATCGTATGGATTATGTCCTCAGGCAGCAGGGGATACAGCGGCTGTATAGGTAATGTTACTGGACTAGTAATCCAGGCTCTGGAAACACGGGTTCAAATCCCACCATGGCACCTGATGGAATTTAAATTCAATTAATGAAGAAGAGTCAGGTATTTTCATGGGATGTGAGCGTCGCTGGCTGGCCAGCATTTATTGCCCATCCCTGAGGGTACTTGAGAGTCAACCACATTATTGTGGGACTGGAGTCACATATAGGCCAGATCTTCCCTAAAGTGCATTAGCGAACCAGGTAGATTTTTATTGCCATGGGCTTTTTAATTCCAGATTGAATTTGCCATCTGTCGTGCTGGGATGCAAACCTGGGTCCCCAGAGCATTGCCCAGGTTCTCTGGATTACTAATCCAGTGGCAATACCACTGAGACACCACCACCACCTTCCCTTACATAAACCTGCTCACAATAATGCTGACTGTGAAACTATCACCAATTATCATAAAAACCCATCTGGTTCACTAATGATCTTTGGGGAAAGAAATCTGGCGTCCTTACTGTTACGTTCTAATGCTTGGGTGGTAGGAATCATGCACAGTAGAACGTCTAGTTCTTGACTAGTTAAAATGCTTTATTATAAAATAAATGCGTGGTTCAGATAAGTATGAGAAATATATTACAAAGTACTAATTATGACAAATTATCCTAGAGCGACTGCAGGTATGATTATCCACTAACGCGACTAACATCCAACTACACGAGGTAGAGAGTCACGTGCTGGTTCTACACTGCCACCTGCTGGTTGGAGGTTGTTTACATTACTATTTACAAGATTGCTTATGCATGTCATCACAATAACCTGGTCTAGCCTACATGTGATTCCAGATCCACAACAATATAGTTGACTCGTAACTATCCCTGAAATGGCCGAGCGAGTTCAATGCCTTGATTTACATGCTCAGGCAATTAGGGATGGGCAACAATGTTTGCTTTGCCACTTACGCCCACACATTGAAGTGGCTACACACCACACTACACCGCCATTATACTCCCAGATTTCACACCTTCAAAGAAAAGCCATTGATGATTGGATTAAAGAAAATATAACGAGTGGCTGCTCTGAAACTTGCCGACATAATATGAAGCAGAAGGAAAAAACAGTTTGAAACCATTATTCTCGCATAATTAGTATATGCCACAGCAGCACAGTGATTGGCACAGTTGCTTCACAGCACCAGACAACCTGGGTTCGATTCCCAGCTTGGGTCACTGTCTGCGCGGAGTCTGCATATTCTCCCCGTGTCTGTGGGTTTCCTCTGGGTGCTCTAGTTTCCTCCCACAAGTCCCGATAGACGTGCTTGTTAGGTAATTTCGACATTCTGAATTATCCCTCTGTGTACCCAAACAGGCACAGGAGTTTGGTGACTAGGGGCTTTTCACAGAAACGTATTGCTGTGTTACTGTAAGCCTACTTGTGACAATAAAGATTATTATTGTGCTTATCTCTCTTGTTGTAAGTGAACAGATGTGTTTCACTTACAAATCTGGCGTCTGTAAGTCATTGGAGCAGTCAAGGGCCAAAGATCTCAGAAACATATTATGCAAATTATTAGGTGGGCCGTATCGCAAACAATGACTAATCAGACTACAGGAGGGAGATAAATCACTTGGTTGTATGGTGTACCGAAAACAACCTCTCTCTAAATGTTAGAAAGACCAAGGAACTGATCATCAACTTCAGGAAGCGTAGCACGACACATCGTCTGCATCGATGGCTCCGAAGTGGAGATGGTCGATAGCTCTAGTTTCCTGGGGGTCACCGTCACCAACAGTCTGTCCTGGTCCACTCACGTTGATGCAACAGTCAAGAAAGCCCAACAACGTCTCTACTTCCTACGGAAGCTAAAGAAATTTGGCATGTCTGCATCGACTCTCACAAACTTGTGCAGATGTGCGATAGCGAGCATCCTGTCCAGCTGCATCACAGCCTGGTATGGCAACTGCTCAGTCCAAGATCGCAAGAAACTGCAGAGTGTGGTGAACTCAGCCCAACACATCACACAAGCTTGCCACCCCCACATTGATTCTGTCTACACCTCCCGCTGCCTCAGGAAGGCAGACAGCATTATCAGAGACCCCTCCCACCCAGGCATTGCCTTCTTCCAGACCCTTCCATCAGGCAGAAGGTACAGAAGTCTGAAAACCCGTACATCAAACATAGAAACAGTTTCTTCCCCACAGCTACAAGACTCCTCAACGACTCACCCTCGGAGTGATCTGGGGCGGAATTCTCCGACCCCCCCCCCCGCAGGGTCGGGGAATCGCCCGGGGCAGGCATAAATCCCGCCCCCGCCGTGGTCGGAATTCTCCGCCACCCGGGAATCGGCGGGAGCGGGAATCGCGCCCCACGGCGATTTTCCGGCCTGCGATGGGCCGAAGTCCCGCCGCTGTCAGGCCTCTCCCGCCAACGTTGTTCAAACCACCTCGGTGCCGGCGGGATTGGTGGCACAAGCGGGCCCCCAGGGTCCTGGGGGGGTGCGGGGCGATCGGACCCCGGGGGGTGCCCCCACGGTGGCCTTGGCAACGATTGGGGCCCACCGATCGGTGGGCGGGCCTGTGCCGTGGGGGCACTCTTTTTCTTCCACCGGCGCCACGGCCTCCACCATGGCGGAGGCGGAAGAGACCCCTCCTACCGCGCATGCGCCGGTGGTGACATCAGCAGCCGCTGATGCTCCGGCGCATGCGCGGACCCACGCCTCCAGCCAGCCCCGAAGCCGATTGGCGTAGCGCCAAAGGCCGTTGGCACCAGCTTTGGCACCAGTCGGTGGAACGGGAGCCATTCCGGCATGGGCCTAGCCCCATTCCGCACCTTTGGGGAGGCCCGACGCCGGAGCGGTTGGCGCCACCCCACTACACCGGGACCCCCGCCCCACCGGGTAGGGGAGAATTTCGCCCCTGTTCCCTGTAAGAACACTATTCACAACGCCCTATGCTGCTCTTGCTCATGTATTTGCTTTGTTTGGCCCCTTGTTCCACACTGTAACCAATCACTGTTTGTCGATGTACCATTTGTCAATGTTCTCTGTTGATTATTCCTTTTGTCTACTATGTTGCTGCTGCGTAAATGCCCTCGGCCGCAGAAAAATACTTTTCACTGCACTTCGGTACATGTGACAATAAATCAAATCAGAAATATTAGTTAATTCACTTGTGTTGGGACTCTAGGTCTGTGGGGATGGAATTAACTTTGCACTGGCCCAGGGTGTCATAACACCTGGGGGTCCTCAACATTGATTCTGAACCTCACAAAGTCTCAATGCTTCAGATTAAACATGGGCTAGGAAACCTCCTGCAATGAAACCAGATGGCTTCATCTGCAGAAAGTGCACCCAACTGGAGCTCCTCACAGACCACATGGTTCGGTTGGAGCAGCAGTTGGATGCACTTAGGAGCATGCAGGTGGCGGAAAGTGTCATAGATAGCAGTTATATAAATGTGGTCACACGCAAGGTGCAGGCAGAGAAATGGGTGACCACCAGAAAGGGCAGGCAGTCAGTGGAGGAATCCCCTGTGGTTGTCCTCCTCTCGAACAGGTATACCCCTTTGGATACTGTCGGGGGGGATAGCCTATCAGGGGAAAACAGCAGCAGCCAGAGCAGTGGCACCACGGCTGGCTCTGATGTTCAGTAGGGAGGCTCAAATGTGGTAGTCACTATTGTTTATACATATTTGAGATGTAATGCGGCAAGGCTCCTGTACTACAGGTACGGGGGTAGATCCCTGCCTGCTGGCTCCGCCCAGTAGGCGGAGTATAAATGTGTGTGCTCATCGAGCTGCAGCCATTTCGGCAGCAGCTGCAGGAGGCAACACATCTCTGCTTAATAAAGCCTCAATTACATTCTACTCTCATCTCGTCATAATTGGTAGTGCATCAAGACACAAAGAGGCAGTCCCTACTGGACAGGAACTCATAACTGAATCTGCTGGATAGAGCTGCTCAGGACAGTCCAGGGCAGGATAGAGCAGTGCTAGTGTTAGC
Source organism: Scyliorhinus canicula (assembly GCF_902713615.1). Taxonomy (NCBI): domain Eukaryota; kingdom Metazoa; phylum Chordata; class Chondrichthyes; order Carcharhiniformes; family Scyliorhinidae; genus Scyliorhinus; species Scyliorhinus canicula. Next base: position 128,716,037 of record NC_052149.1, on the reverse strand, counting down.
TCTGTACAAAGCTCCATATCCTCTGCTTAACAGCCTGCAAAGAAGAAACTTAACTCAGGAACAAGGCAGTATAATGATGACTTCTTGAGGCATGGTTTTGTCAATTATGCCAATACAAATAGGGATGCAATGCCCAGGGTATGTAATATGTAGGGAATGTATTGGCAAATGAGAGAAGTTTAAAGATTTTGAAAGATAAGTGGTGGGTGAAAAGTTCCTTTTGAGGTTGATACCCTCGGGTCAATTTTTAACAGCTGACACCAAATTAAATGAAGACAAATTAAATTAAAACAACCAATGAACCGGAACAGCAGACTGAGAGATCTGCGGTGCGGCAACCGAAAAGGAAAGAGTCGAATTGGACCCTCCGGAAGGCCGCTGCCCTCGACTCGACATATATGCTCAAGCCATCAGGAGTCACATCAATGCCAGATTCATCAGTCACATTCACAAGGCAGCCCCGAACGTCACCCAAGCACAACGCAACGCCATCCACGCTCTCAAGACCAACCGCAACATCGTCATCAAGCCAGCAGAGAAAGGAGGGGCCACCGTCATACTGAACAGAACAGACTAATGCAAAGAAGTATACCGACAACTCAACAACCAGGAACACTACAGACAGTTACCCGCAGATCCAACCAACGAACACATCCGCCAACTCAACAGACTGATCAAGACCCTGGATCCAGACCTTCAGAGCACCCTACGTGCTCTCATCCCACGTAATCCCCGCATTGGAGATCTCTACTGCCTCCCGAAAATATACACGGCCAATACACCAGGCCGTCCTATCGTTTCAGGCAATGGGACCCTCTGTGAGAACCTCTCTGGCCACATCGAGGACATCTAGAAACCCATCGTACAAGGTACACCCAGCTTCTGTCGCGACACGACGGACTTCCTACAGAAACTCAGCACCCATGGACCAGTTGAACCAGGAACATTCCTCGTCACAATGGACGTCTCGGCACTCTACACCAGCATCCCCCATGACGATGGCATTGCTGCAACAACCTCAGTCCTCAACACCGACAACTGCCAATCTCAGACACAATTCTTTTTTTTTAACAATCAATTTTATTGAGGTATTTTAAGCATATACAAAAAGTGACATTGTACAGTACAAAAACAAAGTCAAGACACAAATTAAACATAGTGCAAACCAAGGCTCTGGTCACGCATGGACCTGCCTCAATATCCCCCTACTCTACTCTACTCTACCCTCGTTCCCCCCCCCGCCCCCCTGCTTACGCTTACTCCTCTGCGATGAAGTCAATAAATGGCTGCCATTCGGGCAAACCCTAATAGCGAACCTCTCAAGGCGAACTTGACTTTCTCCAGGCCAAGAAAGCTCACCATGTCCGATAGCCATACCTCAGCCCTCGGAGGCTTTGAGTCCCTCCATGCTAACAATATTCGTCGCCGGGCTACCAGGGAAGCAAAGGCCAGAACGTCAGGCTCTCTCTCTTCCTGGACTCCGAAACCCCAAAGATTGCCACCTCAAGGCTTATTACCACCCCAGTTTTCAATACCCGGGACATGACATCTGCGAATCCCTGCCAATACCCCTGAGTTTAGGGCATGACCAGAACATGTGTACATGGATATCCGAGCCTCTGGCGCATCTAGCACATTTGTCCTCCAGCCCGAAGAATCTGCTCATCTGGGCCCTCGTCATTTGGGCCCGGTGTTCGACCTTAAACTGGATCAGGCTGAGCCTGGCGCATGTTGCGGTCATGTTTACTTTGCTCAGGGCTTCTGCCCAAATACCGTCCTCCAGCCCCCCCCCCCCCCCCCCCCCCGAGCTCCTCCTCCCACTTAAGCTTCAGGTCCTCGGTCTGCGAATCCTCAGCTCCCATTAATTCCTTGTAGAGTCTGAGACTCTACCCTCACCTACCTCTCCCCTCGAAACTACCCTGCCCTGCCTCCCCTTCGGCGGGAGACGTGGGAAGGACGGCACCAGTTGTTCCTAAAGTTGTTCCCTCTCGCCAGCCCAAACTTCTCCTCCAGCGGCCTCATGCTAGGAAAGCTCCCTTCCAGGAACAGATCCCCCATCCTCACAATCCCCGCCCTCCTCCACAGTCGATGCCCCCCGTCCATGTTCCCCGGGGCAAATCGGTGGTTACCGTAGATTGGGGTCCACACCGAGGCTCTTACCTCCCCTACATGCCTCCTCCACTGGCCCAGATCCGAAGAGCCGCCACCACTATCGGGCTGGTGGAGTACCGTGCCAGCGGAAGCGGCAGAGGCGCAGTGACCAGGGTTGCTAGGCTAGTGTCCCTGCATGAAGCAGCCTCCATCCGCTCCCAAACCGACATCGCACCCACCATCCATTTCAATATCATCGCTATGTTGGCCGTCCAGTAATAGTTGCTGAAGTTCGGCAACGCCAGCCCCCCGTCTCTTCCGTTCCTTTCAAGCATCACCCGGGGGACTTCCCTGCCCATACAAATCCCAGAATAATTTTATTCAGCCTCTTAAAGAAGGACCGCGGGATAAAGATGGGGAGACACTGAAAAATAAACAAGGACCGCGGGGGAATCATCATCTTAACAGTCTGCACCCTCCCCGCCAATGACAGCGGGAGCGAATCCCACCTCCGGACCTCTTCCCTCACTCGTTCCACCAGTCGGGACAGGTTGAGTTTATGCAACCTGCCCCAGTCCCGTGCCACCTGAATCCCCAAATATCGGAAACTCTCCCCCACTAGCCTGAACGGCAACCCCTTCAGCCTACTCTCCTGCCCCCTCGCCTGAATTACAAACATCTCGCTCTTAGCCATGTTCAATTTATATCCTGAGAACTGGCCGAATTCCCTCAGGATTTCCATAATACCTTCCATCCCCCCCATTGGGTCCGATACATATAACAGCAGATCATCCGCGTATAACAAGACTCTGTGTTCCGTTGCCCCCCAGACCAGCCCTTTCCAGCCCCTAGAAGCTCTCAGTGCAATTGCCAGCGGCTCTATGGCCAGCGCAAACAGCAGTGGGGAGAGAGGGCAGCCCTGTCTTGTCCCATGGTGCAATCTAAAGTAGTTTGATGTCGTCCTGTCCGTCCTTACACTCACCTCTGGGGCCTGATATAATAGCCTAACCCAGCCGATGAATCCTGCCCCGAACCCGAACCGTCCTAGTACATCCCACAGACAAACCCACCCACTCGGGGGTTGTTGGGTTACTGGAATAGGGTGGATACGTTGGCTTGAGTAGGGTGATCATTGCTCGGCACAGCATCGAGGGCCGAAGGGCCTGTTCTGTGCTGTACTGTTCTATGTTCTATGACCCGGTCAAAAGCCTTTTCAGCATCCATGGTTAGCAGTATCTCTACCTCCCTACTCTCCGGGGGCATCATAATCACGTTGAGCAGCCTTCTTAGGTTGGCCACCAGCTGCCTCCCCTTTACAAAGCCGGTTTGGTCCTCCACAATTATATCCGGTACACATTCTGGTCGTCAAGATCTTGGCCAGTAATATGGCGTCGACGTTGATCAAAGGGATCGACCTGTATGACACACAAGCCTCCTGGTCCTTATCCCATTTCAGAATAAGCGAGATGGTGGCCTGTGACATCATCTGGGTTAAACTCCCTCTGTCTCTTGCCTCGTTAAAGACTCTGACCAGCACCGGCCCCACTATCCTGGCAAATGTTTTGTAAAACTCCACCAGATACCCGTCCGGCCCGACTGCATGACCTTCAGGCTCCCCAACACCTCTTCGATCTTGACCAGGGCCCCCAGTCCGTCCACCAACCCCCTTCCCACTCTTCGGAAGGTCAGTCCGTCCAGGAATGGCCTCATTCCGCCCCCCCCCCCCCCCCCCCCCCCCCCCCCCCCCGTCCCCCGGGTGGTTCCGAAGTGTACAGCTTCCTATAAAAGTCCCTAAAGACCTTGTTCAGCCCTGCTGGATCACCTACTAGATTACCTTCCCCATCCACTACCCTTCCTATTTCCCTAGCCGCTTCCCTCTTCCTCAGTTGTTGCGCAAGCATTCTACTGGCCTTCTCCCCATGCTCATAAATCGCACCTTTTACCTTTCTGAGCTGCTCTACAGCCTTGCCTGTAGTCAGCACCCCGAACTCGGCTTGCAGCCTCTGTCGTTTCCTGAGTAACTCTGGCCTCAGGGATTCCACGTAACTCCTGTCCGTCCGTAGAATTTCCTTAATCAGTCGGTCCGTCTCTGCTCTATCTGTCCTGTCCCTGTATGCCCGGATTGAAATCAGCTCCCCTCTCACCACTGCCTTCAGTGCCTCCCAGAGCACCGCTGCCGAGACTTATCCAGTATCGTTCACCTGCAGATAATTCTGCATGCATTTCCTCAGCCTCTCACACACCGCCTCATCCGCGAGTAGTCCAACTTCCAGCCTCCATGGTGGGCGCTGAAAGCTGTCCTTACAAAACTGCAGGTCTACCCAGTGCGGAGCATGCCGCGGAGACCCTGCGGAGTATGGCAATTGTGGTAGCGTTAGCATTGTGGTTAGCACAGTTGCTTCACAGCTCCAGGGTCCCGCGGAGACCCTGCGGAGTATGGCAATTGCCAAATATTCTGCCCCCACCATTCCGGCCAGCAGGTCCCTACTCACCACAAAGTAGTCAATTCGGGAATACACCTTGTGGACGTGGGAGTAGTATGAGAACTCCCTCGCCATCGGCCGGCTAAATCTACACGGATCTGCTCCCCCCATTTGCTCCATGAACCCTCTCAGTTCCTTTGCCATCGCTGGCAACCTGCCCGTTAAAGTCCCCGCCCATGATCAACTTACGCGAGTCCAAGTCGGGGATCTTCCCTAACATTCTCCTAATAAAATCCACATAGTCCCAATTAGGGGCACACACACTGACAAGGAATACTCTCACCCCTTCAAGCTTACCGCTCACCATCACAAACCTGCCACCCCCATCCACGACTGTGCCCTCTGCCTCAAATTGTACCCTTTTATTAATCAGGATCGCAACCCCCCTCGTCTTAGAATCAAGCCCCGAATGAAAGACCTGACTGACCTAGCCCTTCCTTAACCTAACCTGGTCTTCCACTTTCGGGTGCGTCTCCTGCAGCATGACTATGTCCGCCTTCAGAACCCACAAATGTGCCAACACACGCGCCCTCTTCACTGGCCCGTTTAACCCTCTAACATTCCAGGTGATCAGCCTGGTTGGGGGGCACTTCGCCCCCCCCCCCCCCTTTGCCGATCAGCCATCCCCTTTCGTTGGAAAGCCCCCCAGCCATGTGTCGCGCTTCCTCTGGCCCGCCTCCTGGCCGGCTCCACCCATGACCTCCTCCCTGTTACCATGCCCAGTTTTCATCTCCGTCAGCAGAACAACTCCCCACCCCCTCAGCAACACCATCCTACCACCTAACCCCTGCTCTAATCTAACTATATGGACACCCCGCAGCTCAGCTTCCGTTGACTAGCCCCACTTAGCTAGCCTGGGGCTCACAGCCTTGGCACCAGCACGTCTCCTACCCGTTGTTCCCAGTCACTGCTCCCCCGACCCTTCCACACCACTTCCCCAGATCAGCTGTACTTAAGCACACACTCTATACAAGTCATAAACAACCCCCATAATAGCACAATTTAAGTCAAACAAGACAAAAGAAAGAAAGAGATAAGAAATAACAGACACTCTCAGTCCTTCCCATACAGACACAGAAAAAGATTGCACAAAGTTCCCCTGAAGCATCCATCTTAACCCAATCCTTTTAACTAGGACAGCACGGTAGCATTGTGGTTAGCACAGTTGCTTCACAGCTCCAGGGTCCCAGGTTCGATTCCCGGCTTGGGTCACTATCTGTGTGGAGTCTGCACATCCTCCCCGTGTGTGCGTGGGTTTCCTCCGGGTGCTCCGGTTTCCTCCCACAGTCCAAAGATGTGCAGGTTAGGTGGATTGGCCATGATAAACTGCCCTTAGTGTCCAAAATTGCCCTTAGTGTTGGGTGGGGTTACTGGGTTATAGGGATAGGGTGGAGGTGTGGACCTTGGGTAGGGTGCGCTTTCCAAGAGCCGGTGCAGACTCAATAGGCCGAATGGTCTCCTTCTGCACTGTAAATTCTATGAACTATGAACTGTTTTCTTTATTATTTTCCCCCAGCCAAGCTCCAACTAATCAAAGAGCCCAAAAAGGAAATATTCAGGTAAACCACGCAAAAAGCATGCAAAAAAAACACATCCTTACCACCTTCCAACCCCCTAAAAAGGTCGAAAAAAGAAACAAAAAAAACAGACCCAAACATACAGGCAATTTTCAAAACGGGAGAGACACCACATATACTTAAAAGTTCTAACATGAGTCCAAACGCCCTCAGCTCAGGGCCAGCGCTTGCTTCTTAACGAAGTCCATCGACTCTTTGGGTTCCTCGAAATAGTGGTGCCTACCCTCGTACGTAGCCCACAGTCGCGCCGGAAAAAGCAGCCCAAAGTTCACCTTGTTTTTATACAGTATCTCCTTCACCTGCCTGTAGCCTCCCCTCCTCCTGGCCACCTCAGCCCTCAAATCTTGGTAAACACGCAGGGTGCTATTGTCCCAGGTACAGCTTTGTGTGCTCTTTGCCCATTGCAGCAGCCGTTCCTTGTCCAGGTACCTGTGAAAGCGTACCACCATCGCTCGTGGGGGACCCCTTTATCGCGGCTGCCTCACCTGCACTCTGTGTGTCCTGTCCACCACCAGCGGGCGCAGGAACACCTCGTTCCCCAGCAACTTCTGAAACATACCCTCCACATACGCGGCAGCGTCCGGCCCCTCTGCCCCCTCCGGGAGGCCCACGATTCTCACGTTCTGCCGGCGAGATCTGTTGTCCAGGTCCTCCAGCCTTTCCAGAAGCACTTTTTGCTGCTCCCTCAACCTCTGAATCTCCACATCAACCATCCTTTGAAAATGAGCCTGCTCCCCCACTGACTTCTCCAACTGCTGGTGCTTCTCAGCCTTCTCAGCCTGATCATCTAGCTTTTTTTCCATCCGGTCAATCGACTTCTGTAGCGGCTCCAAGTTGTCACGCTTCAGAGACAAAAGGCCCTCCTGCATAGTCTGCAGCAGCTGCTCCATTGTGGGCTGGGCTGTTGGCGCCTTGCTCTGAACACCAGCCATGCTGGTCCCTCTCACAGCCTCCACTGTGCCCTTACTCAACCACTTCTTCTGCTGTTTATGGTCCCTCCTGCTTCTTAGGTCCATACAATTCTGTATGGATCCTGTGCCTGAGTACTATTGCTTTCCAGTTCCGCGCTCAAAAGCGCAAAAAGTTGGGGGAAAAGGTCTAAAAGTCCGACCGAGACGGGAGCCACCAAATGTGCGACCAACTTCCTCATAGCCGCCACCGGAAGTCCTCCAGACGCACTTCTGCCACTCATCCACTTCATTCTGGATCACAGCGTCTTCAGCGTTGGCAAGTTCTTCATCCAGACACACGGAACAGCTATGGGGACCAAATTTGTACCTCAATATGCCAACATCTTCATGCACAAGTTTGAACAAGACCTCCTCACCGCACAGGACCTTCAACCGATGTTATACACCAGATACATCAATGACATTTTTTTCCTTTGGGCCCACTGTGAAGAATCACTGAAACGACTACACAATGACATCAATAAGTTCCATCCCACCATCAGACTCAGCATGGACTACTCTTCAGAATTGGTTGCATTCTTGGACACACTCATCTCCATCAAGGACGATCACCTCAGCACTTCGCTTTACCGCAAGCCCATGGATAACCTCATGATGCTTCACTTCTCCATCTTCCACCCTAAACACATTAAAGAAGCCATCCCCTATGGACAAGCCCTCCGTATACACAGGATCTGCTCAGATGAGGAGGAGCGTAACAGACATCTACAGATGCTGAAAGATGCCCTCGTACGAACGGGATATGGCGCTCGACTCATTGATCGACAGTTCCAACGCGCCACAGTAACAAACCGCACCGACCTCCTCAGAAGATAAAAACGGGACACAACTGACAGAGTACCCTTCATCATCCAGTAGTTCCACGGAGTAGAAAATCTACAACATCTTCTTTGCAGCCTTCAACACGTCATCGATGAACATCTTGCCAAGGTCATCCCCACACCCCCACTACTGGCCTTCAAACAACCGCGCCACCGCAAACAAACCATTGTTTGCAGCAAACTACCCAGCCTTCAGAACAGCCACCATGACACCACACAACCCTGCCATGGCAATCTCTGCAAGACGTGCCAGATCATCGACATGGGTACCACCATTACACCTGAGAACACCACCCACCAGGTACGCGGTACATACTCGTGCGACTCGGCCAATGTTGTCTACCTCATACTCTGCAGGAAAGGAAGTCCCAAGGCGTGGTACATTGGCGAGACCATGCAGATGCTGCGACAACGGATGAACGGACATTGCGCGACAATCGCCAGGCAGGAATGTTCCCTTCCAGTCGGGGAACACTTCAGCAGTCAGGGGCATTCAGCCTTTGATCTTCGGGAAGCGTTCTCCAAGGCGGCCTTCAGGATACGCGGCAACGCAGAGTGGCCGAGCAGATACTTGTAGCTAAGTTCCGCACACATGAATACGGCCTCGACTGGGACCTTGGATTCATATCGCATGATATTCACCCCCCACCATCTGGCCTGGCCTTGCAAAATCCTACCAACTGTCCTGGCTTGAGACAATTCACACCTTTTTAACTTGTGATTGTCCCACTCTCCAGTTGCTCCGTCTGGACCTGTAGACTTAATTGCCTGCAAAGACTCGCATTCAAAGTATCGTATTGCATCTTTGACTTTGTCTATATATATATGTTTCTGGAACCCACCTCTCCATTCACCTGAGGAAGGAGCTGTAGGACTTTAGCCTGATTTTGTTATACTTCTTACTGTCCAAATTAAAAGACTACCCTGCTGCATTTGACCTATGATACCACATTAAAAACATGCCAAAAGCCCATGAGGCTGTAGGCATTCTGGGGTAGGATCTCCCAGGAGTATCCAGTGCTGAGTAAAACAAGCATTTTGTTGCTATTGCTCTTCACAATGACTGACATGTGCATGGTTGATTTTCCATTTTTACGAAAATGAAGACAGCATAAAGGAACTAACTGGCTAAAGTCTGCATCTGACATATGCATTGCCCTCTCCCCCTGAGAACCTGATTCAAGTGAGATCGTGAGTACCAAACAGGCTTCACATTAAAGATGAGCAAACGTGACATATGTTGCAAAGGTTGGCCGGCATATGTCGCAAAGGTTGGGCAGGGGTCACAAAAGAAGGCTGGCGTGGGTCAGTTGGTAAAAGTGGGTCCTGGGGAAAAACGTTTGATAAACACTGGTGCAGTGGGATGTTTACTCTGTATCTAACCCTGTGCTGTACCTCTCCTGGGAGTGTTTGATGGGGACAGTGTAGAGGGAGCTTTACTCTGTAACTATCCCCGTGCTGTACCTCTCCTGGGAGTGGTTGATTGGGACAGTGTAGAGGGAGCTTTACTCTGTATCTAACCCTGTGCTGTACCTCTCCTGGGAGTGTTTGATGGGGACAGTGTAGAGGGAGCTTTACTCTGTAACTAACCCCGTGATGTACCTGTCCTGGGAGTGTTTGATGGGGGCAGTGTAGAGGGAGCTTTACTCTGTATCTAACCCCGTGCTGTACCTGTCCTGGGAGTGTTTGATGGGGACAGTGTAGAGGGAGCTTTACTCTGTATCTAACCCCGTGATGTACCTGTCCTGGGAGTGTTTGATGGGGGCAGTGTAGAGGGAGCTTTACTCTGTATCTAACCCTGTGCTGTACCTCTCCTGGGAGTGTTTGATGGGGACAGTGTAGAGGGAGCTTTACTCTGTAACTAACTCCGTGATGTGCCTGTCCTGGGAGTGTTTGATGGGGGCAGTGTAGAGGGAGATTTACTCTGTATCTAACCCCGTGCTGTACCTGTCCTGGGAGTGTTTGATGGGGGCAGTGTAGAGGGAGATTTACTTTGTAACTAATCCGATGTTGTACCTGTTTTGGGAGTATTTGATGGGGACAGTGTAGAGGGAGCTTTACTCTGTAGCTAACCCCATGGTGTATCTGTCCTGGGAGTGTTTGATGGGGACAGTGTAGAGGGAGCGTCACTCTGTAGCTAACCCCGTGGTGTATCTGACCTGGGAGTATTTGATGGGGACAGTGTGGAGTGAGCTTTGCTCTGTATCTAACCCTGTGCTGTACCTGTCCTGGGAGTGTTTGATGGGGACAGTGCAGAGGAAGGTTCACTTTGTATTTCAGCTGAACATTTACTGAATTTGATTTTCTGATCTATGTTTACATCATTTCAAATGCTGCCCTAAGCAGCTTAAGCCTCAGCTGCAACTATTAAACAGAATCCATCAATGCGGTGGATTGTGCAAATTGTTTCCGTCTCGGACCATCTCCTCCAACCATCAGATATTGCAGTCTTTACGTCTTATTGTCCCTCAAGAGCTCTTTAACTCAATAACTGCTTTGTATCTTCTTGCGACTGTCTGGCATTTTCATATCTAAGTATCTGTGTATATGTCTGTCAGACTGTGGTTGTGTAGTTTTGTTTACCTGTTTCGTGTATGTACACAATTAAGTCGCAGTCATCATTACTGAGGCTTAATTCCAGATTAATTTATTAATTTTACCCTTTGCCACATTGCTAATCAAACTCATTCTCCAGAGCATTACCCTAATCTGTTGGATGGCATTACCACTGCACTCTCCTGCCTGGTGTATGTGAACATGTATTTGCTTGTGTGGATGAGCTTGTGCGTTTGTGTGAGTGGGTGTCTGTATCGATTTGTGTCTGTGTATCTTTGTCAGCATAAATTTCTGTTCATGCGTATTTGCGTATAACATAGTGAGCACCAGTGCAGTATTGAGGGAGGGCTGCACTGTCAGAGGTGCTGTCTTTCAGATGAAACAAACTGATGTCTGCCCTCTCAGGGGGTGTAGAAGATCCCATGGCTCTATTAGAGGGAGAGCAGGGGAGATCTCCCCGGTGTCCTGGTCAATATTTATCCCTCAGTCAACATCACTAAAAATCTGATTATCTGTTCATTGTGCCAATGTTGTTTGTGGGATCTTGCTGTGCACCATTGGCTGCCGCTTTTCCCATGTTCCAACAGTGACTACATTTCAATCATTCTCCAATGGTGGCGAAGGAAGTTGGAACATCCAGAGGCTGTGAAGGACGCTGTAGCAATGCAAGTTTGCCCTTCCTTTTTATGTTTACCCCCCTCAAACAAAAGCTTCATATTCCGTGTCACGAGACTCGGGAAGTTAATCACCCATGCAGCTTTCCTGGAACCAGTGTTTACAAAGTTAAGAGTAAACAATCAATTCCTCTGCAGGATGACTCCATACAAGGGCACACCCCGTGCTACAGTCATTCATTCCCAGAAGTGTTCTTGCCCTGGCTGAGCAGCCCAGGGACCTCACCCCGTGCTTCCTGCAGCTAAGCTCCAGCCACTGGGACGGACAATTATATCAGCTTTGGCACTCAGTTGAAGGCCGCGTGCTGTGTGTGAGTGAAGTGGGCTCAGTGCAGCTTGGCACTCACTCGCACACAGCACAACTCTTACGTAACACTTGTTTTCGAGTCTCCGTGATGGCTTGGGGCGGCGAGCAGAGGGAGAGGGGTTGAGAAAAACAAACAGCCACTCCATTAATAATCTCTCCTTTGTTTTCCCAATTGGCAGAGTTCCTTTTCCGGTAAATAATCAGCACTGTGCCGATGCCCGCCCCACTTTCTCTCTCTCCACCAGGGAGGGTGCCAACAAGTGGACAGTCACGTTGCAGTCCTGTGTGACAGGCAAAGATATGGGAATAACCCAGCAGCGAGTGCTCGCACCCCTCTGAACCCTGTTCCATACTGGGGTAGCGCCCTCTCCCAATCAGGCAATCCCACCCCCCAATCTCCCACCTGCTGAGCCCAGGCTTCAGCAACAGCCACTGCCGGAGGCTGACCACTGAGGGAATGTCTCTAAATAATCACACATCAAACTGGAACAAAAGGAAGAAAGATTTGCATTTATGTCGCACCCTTCACGACTTCAGGACATCCCAAGGTGCTTTACCGTCAATGGAATACCTTTTTGAAAGGTAGTCACTGTCTTGATGTCAATCAATTGCACACAGCAAGATCCCATAGGCAGCAATTTGATCACGACCAAATAATCGTTTTTGCAAGGGATTTGAAGGGATAAATATCGGTCACTACATTAGGACAATCTGCTCTTCCTCAAGAAAGTGTTCCATAGAATTCCTACAGTGCAAAGGGAGGCCATTCAGCCCAATGAGTCTCCGAAAGAGTATTCCATCGAGGCCCACTCCCCCGCCCTATCCCCATAAATCTGCGCATCGATCATGGCCAATCTATCTAACCTGCGCATCTTTAGACACTAAGAGCAATTTAGCGTGGCCAATACCTGCACATCTTTAGGCACTAAGAGGCAATTTAGTTTGGCCATTCCCCCCTTTTGGTGTCTTTTCCAACCACATATGAAAGTAGGTGGAGCCTCGGTTTGAAAAGTGTCACCTGTGACAGTGCAGCATTCCCTCAGCACCCCACTCAATTGGCATCTGGGATTACATGCTCAAGTCTCTGGAGTGGGACCTGAAGACTTTCGGACCAAGCAGCGATGAGAGAAAGTTCCACCAACCGAGTCACAACTGATTCTTCATTGGTGTTCAGAGAGACTTGAGTGGACTTGAAAAGCAAACACATACAAGCATGTGCAGCAAGCAAGTTGGAAGGCAAATGGTATGTTTTTTTAAAATAAATTTAGAGAGCCCAATTCTTTTATTTTCCAATTAAGGGGCAATTTAATGTGCCCAATCCACCTACCCTGCACATCTTTGGGTTGTGGAGATGAAACCCAAGCAGACACTGGGAGAATGTGCAAACTCCACATGAACAGTGACCCAGGGCCGGGATCAAATCTGGGCCCTTGGCGTCGTGAAGGCAGCAATGCTTTTTTATTAAATGTATTGATTCAAAGTTTTTCAATAAGTTTACAAAACATTCCAAAAAGGAAAATAATACAAAGAAAGAAGGGCAACATGCCAACCAAACAGAACAATTTAACGCTCTAACCGATAAACTGTTTAACAAATTAACACCCAACTCAAAACAAAAAAAAAGGGCAAGCGCCCCTTTCAAAAAGGAAAAGAAATCAGGCCCCCCCCCCCCCCCCCACCGAGTTGCTGCTGCTGCTGACCTCCACCTAACGTTCCGTGAGAAAGTCAAGGAACGGTTGCCACCGCCTGGAGAACCCCTGCAAGGACCCTCGCAAGGCAAACTTTATCTTCTCCAACCTGAGAAACCCCGCCGTGTCGTTGACCCAAGCCTCCACACTTGGAGGCAGGGCCGGCTCAAGGCACCGGCAACTCGGGCAGTGGCCCGGGGCGCCATGTGCTCGGGGGCGCCAGAGACTCGGGACCCGCGCATGCGCAGTTGGGCCGATGCCAACCAGCGCATGCGCGGTGGCCGCCCGCCCCCAGGGCGGCCCCCCGGCTCGGTCCGCCCCCCCGCTCAGTCCCCCCCGCCCGCCCTCGGGTCCGCCCCCCCGCCCTGCCCTCGGGTCCGCCCCCCGCGTGTCCGCCCCCCCGCCCCGCCCTCGGGTCCGCCCCCCCGCCCCGCCCTCGGGTCCGCCCCCCCTTCGGGTCCGCCCCCCGCGTCCGCCCCCCCCCCCCGCGTGTCTGCCCCCCCCTCGCGTCCGCCCCCCCTCGGCCCCGCCCCCCCTCTGCCCCCCCCCCCGGCCTAGCCCCCCCCCGCCCCCCCCCCCCTCGGCCCCGCCCCCCCTCCCCTCCCCAAGGGCGCCGAAGTTCAGCTTGCCCGGGGCGCCAGCAACCCTAGAGCCGGCGCTGCTTGGAGGCTTCACGTCCTCCACAATAACAAGAGCCTTCTCCGGGCTACCATGGAGGCAAAGGCCAGAACTCCAGCCTCTTTCGACTCCTGCACTCCCGGATCTTCCAATACCCCAAATATCGCTATCCCCCAGCTCGGTTTTACCCGAGTATCCAAGACCTTAGACATAACCTTTGCAAAGCCCTTCCAGAACTCCGCAAGCGCCGGGCATGCCCAGAACATATGGGCGTGGTTAGCTGGGCTCCCCGAACACCTCACACAACTGTCCTCCACCCCAAAAAACTTACTCATCCTCGCTCCTGTCATATCCGCCCTGTGTACCAGTTTCAACTGAATCAGGCTAAGCCTGCCGCAAGATGAGGAGGAATTGACCCTGCCCAGGGCGTCAGCCCACAGGCCCTCATCCAGCTCCTCACCCAGCTCCTCTTCCCATTTGCCCTTCAGCTCCTCCACCGAGCCTTCCTCTGCCTCCTGCAGCTCCTGGTATATCTCCGAGATCTTACCCTCTCTGACCCACACGCCCGAGATCACCCTGTCCTGTATCCTCCTGGCAGGCAGCAGCGGGAATTCCCCTACCTATCTCCTGACAAACGCCCAAACCTGCATCTACCTGAAGGCATTTCCCGGGGTAACCCAAATTTCCCCTCCAGCACCATCAGACTGGCAAAAGTCCCGTCGATGAATAAGTCCCCCATCCTTCTAATTCCCGCCCGGTGCCAGCTTCGGAACCCACCATCTATCCTGCCCGGAGCAAACCTATGGTTGTTTCGTATCGAGGACCAGACTGAGGCCCCCGTCTCCCACCTATGCTGTCTCCATTGCCCCCAAATCCTCAGCGTCGCCACCACCACCGGGCTCGTGGTATACCGCGTCGGCAGAAGGGGCAACGGTGCCGTCACCAGTGCCCCCAGGCTAGTACCTACACAGGACGCCGCCCCTAGTCTTTTCCACACCGCCACCTCTCCCTCCATTACCCATTTCCAAATCATCGAAATGTTTGCTCCCCCCTCCCCCCCCACTGCGCTCCAAGAACAGTCTCTTAACCCTCGGGGTATTATTTGCCCACACAAACCCCATAATACTCTTGCTCACTCGCTTGAAAAAGGCCTTAGGGATGAGGATGGGCAGGCACTGAAACACGAACAAGAACCTAGGGAGGACCGTCATCTTGACAGACTGCACCCTACCCACTAGGGAGAGCGGTAGCATGTCCCACCTACTAAAGTCCTCCTCCATCTGGTCCACCAACCGCGCCAGATTGAGCCTATGCAAGACCCCCCAACTCTTGGCCACCTGGATACCCAAATACCGAAAACTCGAGCGGCAGCTCCTCCAACCTCTTTTCCTGGCCCTTCGCATGCACCATAAAGAGCTCGCTCTTCCCAGTGTTAAGCTGATATCCCGAGAAGTCTCCAAACTCCCTAAGGGCCTGCATAACCTCCCCCCATCCCCTCCACCGGATCTGCAATGTATAAGAACATAAGAACTAGGAGTAGGAGTAGGCCATCTGGCCCCTCGAGCCTGCTCCGCCATTCAATGAGATCATGGCTGATCTTTTGTTGGCTCAGCTCCACTTTCCGGCCCGAACACCTTAACCCTTAATCCCTTTATTCGTCAAAAAACTATCTATCTTTACCTTAAAAACATGTAATGAAGGAGCCTCAACTGCTTCACTGGGCAAGGAATTCCATAGATTCACAACCCTTTGGGTGAAGAAGTTCCTCCTAAACTCAGTCCTAAATCTACTTCCCCTTATTTTGAGGCTATGTCCCCTAGTTCTGCTTTCACCCGCCAGTGGAAACAACCTGCCCGCATCTATCCTATCTATTCCCTTCATAATTTTAAATGTTTCTATAAGATCCCCCCTCATCCTTCTAAATTCCAACGAGTACAGTCCCAGTCTACTCAACCTCTCCTCATAATCCAACCCCTTCAGCTCTGGGATTAACCTAGTGAATCTCCTCTGCACACCCTCCAGTGCCAGTATGTCCTTTCTCAAGTAAGGAGACCAAAACTGAACACAATACTCCAGGTGTGGCCTCACTAACACCTTATACAATTGCAACATAACCTCCCTAGTCTTAAACTCCATCCCTCTAGCAATGAAGGACAAAATTCAATTTGCCTTCTTAATCACCTGTTGCACCTGTAAACCAACCTTCTATGACTCATGCACTAGCACACCCAAGTCTCTCTATAGAAGCAGGCCATCCACGTATAGTGAGACACGATGCTCATCCTCCCGCCCGGACCAAACCCCTCCAGTTTCTGGACTCCCTCAGCGCCATGGCCAGTGGCTCAATCACCAAGGCAAAAAGCAGGGGTTCCACGGTATAGTCTAAAGTACTCTGACCTCAACCGGTTTGTCGATACATTCGCCGCCGGGGCCTGGTATAACAATTTAACCCACCCTCTGAACCCCTTCCCGAACCCAAATCTGCCCAGCACCTCCCACAGGTACTCCCATTCCACCCGGTCAAAGGCCTTCTCCACGTCCATTGCCGCCACCACTTCTGCCTCCCCTCCCTCCGAGAGCATCATATCACATTCAGGAGCCTCCGCACATTTACATTCAGCTGCCTGCCCTTCACAAACCCTGTCTGATCCTCATGTATCACTCCCGGGACATAATCCTCAATTCTAATGGCCAGGACCTTCGCCAACAACTTGGCATCCACATTGAGGAGTGAAATCGGCCTATAGGAGCCACACTGTAGCGGGTCGCTGTCCTGCTTGAGGGTAAGCGAGATCAGAGCCTGCGACATCGCGGGGGAAGAGTTCCTTTTTCTTTCGCTTCGTTAAACGTTCTCAACAGCAACGGGGTCAACAGTTCCGAGAATTTCCTATAGAACTCAACCGGGAACCCATCCGGTCCCGGGGCCTTGCCATCTGCATACTCCCCAACCCCTTAACCAGCTCCTTCATCCCGATCGGGGCCCCCAAACCCTCTACCTGCTCCTCCTCCACCCTCGGAGACCTCAATTGGTCCAGGAACCGCTGCATCCCCTCCCCCCCCCCCCCCCCCCCCTCTGATTTGTACAGGTTCCCATAGAAGTCCCTAAAGACCTAATTTATTCTGGCTGGACTCCGCACCGTATTCCCTCCCATGTCCCTGATTCCCCCAATTTCCCTAGCCGTCTCCTTCCTTCGCAGCTGGTGCGTCAGCATCCGACTCGCCTTCTCCTTATATTCATACGCTGCTCGTCCTTCGTCCCAGTACCTTCGTCCACTGGGCCTCAGCTTTCCCCGTCGGCAACAAGTCAAACTCCGTTTGGAGGTTCCGGCGCTCCTTCAGCAGCCCCTCCTCGGGGGATTCCGCATATCTCCTATCCACCCTGAGTATCTCCCCCACCGATCTCTCCCTCTCCATCCTCTCCCTCTTTTCTCTGTGAGCCCTGATGGAGATTAGCTCCCCTCTAACCACCGCCTTCAGCACCTCCCAGACCACACTCACCGAGACTTCCCCATTGTCATTGGCCTCCATATACCTTTGTATGCACCCCCGGACCCGCCCACAGACCCCCTCATCCGCCAATAATCCCACGTCCATGCACCACAGCGGGCTCTGGCCCCTCTCTTCCCCTAACTCCTGCTCCACCCAATGCGGGGCGTGGTCCGAAATCGCGATGGCTGAATATTCTGTCCCCTCCACTCTCGGGATCAGTGCCCTGCTCACCACGAAAATGTCTATCCATGAATAGGCCTTGTGCACGTGGGAAAAGAAGGAGAACTCCCTCGCCCTTGGCCTAGCAAACCTCCACAGATCCACTCCCCCCATCTGATCCATAAATCCCCTCAGGACCTTGGCCGCAGCCGGCCTCTTACCCGACCTCGACCTAGACCAATCCATTGCCGGGTCCAGTACTGTGTTAAAGACCCCCCCCATAACCCCACCTCCAAATCCGGGATCCGGCTTAACATCCGCTTCATGAACCCTGCATCGTCCCAATTTGGGGCATATACATTCAGCAGCACCACCCGGGACCCTGCAGCCTACAACTCACCATCACATACCGGCCCCCTTTATCCGGCACAATACCCCCCACCTCAAATGCCACCCGCTTGCTCACCAAGATTGCGACCCCCTTGTTCTTCGCGTCCAACCTGGAGTGAAAGACCTGCCCCACCCATCCCTTCCTCAGCCTGGTCTGATCCACAACTTTCAGGTGCGTCTCCTGTAACATGGTTACGTCTGCCTTCAGTCCCTTTAAGTGCGCAAATACCCGGGCCCTCTTGACCGGCCCATCTAGTCCTCTCACATTCCACGTGATCAGCCGGATCGGAGGACTAACCGCGCGCGCGCCCCCCCCCCCCCCGCCAACTAGCATCTCATTTTTTAGGCCAGCCACGTCCACACACACTTTCCAGCCCCCCAGGCAGAGGCTCCCCGCCCCGACTCTCCCTATTATCTCCAGCTCCCCCTCGGTCAATACAGCAGCAACCCAGTCCCCCCCCCCCCCCCCCTCCCCCGGCCAAGCAATTGCTTAACCCCCCTGCTCCCCCCATTGCACTCCTGTAAGTCAGCTGACTCCTGCTGGCCCCGGCCGCTCCCGCCTCTGCCACCAATCCCCCCGTTGGATTCCCCCCCCAAAGTCCCCCGCCTTCCCCCCACCAAAGCGGGGTGGTCCAAATCCCCCTCTCCACTCCCCCTACAAACCAATGTGGACTCCTATCCAGTACCAACCTCTGCGTCAGGCCCCGCCCCCTCCCTTACTGCGGGAAAAGAAAACCCGCGCTCCCTGTCTGGGCCGACCCCGCCCTCTATGGCGCTGTTCCTTTCACCTGCAACCTCGCTCCAATCCCCAGAGGCCC
Source organism: Scyliorhinus canicula (assembly GCF_902713615.1). NCBI lineage: Eukaryota > Metazoa > Chordata > Chondrichthyes > Carcharhiniformes > Scyliorhinidae > Scyliorhinus > Scyliorhinus canicula. The sequence continues at coordinate 128,697,395 of NC_052149.1, read as the reverse complement.
GGGGTCCCCGGCCCACTCTCCCCCCACTGAACGCAGGGAACAACCCCTCTCAAACCAGCACACATACAGCAAAAACACAAATATGATCCCCTCCCACTCCCCAACATCCCCCAAAGCACGCTACAGACCACTAATTTGAGTCCAGCTTCTCATTCTTGATAAAGGTCCACGCATCGTCCGGAGTATCAACATTGTGGTGTCGGTCCTGATATGTGACCCATAGTCGTGCGGGCTGCAACAGCCCGATCTTCACCCCCTTTCCGTGGAGAACTACCTTGGCCCGGTTGAATCCTGCCCTCTTCTTGGCCAGCTCTGCACTCCAGTCCTGGTAAATGCGAATTTCAGCATTCTCCCACCTGCTGCTCCGCTCCTTCTTTGCCTATCTCAAGACATACTCCCTGTCGGTGAAATGGTGAAACCTCACCACCACAGCTCTCAGCGGCTCATTCGCCCTCGGTCTCCTCGCCAGGATTCTGTGCATCCCATCCAGCTCCAAGGGCCTCGGGAAGGCCCCCGCACCCATCAGCGTACTTCCTCAAATCCGCAAATTCTTCCTCCTTGACCTGTCTCCAGATCCTCGAATTTCTCCTGCCATTTTGTATGTAGCGCCTCGTGCGCCTGGCACTTTCACCGCCAGGCCCAAGATCTCGTCCTCGTTATCAGAGGCCTTCTGCTGCACCTCTTTAATCGCTGTCCCCTGCATCCTCTTGGTGTCTACCAGCCTTTCTATCGACGCCTTCATAGGGGCCAACATCACCGCCTTCAATTCCACAAAGCAGCTTCTCAGAAACTCCTGCTGCTCCTGCGACCACTGAGCCCACGTTGCCTGGTCTCCACCCGCCGCCATCTTGCTTTTTCGCACCCGTTCTCCTCTCTTCTCTAATGCCCCTTCTTTGACCGCGCCGCTCCTGGTCCACTCCATACAGTGCTGGGGGGACCTCACTGCCGTCTTCCCGCACCGCAAATCATCGTCCAAGTGCCGCTGGGGCTCCTTAGAAGGGGCCCAAAAGTCCGTTCACGGCGGGAGCTGCCGAACGTGCGACCTACCCAGGCATAGCCGCAACCGGAAGTCCTTGTGAGGCAGCAATGCTAACCACTGCGTATCTGTGCCGCTGTGTAAATGGTATGTTCGCCTTTATTGCAGGGGTTTGGATTACAGGACTAAAGATTCTTGTTACAATTTTACAGGGTTTTGATGAAACCACATCTGGAATACAGGCTGGATTCTCTGGCCCCACCGGCAGCCCACCCCTGTCACCGAGAAACATGCATGCGAAAGGCCGGTGAAGCCTGACAACTGTGTGTAGTGTTGGTCGCCACATTTAAGAAAGGATTTACTTGTATTGGAGGCAGTACAGCAAAGACTCACTAGAATGGTCCCTGGGATGAGAGGGAGTTGCCCTGTGATGAGTGGCTGAGGAAATTGGGTTTGTATCCACTGGAGTTTAGAAGAATGAGATGTGATCTCATTGAATCCTACACATTTCTGAAGGGGTTTGATGGGGTGGATGCTGAGAGATTGTTTCTGCAGGTTGGGGAATCTAAAACACAGGGTCACAGTCTCAGGATAAAGGGGCTGATCATTTAGGACTTAGATGAGGAGAAATTTCTTGACTCAAAGGGATGTGAATCTTTGGATTGTCGATCCCAGAAGGTTCTGGACGCTCCATCGTTGAATATATTTCAGGCTGAGATTGACAGATTTTTAGTCTCTCAGAGAATTAAGGGATATGGGGAGAGGGCGGGAAAATGAAATGGAATCTCCAAGATCAGTCTAGATTTTATTGAATAGTGGAGCACGGTTCGATTGATCAAATGGTCCACGTCTGCTCCTGTATCTATGTTTCTGTGTTCATTAAAAGTGACTAATGTAAGGAATCATCTATAAATGTTGATATTGTTGATTAGGGACTTGGGGACAATTCCTGCCTGCACCCCCACACATACACCTCATTAACTACCAATCCACAAAGGAAGATAGGAAGGGCTCAAACACAGGAACCCCCTGAGGCCTCCCCACAGCAGTTAACGCTGGCACTAAGCATAAGCAGAAATTATGCATAGGCAGATCCCAGAATGAGTGCAGGAGATGAAGAACTTGCCTGAAGAACAAAAGAATTGGGCTTAGATTCCGGGAAGTCTTGCAGTCTTTACAGAGTACTGTGGACTTAGTTTAATGTCTTAGCCAGGGAGGGGGAGGCTTATAGCCGTGACTCAGCTGGATTCACTCTTCTTTCTGAGTCAGAAGGCACGAGTACCATCCCCACTTTGGAGACTTGAGCATAAATCTAGACTGGCCCTTCAGTGTAACAAGCGGTGTAAAAGGTCCCATGGTGCTATTGTAAAGATCTCCAGAGTTCTGGCCAATGTTTATTCTTCGATCTGCAACACTAAAAAACAACTTGTTTGGTCACTGTCACTTCTACTCATCAAAGCCCAGTATTTACTGCCTCAGAAGGTCCTTGCATAATATCAGCCACTCGGGGGGGGGGGGGGGGGGGGGGGGGGGGATTGGACTACAAGAATAAAGGGAGTTGGGCGAGGAGGAGCCATGAGGTAAGGCAGACTGGGCAAAGGTGAGTTCACATCACCCACCCTCATCGTAACTGAGCAACGAGTGAGACAAAGCGATCCAACTTCAAACAAGGTAACAAATGATTTCAGAGGATTGAGAACAAATCAGAGCAGAGATGGGGAGTACATTTTTATTCAGCGAGTGTTGTGATCTGGAACGTGCTTACTGAAAGGGCAGTGGAGGCAGATTCAATCGGAACTTTCAAAAAAGAATTGGATAAATGCCTGAAGGGGAAACATTCACGGGGATGTGGAAGGTTCTGCCTTGTTGTAGCAACTGCCTTTGTCCAGGCCCTTCAAGGAAGTTTGAGGCCGCCTCAGACCTGGACTTGCCCTATTCTGTGACCCTACTGTAAGTTGCCATGGAAACCCCCCTCCCCCACTTTGAACGGGTGTGCAAACACAACAGTACCTTCCATTTCATTCAGTGAAACATCCCAAAGCAGATCACTGTAGTGTAATAAGACAAATTCAATGCGTAATTGATGCAAAATATCATACACAGATATTAGACAATACAATCACAGGTTTGGATAAAGAGGAAGTTTTAAGGCAAGCCCGAAAGAAGAGAGTGAGGAGAGGTATAGGGAGGGGATTCCAGAGCTCACGGCCTCAGCAGCCAATGGGGTGGTGGCCAATGCGAGCTCAAGAGGCCAGAATGAGAGGAGCACAGATATTGGGGAGGGTTGTAGGAGATTACAGAGAAAGAGAGTGAGATACCCTCAATTACGACACAGGAGAGAAGATAGGTAATTCAAAGGCTTTAATCATCTGAGAACTGAACAGCAGCCGAGAAGTATGCTCATCACATGCTGCCGAGTGAGCCTCATCTTATATACCGTTTCCTGGGGGCGGAGCCAGAGGCGGAGTCCCCCAGGGTTCCAAACCCGGTCTTAAAGGGCCAATGCATTAAAGGTAAGGTACCGTTACAGCAGCTACTGATACCATTCATCACAGAGAGGAATGAGGGATTTGAAAACTGAGATGAGAATTTTAAACCCGAGACAATGGCGGCCTGGGAAGCCGTGTCGGTCTGCGAGCACGTTGCTATGTGACATTCCACAGGCTAGCTGCTGTGGCCTGTCCACTTCCTGTTGGAATTGGAAGGCACCGGGTTGCATGGTGATAAAGCCTGGTCGTTACCGTCCACGTGATCTGATTGTTCTATGAATGAGCCAGAAATGAACTTACCCCCACTGTTTCCAGTGACAATCCCGGGTTCGTGGAAAAAAAAACTTGTTATTTTCATTTGGTAGTGCATTGCTGCTGATCAGCTGGTTTGCATTTGTTTCTGTTTAAATTTATCTCTCATAATAAATTGATTTGCAGTTTTAAACTGAGCTACATAGTTCTGGCAAGGTTTCTGGCTTATCTGTCATTGGAGCAAAAGGATAAAGACAGCAATTGCCCAATAAAAGTTCTTCATTCAGGGTTTCAATGAAATAACAAGCCACAAACATAAAAACTAGAAGCAGGAGGAGGCCATTTGGCCCATCAAGCCTGCTCCGTCATTCAGTATGATCATGGCTGATCCTTCAGCTCAATGTCATATTCCCGTTTTTCTCCACATACCATTTGATGCCATTAAATTCTAAAAGATTATCAATCTCTTTCTTGAATACATTGAGTGACTTGACCGCCATAGTTTTTTTCTGGTAGAGAATTCCGCAGGTTCACTACTCTTTGAGTGAAGAAATCTTTCCTCATCTTTAGCACACTGGGCTAAATCGCTGGCTTTGAAAGCAAACCAAAGCAGGCCAGTAGCACGGTTCAATTCCCGTACCAGCCTTCCTGAACAGGCGCCGGAATGTGGCGACTAGGGGCTTTTCACAGTAACTTCATTTGAAGCCTACTTGTGACAATAAGCGATTTTCATTTAATTTCATTTCATTCATTTCGTAAGTGGTCGACCCCGTATCCTGAGACTGTGTCTGCTGGTCCTAGATTTTCCAAGCAGGGAAAACATCCTCCCTGCGTCTAGCCTGCACAACCCTGTTAGAAATTTATATGCTTCAATCAGATCTCCTCTCATCCTTCTAAACTGCAGTGAACACAGGCCCAGTCGAATCAATCTCTCCTCATGGGACAGTGCCGCCAATCCCAGTATCAGCCTAGTAAATCTCTGCTTCACTCCCTCCATGGCAAATATATCCTTTATTAAGTAGTGAGACCAAAACTGCGCCCAATACTTCAGATGTGGTCACAACAAGGCCCTGTATAACTGCAGTAAGACATCCCTACTTCTGAACTCAGTGATAGATTAGTGAAGGGGCCCTGGACAATTATGGGGGAGGTCAAGGCTAATATTAGAAAATGAGAGGTGATCTAATACAAGTGTACAAATCTCTTACGGGGCTTGACAAGGGTAGATGGGGAGAAAATACTTTCCTAGTTGAGGAATCTGGAACACGGGGCACAGTCTCAGGATAAGGGATCAATCTTTTAGGATTGAGGTGAGAATGAATTTGTTCACTCAAAGGACATTTGGAAGCAAAATAAGGTCTAGTGGTCTTGAACTTTCAGGCCAGATTGCCATGCCACACGTCAACATCCTACTCAGATAGGAAGCAGGTCCTCATGAAACTTTGGCATTCTCTACTCCAGAGGTAAGACCAGAAGATGTAGGAGCAGAAGTAGGCCACTCGGCCCCTCGAGTCGGCTCCACCATTCAATGAGATCGTGGCTGATCTGACATAATCCTCAACTCCCACTTTATAAGACCATAAGCTCTGTGGATGCTCAGTCACCTGAGTATATTCCAAGATGAGATTGATAGATTATTGGGTACTCAGGGAATTAAATTGTATGGGGATGGTGCAGGAAGGTGGAACTGAGGTGGTAATCCATCCATAATCTTTTTGAATGGTGAAGCTGGTGTCGAAGGGCCGAATGATTCTCGGAGAAATAATGAAAACGCAAAGAAACTTGTGCAGCTGAAGATGAGGGAGAGCCAGCACCAACATAAACACCCCAAAGTTTGATTTGTCAACCACGGGAAGCAGGGAAGGGAATGTCCTCCACCCCTCCAGGACTCAGGAAAGGAAATTGAATGTGGGGCTGTGTTTGAGTCTGCTGCACTTCCAGCCGATACTGGGTGTCACATGAGATGGGCAGAAGGAAGTTTGCGGTCTAAGCTGGTTTGATCAATCCCTGAGAACGAGGCCAGTTAGCCTCTCCTCCATGCCAATAACTGCTTCGCTTGAAATCACAAAGAGGATTTGTAGTATGATTAGATGGTATTAAATAGTGTTCCCTTTGTAGAAAATCACAAAGGATAATGATTCTGAAAGGCTTGATTGTGTTGCTCCTGTATTGGGCCGAGCGTGGGATGTTTTCACCAAATATGAGAAAAAGAACTGTTTACCCGCCACTTATGTGCCACTAATCCTGGAGAATGTCACGAAAGATAATTAAATGTTACCCAGATTCAACAGAAACTCGTTTACCTTGTTTAATCAATTAGGCACATAAATGGCGCTGATGACAAACCATAGCTTGTTTAATGACGCTATAACCATATCATCAACAATCTAGGTCGTCCCGGTCCCCAGGCATCTAGACTTACTGAGAAACTGCGCTCAGTCCCTCTGAGCAGGGTTTCAGTCTGGGAAAGATTTACGTTACTCCAACAGTCTGACTTAAATATAGCTCACAGGGACCTGGGTATTCATGTGACTAGGTCATTGAAGGCGGCTGGACAGGTAGAGAGAGCAGTTATGGAACATACAGTATTATTAATAGGAGCATAGGGTGCAAGAACAAGGAAATTATGTTCTCCCCATGTCTGCGTGGGTTTCCTCCGGGTGCTCCGGTTTCTTCCCACTGTCCAAAGATGTGCAGGACAGGTGTATTTGCCCTGCTAATTTGTCCCTTAATGTCCAAAGTTACCCTGTTACGTGGGGTAACAGGGATAGAACAGGGGGAGTGGGCCGAGGTAGGGTGCTCTTTTGAAGGGTCGGTGCAGACTCGATGAGCTGAATGGCCTTCATCTGCACACTGTAGAGATTCTATGGTGAATTTGTCCAAGACACTAGTTCAGCCTCAGATGGAGTATTGTGTCCAGTGCTGGGCACCGTACTTTAGGAAAGATGTGAAGACATTGGAGAGAGAGCGGAAAAGATTTACAATAATGGTTCCAGGGATGAGGAACTTCAGTGAGGAAGATAGATTGGAGAAGTTGGGATTGTTTTCCTTGAAGAAGATATGATTGGGAGAGAGAACTAATGGAGGTTTTCAAAATCATGAGGAGTCTGGACAGAGTAGAGGGGGAGAAACTTCCCGTTAACGGAAGGATCGAGAATGAGAAGACACAGATTGAAGGTAATTAGAAAAAGACGAAAAGATGACGCGAGGAGAAACTTCATCACACAGTGAGTAGTTAGGTTCTGGAATGTGCTGCCTGAGATTGTGGTGAAAATAGGTTCAATTGAGCCACTCCAGAGGGAATTGGATAATTACCGGAAAAGGGAGGAAGTGCAGGGTTATGGGGAGAAGATGGGGGAGGTGAAAGAATTGATTATATATTTTTCTAATTTATACATTTTTGCGGAATGGCTAGACCAGTATTTGTTTCCCATCCCTAATAGCCCTTGAGAAGGTGGTGGTGAGCTGCCTTCCTGAACCGCTGCAGGCCATGTGGTGTAGGTACACCCAGTGTGCTGTTAGGGAGCATTCCAGGATTTTAGGGGAACCTCTAGATGGTGGCGCTCCCAAGTATCTGCTCTTGTCCTTCTAGATGGTAGTGGCTATGGGTTCGGAAGATGCTGCTGAAGGAGCCTTGGTGATTTACTGCAGTGCATCTTGTAGATGGTACACATTGCTGCTACAGTGCATTGGTGGTGGAGGGTTTGAATGTTTGTGGAAGGATACCAATCAAGTGGCTGCTTCGTCCTGGATGGTGTGGACCTTCTTGAGTGTTGTTGGAGCTGCACTCATCCAGGCAAGTGGGGAGTATTCCATCACCCTCCTGACTTGTGCCTTGTAGGTGGTGGCAGTGCCAGGGTACCTATGTGGCACCAGCATTGCCAGGCTTCACCCTGCCCAAAGGGCATTCAGCTGGGAGCCTCTTCCCCCTGGAGACCCCCACGAGTGCTGTTCCGTCTGGTCCCTGTTTGTGGGGACCAGTACTAAACATCGCTCGCCCGATGTCTCCGAGGCAAAGAGATTAAATCCCAAAGCCTCAGGTACCTTTGGAATCTGCACATTAGACTAAGGCTTACTGCCTCACTCTAATGTGCAGATTTGCTTATTAGTGGTCCCGCCCATTGTGAGCGGGATTCCCCTTGCAACTTCTCGCAAGATTGCGTTAAATCTCGCTAGGCGACATGAGCTGGGTGGATCCCAGGAGCGGTGTCTGCCTGCTTTCACCGGCCACGCTGCACTGCGGCGAGATGCTTTTCTGGCGTAGCGTGCCCGGAGGATCGCGCCACTATTTTAACAAAGTGAGAGGGAGGTTTTCAAACCAGTGAGCGTTGGTCCGATAGAAAGTGAGTCCAGGGATGTGATAGCGGAAAGTCGGCCTTCACTATAGTAACATCCCAGAAATAGCATTTGCCAGGGCAGAGATCGCCATCGGGTGAGGAAGTGAGACCCCGCTGAGTTGCGGATCCCCATGGTGTGCTGATATGATCTGCATACTCGTCTGCCATTGGGCCAGAACGTCGGCGTACCATTGGCCCTGGTCGGTCATGTGCCTCTCGACCGATTGGCCGAGAGGCTGAGTTAACCACGCCTCTATTAACGAGGTATAAATGCTCAAACGCCTGACGATCGTCCCTTTCCACTGTAGACGATCGCAGAGCTGTGTTCTAGTTCATTAAAGCCAGACTTTGGTAAATCACTCGCCTCGCGTGCAATCGATGGTACATCAATTTAATTAACTACGACTTTGAAGATGGAGTTCCACATCAAGCCCGAATGCCTCCGCATCAGCCCGCAAACTCCGAACTCTGCAGAACTTTTCCAACTCTGGGTGACTTGCCTTGAAGGGTTCCTAGCATCTACAACCACCCCCCCCCCCCCCCCCCCCCCCCACCGGGGCACAGAAGCTGCACGTCCTCCACTCCAGCGTGGGTATTGACGCTTACGCCATAATCAAAGAGGAAACGGATTTTGATGACGCTATACAAAAGCTAAAAGGACAATTCATCAAACCGATCAACAGGGTATTCGCTCGACATCTGCTGGCCACCAGAAAGCAGGTCCCCGGTGAGTCTCTAGACCAATACGCCCGGGCCCTCTATGCCCTGGGGAGAGGTTGCGCCTGTGTAGCGGTGTCCGCTACAGAGCACATGGAGCTACTCATCAGAGACGCTTACGTGGCTGGGATGCTGTCTCCCATGATCCGCCAGCGGATGCTGGAAAGAGACAAACTCAGTTTAACGGAGACGCTGACTCTCTCCGCCTCCCTGGAGGTCGCAGATCTAAGCGCTCGCACCTATGACCCTGGCCAGGCCGCCTCCTGGCACGCTTCCCACCAGCCACCCGCCGCTCCCGGCCTCCCTCAGGCTTGTGCCATGGGGCGCCCCGATAAATCCGCGGGGCCCCGCTGCTACTTTTGCGGGTACGCTAAACACCCTCGCTCGCGCTGCCCAGCCCGCTCCGCCCTCTGTAAGAGCTGCGGGAAGAAGGGCCACTACTCCACGGTCTGCCAGGCCAAAACGCTGGCTGCAGCGCTTCTGGAAGCTGCACAGCACTCTCCCCCAAGCCTCTGCAAACGGCCTGTGTGCCTCTCTCTCTCCTCCAGGGCCCCTCCAGCCGCTCCCGACTCGCGCCCCGCCGGCCAACAAGCGCACCTCCCCGGCCCCTCCAGGCCTCTGCCTGCCCGCCGCGCACGTTTCTCCCCCCCGCCCCCGGGCCCCGGCGCCCGACCGGCCTGCCTCTCCGGGCCCTCCCGGTCCCTGCCTGCCCGCAGCGCGACTCTGCCCCCCCCGCCCCCGGCCCCCCGCACCCGGCCCGCGCGCCTTACCTCCTCCCGCAGCTGCTGCACCTAACCAGCGTCCTATAGCCGGCCTGCGCGTCCCCACAGCTGATGCACCTAACCGGCGTCCTGGAGCCGGCCTGCGTATCCCCACAGCTGATGCACCTAACCGGCGTCCTGGAGCCGGCCTGCGCGTCCCCACAGCTGCTACACCCGGCTCGCCTCCTGGAGCCGGCCTGCGCGTCCCCACAGCTGCTACACCCGGCTCGCCTCCTGGAGCCGGCCTGCGCGCCTCACCTCATCAGCTCACAGCGCCGGCAACGCTAGCTCCGCCACCAGCGGCCACGAGGGCTTCCTGGGCGCCGCCATCTTGGGGTGCCGAACCCACGTGCGGGTCCTGGGCGCCGCCATCTTGGGGCCCCGACCCCACGTGCGGATACTGGGCGCCGCCATCTTGGGGAACAGACCTCACATGTGGATCCTGGCCACCGACTTCCAGATCTGCCACGCAAGGTCCCTCCAGCATCGAATCGGACAGCGACGACGGATTTTCTCCACGGCTCACGGCCGTTCACCTCACATATGGATCCTGGCCACCGACTTCCAGATCTGCCACGCAAGGTCCCTCCAGCATCGACTCGGACGGCGACGACGGATTTTCTCCACGGCTCACAGCCGTTCAACTCGACCAGTCTCATCCACGCACGCTCGCCAAAACGACTACGCTGATCCACCTCAACGGCCACGAGACGGACTGCTGCTGGACTCCGGAAAGCTTCGTTCACCCTGACACGGTAAGACGCTGCGCGCTCCCTGTCCATCCCGTAACACGCAAAATCGGTTTAGCCTCAGGTTCGCACTCCGTCCACATCACCAGGTGCCATTGGCCCTGGTCGGTCATGTGCCTCTCGACCGATTGGCCGAGAGGCTGAGTTAACCACGCCTCTATTAACGAGGTATAAGTGCAGAGCACAGTATAGCGATAGGGGCTAGGGCACAAAGCTGTATATATTTGTTCACATTAAACACCTGTGCACAACATTATAACCTGCCTCGGTGCTCTGTCAGAAAGGTGTGAGGGATGGGATGGGCTGGTTTGGGATGGCGAGAGGGGGTGGGGGGAGGGGATGGGCGGATGTTGGGGTGAGCTTGCCCCAGGGACCCTAGTGCAGACAACGCTCACCGTTCCAGTGTCCCGTCTGCCCTCCACCCACCCCTACCTCACCCCCGTCCCCACCTTCGCCACCCCAGGAATTCGATGGGACCGTGTGATGGAATGGCCAGCTCGCATGCGGTGATCTCCCAGGTGGATGGTGGAAAGTGCCACTGTGGACAGGAGTCAGATATCAGATTATGCAGAGCACCAGAGCTCATTGCAGAGCAGGGCTCTCATCATCCTCCATCCCATAGACCAGACCCACTGTTACTGCCAAACCAGGGCCCGCATCCCATAGTGAGGCAGATAGGAATCATGGAGTGGTGGGGGGTTACGCAGGAGGTAGTTTGACAGTGTAGGGCTGGGGGGGTAGGAAGCGATGTCCGTGCCGCTGCTCCCCCTAGTGAGTGAATCTGGAGGCGATTAGAGCATCCAGTGCACGTTGGCCCTGGTGTACTATTCATGTGACCTCCCATGCCTGGCTGGGTCCCATGTCCTGCCCATCCTCCAGCATGTTGCCCCTCTGCTGCGCGATGTTGTGGAGGATGCAGTAGGCTGCCACACAATGTGGGAGACCCTCCTCGCACTATACTGGAGGGCACTTCAAGAGTGGTCCAGGAACCTGAACCACATCTTCAGGATGCCAAAGCACCACTCGACCATGTCGCTGTATCTGCAACATTGTAGCAGATCTGTGCGGCGGTATGAAGCCTCCGGGTAGTCAGTATCAGTCACGACCGCAGCTGACAACTCCTGTTGCCCAGGAACCAATCCCTCAGCCGAAGAGGAGAGGGGGGGGGGGGGGGGGCACCTAGAAGAGTCAGGTCGAAGGCATCATGCACACTGCTTAGGTATTGGCTGCAGACATGCATGCTGCATATCTCATGGTCACGCACCAGCTGCACATTCATCCAGTGGAACCCCCTTTGCTTTGTGAAGACCGGCCCGTAACGGGCCGGTGCTCATAAGACGACATACATCCCAACGATCACCCCCTGGACCTGGGGCATCTCGGTAATGATGGCAAGCCCCGCTTGCAATACTGCATCCTCCACAACATCGCGCAGGCATCCTGGTGGATTCGGTCAACATTGAATTTGATACATTGTGGTGAACGGGTGTACAGATCCTCCGTGATGGCACTGGTGCACCTGTGCACTGAGCTCTGAGATTCCAGACAGGTCCCCATTCAACCCTGTTGCACAAAGGTTCAGGGCGACCATCACCTTGACGATCATCGGGAGTGGGTATTCTCCTGCATTAGGCTGTTTCACCTGGCACTCTGCCCTCCGTACCCATGGCCCCCTCGGTGCCAGGTACATGGGGGTGTCTGGCCCTGGCACTGGTTCTTGCTACCAAGGGTACCGGTGGCTGGCCTGCGCTACCCATGTCAGTGATAAGCTCGGGGCCCCTGCCCGGCACCATCCTTCAAGGGCTACTGTGGCCGTTGCCCTTGGGTGGGCTGCATGCTGCTCAGCCAGCAGTTATCGGTTGGTTGGGGGAAGGGGGTGGGGTTCTTGGGGGGGAGGGGGTGCTGCTGGTGTGGTGTGTTGTGTTCTGTGATCCCACAGTTGAACTGATGCACATATAACATCTAGTTGTTTAACTGGAACACATTGATGAACACGTGGAAAGATAACAAACAGATTACTATACACACAAAGTCCTGGGGCTACCCTCTGTGCGACTGTCCTGTTGTACGCCTTACTGCCAACTGGCAAGTATCTCACATCACATGACCGATCTCTGACTCCACCAGCTGGTTGGAGGTTGCATTGCTAACTATGGACAATACTATTCACAGGAATTTCACCACATCCCCCTTCCTTTGGAAATGTTAACATTTATATACAAAAACATGTTTTGTGTTATCCTTTCACACATGTTTTATACATATATACACAGATGCAACTGTGCTTCAATCAACATGACATGCCTGATGAGTGTGACCCCAGTGCACAGCTCATTGCGTCTCTTTTTCTATTGGCTTTGGTAGCGCCCGTCTTGCCGCTGACCTGCGCCATGGGAGTGGTTGCTTGTGGATCGTCTGCTGAGACGTCTCATGTTGACATATGTCCGAGGGACTGTCCGGTCGTGGTCAAGTCTGCACCTTCAGTAGCTGGCAGCAAAGCCTCACACTCTAGTGTCTAGAACATAGAACATAGTACAGTACAGCACAGAACAGGCCCTTCGGCCCTCGATGTTGTGCCGAGCAATGATCACCCTACTCAAACCCACGTATCCACCCTATACCTGTAACCCAACAACCCCCCCCCCAACCTTACTTTTTTTAGGACACTACGGGCAATTTAGCATGGCCAATCCACCTAACCCGCACATCTTTGGACTGTGGGAGGAAACCGGAGCACCCGGAGGAAACCCACGCACACACGGGGAGGACGTGCAGACTCCACACAGATAGTGACCCAGCCGGGAACCGAACCTGGGACCCTGGAGCTGTGAAGCATTTATGCTAACCACCATGCTACCGTGCTGCCCTAGTGTCATGTGAAAGTACCTTTAAGAAATGGGTGTGTATGTAAATTTCTGTAGTGAGAGTACCTTTAAGAAATAGGTGTTTATTACTGCAGTGATGTCAGAGAGTGGGTGGAGCTGGGCTGTCAGCTTTTTACTTTCACTTTAGGCTTTTTGCTGTAGGGTGGGTTTGGTTTCATTTTAGTTTTGGAGAAGCTGCAATCACAGCAGGAAGTGTGTGAATCTCTGCAAGCTTATGAAGGTCCATTTGCTGATTTCAACGTGGTAACTGTTCTCAGTAGTGACGTTAAGCCTGATGTCTTTCTGTTAAAAGGTGTTTTAAGTCTTATGGATGTTAAAAGGAAAGTAAGAATTACTTAGTGTTGTAGTCTGTATGTTTTAAGAAGGTTAACTTGTTCATCAATAAAAGGTTAACGTTTTCATCAATAAATAACTTCATAAAATAAACATTGTTTTGCTTTCAAAATACTTTTCCATTTCTGCTGTACCACACCTGTAGAGGGGCCGTGTGCTCCCCAAACCACAATCTATTAAAAGTTGTGGGCCAGGTGAACTCCATGATACACTTTGGGGTTCTCTAAACCCTGGCCCATAACAGTGGGTTGGATCCACATCCCCAACACTAGGTGCTGCTCCTTCATCCTGCGTTTGAGCCCCAAGTGATGGCTCATCGTCACTCTAAATGACAATGCATGGGTCATATTTTTCTGAAGAACAAAATAGTGGCTCATCTTCATCTGGTAATATGATATAAGTATCATCTGTCGTTGTAGAGCTGCATACAGGTACAGCCATCTGCTCCTCTGGCACGTCTTTTGATGGAGTGGCCTCAGGCATTGGGGAGTCCACTACTGGAACCATTTTCTGGGCCTGAGATGATTCGCTGTATGCCTCTGGAGCCAGTTTCCCCAGAATGGGGATTATATCTTCTGTTATTAGTTTGTTGGCAGCTGAGTTGTTCTCATCCGAAGTGTCTGCTTCTGCAATCTCACTTTCAACCTCTGCATACACCATCTCAGAGCTTTCACACGTCTCGGTGTCCTACGCAGACTGGGCGTCCCTTGTGATCACCTCGTCGTTCCCGCCAAATCACCTGAATAGCGCTTCACAGGCTACCTCGCCTAGTTTACTGTCACTACCGCAAAACAACCTGAATAGCCTTTCATAGCCGTCCTCATCTGGTTTATCCTCTGAGGCTCTACTTTCCTCATTGTACTCATGGTCTTCATCAAAATCAGCATGGTACTCATCATCAGAGTCACTATCATCTGCAAATGTTTCTTCTGTAAAGTACAACATTGCACACGGAATTATGTGTCCGCGCAGGAGACGACCAATTTCAAAGTCAGCAGCGAATCTTGCTGCAGAACGTACATTTAACACTCCATGCTCTGGAACCTCGGGAGGACTGAAGAAATTGAAGAATGAGTCATTTTGTACAGTTTTCGTAACTGTTTTATGAGTACTCCAACCCTTGCTTTTGCTTTGTTTTAATGGTTTGTGACATTTTTTTTCTTTATTCCATTCGATCTGGCACCCTGTGTTTCATGTGATTTCTGGTTCATCATAGGGTGAGAAATCAAACTCGTCAGACGGCGATTCCAGCTGGTATACTTTCATAACTACCCCATTTGTGAAATACTTATTGGCTGAAACTTAAACTGCAGAGTGAAGTTCATTGGCTGTTCAAGCCCTGAACATCCAACATTCACATCTTGTAGATGCTTTAATACCGGCTCATCATGCTCCTGTATCATGCCACGGAGCAAGTTCACATTCTTGAAGACTCAACCAGAAGTCTGGAATTCTCTTTGGCTCTTCTATCTCTTCATCTGATTTCACCACCTTAACTTTTGTTTCTTTCTCATCGAATAACTGCACCAGCATGTCCTGTTGCAAATCACAGAAATCTTCTGTCACCTTCTCGCTGTCTTGAACGTACAGCCGCTCAACTAAGTTCAGGGCCACACACACATCCGCTCTTATGATGGACTCACTTTTCGTTTGCACAATGGAAAATGGTAATATGCGAGTTCTGTCATGCACTCCATAATTCGAGTTCATTTACACCCAACGTCTCAATCTCCTTCCCAACGTCTCAATCTCCTTCCCACTGTAGTGTATCAGCAATCTCGGTTTATTGACAACTTTCAATTTAACCTGCAACCCATGCAAATCCGTCCGACTGAGGGGGATGGCTCTCATCCCCATGTCAAGTTCACATTTTATCAATGTGTCGTTCAGCAGCACTAGAGTTGCCCATCTGGTTTCGATTGCATCAGATTTGTCATTACTATTATCACTACTGGTCAGTAAGAGTTCTTCAATTTTCATGGTCGGACTCATCCCGTCCTAGGTTGAAATGAGATCAATTAATAATTGTTCTTCCGGGGACAATAATCAACTGCGTTGACTGATATTATTTGGTCTACAGTAGGACGCAAAAAACATTGTTTCGCAAAATGATTTGTACGGCCACACTTGGAACATTTCTTTCCGTATGCTGGACATTGCCGTGGCCCATGATGATTGGCACATTTCTGGCATAAAATGGCTGACCCGGTTGGCCACTTAAAATGGCTGCCCACACTGAGACCACGTTTTTTTTATTGTACAGCGTCACAGTGCTGATGGCGCTGGCGTCATCTTCCATATCGGCACCAAAATGTTTAAAGCTGAGTGTACTGATCTGCTGTGCAGCCAGCTCACTCACATGGCAGATCTTGATAGCATTTTCTAATTTCAGGTCTTCTTCCCATAACAACCTCTCATGGAGCTTATCATTCGATATCCCAAACATTATTTGGTCACGGATCATCAATGACTTTAGTTCATTTAAATTGCAGGATTGGGCCTTTAGCCTCA
Organism: Scyliorhinus canicula; assembly: GCF_902713615.1. Taxonomy (NCBI): domain Eukaryota; kingdom Metazoa; phylum Chordata; class Chondrichthyes; order Carcharhiniformes; family Scyliorhinidae; genus Scyliorhinus; species Scyliorhinus canicula. The sequence goes on along the minus strand of NC_052149.1, from coordinate 128,681,385 downwards.
AGTCGGTTACAAAGCTATCAAAAGATTCGCCAGGTTTTTGGGTACGCCTACGAAATATGTATCTTTCAAATGTTTTGGTTTTTTCGGAAAGCAATACTGATTGAAGTACTTTATCACCTCATCGTAGCTTTCGCTTTCCTCTTCGCTATAAAAAGCAAAGATGTAGATTTCAATTTCTTGTGGACCGTGAGCAGCAACGCAATACGCCTCTTGTAAGGGTGTGCCTGGAGGAATGTGGTGTTCAGGTTCCAATCAGATCAGCCATGATCTTATTGAATGGCGGAGGAGGCTCGAGGGGCTGAGTAGCCTTCTGCTCCTAATTCAGATGTTTGTATGTATGCTCATTGCTCGTTTGAATGGCCATGACAGACACAACGGGCGGAATAGCCTCCTTCTGTGCTACAACATTACTGCGATTGTATGATTTTTATTGCTTGGGATGGTGGTAATGTTACGGGATTGGTAAACCAAGTAATGCTCCAGATCCAGAGACAAGAGTTCAAAGCCCCCCCCCCCCCCCCCTCCCACACATCATCAGGAAGAATTTAAAATCAATTAAAAATGCAATTAAGTAATACGAAGTCTGAGTAATGGTGACAATCAAACTACTGATTGCTGTAAAAATCCAGTTGGTTCAACTAATGTCCTTCAGGGAAGGAAATCGGCCATGCTAACCTGGTCTGGCCTACATGTGACTCTAGACCCACAGCAATGTTGTTGACTATTAACAGCCCTCTGAAATAGCCGAACAAGCCTGTCAGTTGTACCAAACCACGAGGGCAAAGTTAAATAAGAATAAAAACTGACAGGCTACATGACATTGACCTGTGTACCAATCCAAGAGAGTGTACCTGCCCAGTCTACCTGACAAAATCCTCCTGACTAACATCTGGGGGCTTGTGCCAAAATGGGGAGAGCTGTCCCACAGGCGAGTCAAAAAACAGTCAAACGTAGTCATACTCACAAAATCGTACCTTACAGATTATGTCCCAGACACCACCATCACCATTCCTATCAAACCCAGCACATCAGTGCCAAATACAGGGTCAAAACATTCGCAACCATTTTCATCCAGTTGTTCCGAGTGGATGATCCCATCTCAGCCTCCTCCCAAATCCCAATCAGATCAGAAGCTAGTGTTCAGTCAAATTAATTCACTCCAAATCATGATATAGACATATCATGGAGCAGATTAAGGGCAGCACGGTAGCACAATGGATAGCACTGTTGCTTCACCGCTCCAGGGACCCAAGTTCGATTCCCGGCTTGGGTCACTGTCTGTGCGGAGTCTGCACGTTCTCCCCGTGTCTGCGTGGGTTTCCTACAAGAGCTCTGCTTTCCTCCTGAGCTTTGACAAAGAGTCATTGGACTCGAAACGTTAGCTCTTTTCTCTCCCGAGAGATGCTGCCAGACCTGCTGAGATTTTCCAGCATTTTCTCTTTGGTTTCAGATTCCCGCATCCGCAGTAATTTGCTTTTGTCTGGTTTCCTCCCACAAGTCCCAAAAGATGTGCTTGTTAGGTAATTTGAACATTCTGAACTCTCCCTCTGTGCACCCGAACAGGTGCCAGAATGTGGTAACTCAGGGCTTTTCACAGTAACTTCATTGCAGTGTTAATGTAAGCCTGCTTGTGACAATAAAGATTACTTTTAGATGCCCACACTGGATACTGCACAGGATATGGGACCTGACAACATTCCGGCAGTGGTACTGAAGACTGGTACTCCAGAACTTGCTGTGTCCCTAGCCAAGTGGTTCCAGTACAGCTACAACAGGGGTAACTACCCAGCTGTTTGGAAAATTGCCCAGATGTGTTCTGTGTACAAAAAGGACAAATCCAATCCAGTTAATTGCCGCCTCATCAATCTACTCTAGACCATCAATTAAGTGATGGAAGAGATCATCAACAGTACTATCAAGTGACGCTCAGTCCTGGGGCCACCCAGCTCCTGACGTCATTACAGTGATAATAATAATCTTTATTGTCACAAGTAGGCTTACATTAACACTGCCATGAAGTTACTGTGAAATGCCCCTAGTCGCCATATTCCGGCGCCTGTTCGGGTCACAGAGGGGGAATTCAGAATGTCCAAATTATCTCACAGCACGTCTTTCGGGACTTGTGGGAGGAAACCGGAGGAAGCCCACGCAGACACAGAGAGAACGTGCAGACTCCACTCAGACAATGACCCAAGCCGGGAATCAAATCTGGGACCCTGGAGCTGTGAAGTGCTACCCACTGTGCTAAAAGAGCTGAACTCCAGAGATGAGGTGAAGTGACTGCCCTTGACATCAAGGTAGCATTTAACTGAGTTTGGCATCAAGGAGCCCGAGTAAAACTGGAGTCAAAGGGGATCAGGGGGTATATCCCCACTGGTTGAAGTCAAACTTAGCACAAAGTAAGATGATAAGTAAGTCTTTCTTCTATCGCAAGGTCAGATGTGGGGATCTTCACTGATGACTGCACAATGTTCAGCACCATTCGCAACTCCTCAGATAGTGAACAGCCCATGTCCAAATGCAGCAAGACCTGGTCAATATCCAGGCTTGGACTGACAAGTGGCAAATAACTTTCCTGCCGCACAAGTGCCAGGCCATGATCATCTCCAATAAGAGAGAGTTCAACCATCGCCCCTTGACGTTCAAAGAGGTTTACCATTGACCATAAATTGAACTAGACTCGCCATATAAATACTATAGCTACAAGAGCAAGTTAGACTGACAGTTCTGCGGTGAGTAACTCACCTCCTGATTGTCCACCATCTATAAGGCACAAATCAGGAGTGTAATGGAATGCTCTCCACTTCCCTGGATGAGTGTAGCTCCAACAACACTCAAGAAGCTCAACACCATCCAGGACAAAACAGCCCGCTTGAATCGTTCCACATTCACAAACATTCACTCCTTCCACAACACAGCAGCCGTGTGTACCATCTACACAATTCCCTGCAGGAACTCAACAAGGTTCCTTCAACAGCACCTTCCAAACCCATGACCACTACCGTCTAGAAGCAAACAGCAGCGGATATATGGGAACACCACCACCTCCAAGCCACCCACCATTCTGACTTGGAAATATATCATCGTTCCTTCACTGTCGCTGGGTCAAAATCCCTTTTGAACACCATTGTACGTGTGAGTCCACTGGATGGACTGCAGCAGTTCAAGAAGGCACTTCACCACCATGTTCTCAAGAGCAATTAGGGATGAGCAGCTGATGCTGGCCTAGCCAGCGACGCCTACATTCAAAATCACATTTTGAAGCATTTGAGCCACGCTCTAAATTTTCATGCCCCGCTCATGAAGATGCCCAAGAGTGTAGGGCCAGAAGACCCTGCCCATAGAGTCTGTCTTCAAGAGAAGAAAAAAAGAGTCATTGCAGTGCAGGAGGAAGAATGTGAAAAAATGGAGGAGATGAATATCGTGAGGAAGGAAATGTTGCCTTTTGAAGTGGATCAATCGCCAGATTCAAAGGAAAGTTATCCCAGGGAAGAAAGAATTAACCGGAGGAACCGGATAGCTCCATCAAAGAGACAGCAGAGAAATGATGGGCCAAACAGTCTCCTGTTCTGTAAGATTTTATTCCTCTCCGACTGATCCAGTTTCTCACAGGACTGACCTGGAGGTGTGAGTCAGGGAAATGGGAAAGGTCCCTGGAGAGGCTGCAGAGCAGGCTACAGAATCCCTGTTGTGTTTGTCAACAAGTTTGTCAACAGCATTGTATAATTGGTCTTCATTTCTTAAAGCTGCTGGAAATGTTAATCACCAGGAGGGGGTGTGACTGAACACCAAACTCATTTGCAGTTTGTATCGTCATTATCCTCCTGGGCAAACAGTCAGCTTTTCAGATGAGAGAATTCAGTGTGAAAGAAGGGCAATACAACAACAATAACTTACATTTCTACAGCACCTTTAATGTAGAAAAATGTTACAAGGTGCAACACAAGAACAGTATAAAACACAGAATGACACTAAGACATATAAGGAAGTAATAGGTCAGATGACTAATTATTTGGTCAAAGGGATAGGTTTAAATGAGAGTCCAGGCGGCATGGTGGCACAGTGGTTATCACTGCTGCCTCACGGAGCCGTGGTCCCAGATTCCATCCCGGCCCTGCGCCACTGTCCGTCTGGAGTTTGCACATTCTCCCCGTGTCTGCGTGGGTCTCACCCCCACAACCCAAAGATGTACAGTGGTTGGTGGATTGGTCATGCTAAATTGCCCCTTAATTGGGGAAAAAAGAATTGGGCACTTAAATTTACAAAAAGGTTTAAATGAAAGTGTGAGAGGGGGAATGTGAGGTAGAGAGACGGAGAGGTCCAGAGCTTGGGGCCCAGGCAGCTGAAGGCACGGCCACCAATGGGGTGATTCTGATCAGGAACAAGAGGCCAGAATTAGAGGAGCGCAGATATCTCGGAGGGTTGTGGGGCTGGAGGAGATTCCAGAGATAGGGAGGGGCGAGGACATGGAGGGATTGGAAAACAAGGATGAGAATTTTAAAATCAAGACATTGCTTGACTAGGAGCCAATGTGGGTCAGTGAGCACAGGGGGTGATAGGGGAACGGGACTTGGTGGGAGTTCAGGCTGGGACAGCAGAGTTTTGGATGAGCTCATGTTTCCGGAGGGTAGGGTGTGGGAGAGCAGCCAGAAGTGTATGGGATTAGTCACGTCTAGAGGTAACGGAGACATGGATGATGGTTTCTGGAGCAGATGAGCTGAGACGGGTGAAGGTGAGCGATGTTACAGAGGTGGAAATAGACCGTATTAGTGATGTCACCAATATGAGGTCGGAAGCTCATCTCAGGGTTAAATGTGAGCCCCAGGTTGTGAAGAGACTGGTTTAATGGCAGACTGTTACCATGGAGAGGGATGGAGTAGCTAGTTAGAGAACTGAGTTTGGAGTGGGGGCTGAAAACAATGGATTCAGTATTCCCAATATTTAATTGGAGGACATTTCTGCTAATCCAGCGCTGGATATCGGATAAGCAGTCGGATAATTTAGCAACAATGGAGGAGTGGAGTGAGGTGGAGTTGAGGTGTGTCTTCGGATGATGTCACCGAGGAGATGATAAATGGGAGGGGCCAAGGATTGATCCTTGGGGGTCACCAGAGGTAACAGTGCTGGAACAGGAAGAGAAGCCATTGTAAGTGATTCTCTGACTGGGATTAGATAGATAAGAATGGAATCAGGTGAGAGCAGTCCCACCCAGCTGGGCAACAGTGGAGAGGTGTTGGAGGAGGATGGTGTGGTCACCGTGTCCAAGGCTGCAGACAGCTGGAGAAGGATGAGGAGGGAAAGTTTCCCTTTGTCACAGTCACACACGGTGTCATTTGTCACTTTGAGAAGAACCATTTTGTAATGTGACAGCGGCAGAAACCTGATTGGAGGGATTGAAACACAAGTCCCGGGAAAGATGGGAATGGGTTTGGGAGGAGACAATACATTCAAGGAGTTTGGAAAGGAAAGAAAGGTTGGAGATGGGACAGTAGTTTGCAAGGACAGAGGGGTTTGGTTTATTGGAGAGCGCGGTGATGACGAGAGATTTAAAGGAGAGAAGGACAACTCCTGAAGAGAGAGAATTGGGACCAATATCGGCTAACATGAGGGCCAGCAGGGAATGTTGGGTCAGCAATTTAATGGGAATAGGATCGAGGGACAGGAGGTGGGTCTCATGGTCAAGATGAGCTCAGAGAGGGCATGAGGGGAGATAGGAGAGAAACTAGAGAAAGATGTGAGTTCAGGGCCCGGGCAGGGGGGAGAATTAGAGGAAGTTTGTCCAGACGGGCTAGTGGAGGGAGGGACGTGGCAGAGGCAGCTGATTGGATTTTCTCAATCTGAGTGACAAAGACGTCCATCAGCTACTCCCACTTGTTGTTGGAGGTGAGGGTGGAGGGGACAGAGGAGAGGGGTTTAAGAAGATGGTCTGCAGTGGAGAAAAGAAGCCGGGATTATCTTTACATTCCAGGATGATCCTGGAATAGTGAGCAGTTTTAGCAGATGGGAGTAGGAGCCGGGAATGTTTGAAGTGGTCCAGCCGGATCTGACAGTGGATGGATAAACCAGTTCTCCACCATATCCTTTCAAGTCTGCGTCACTTGGATTAAGTGAGTGGAGATGAGGCCGTAGCAGGGGGAACGGCCAGGGTGAGAGAGAGGAATGGTTTTATTGGGGACGAGGATATCAAATGTGGAGGTGAGGGTGAGGTTCAGTAAATCAGTCGCTGCAGAAATGTTGTGGTGATCGGAGGGCCAGAGACAGATAGTTGGGATATGCAATTCACTAACCCAGTGTCCCAGGACAGGTACAGCACGGGGTTAGATACAGAGTAAAACTCCCTCTAGGCTGTCCCCATCAAACACTCCCAGGACAGGTACAGCACGGGGTTAGATACAGAGTAAAACTCCCTCTAGGCTGTCCCCATCAAACACTCCCAGGACAGGTACAGCACGGGGTTAGATACAGAGTAAAACTCCCTCTAGGCTGTCCCCATCAAACACTCCCAGGACAGGTACAGCACGGGGTTAGATACAGAGTAAAGCTCCCTCTACACTGTCCCCATCAAACACTCCCAGGACAGGTACAGCACGGGGTTAGATACAGAGTAAAGCTCCCTCGACACTGTCCCCATCAAACACTCCCAGGACAAGTACAGCAGGGTGTTAGATACAGCATAAGGCTTTCTTTACGTTGTCCCCATCAAACACTCCCAGGACAGGTACAGCATTGGGTTAGATACAGAATAAAACCCACTCTACACTGTCCTCATCAACACTCCCAGGATATGTACAGCACGGGGTTAGATACAGAGTAAAGCTCCCTCTACACTGTCCCATCAAACACTCCCAGGACAGGTACAGCACGGGGTTAGATACAGAGTAAAGCTCCCTCTTCTACATTGTCCCCATCAAACACTCCCAGGACAAGTACAGCAGGGCGTTAGATACAGCATAAGGCTTTCTTTACATTGTCCCCATCAAACACTCCCAGGACAGGTACAGCATTGGGTTAGATACAGAATAAAACCCTCTCTACACTATCCCATCAAACACTCCCAGGACAGGTACAGCACGGGGTTAGATACAGAATAAAGCTCCCTCTTCACTGTCCCATCAAACACTCCCAGGACAGGTACAGCATTGGGTTAGATGCAGAATAAAACCCTCTCTACACTGTCCTCATCAAGCACTCCCAGGACAGGTACAGCACAGGGTTAGATACAGAGTAAAGCTTCCTCTACACTGTCCCCATCAAACACTCCCAGGACAGGTACAGCACGGAGTTAGACACGGAGTCAAGCTACCTCTACACTGTCCCATCAAACACTCCCAGGACAGGTACAGCACGGGGTTAGATACAGAGTAAAGCTCCCTCTACACTGTCCCCATCAAACACTTCCAGGACAAGTACAGCAGGGTGTTAGATACAGCATAAGGCTTTCTTTACATTGTCCCCATCAAACACTCCCAGGACAGGTACAGCATTGGGTTAGATACAGAATAAACCCTCTCTACACTGTCCTCATCAACACTCCCAGGATATGTACAGCACGGGGTTAGATACAGAGTAAAGCTCCCTCTACACTGTCCCATCAAACACTCCCAGGACGGGTACAGCACGGGGTTAGATACAGAGTAAAGCTCCCTCTACATTGTCCCCATCAAACACTCCCAGGTCAAGTACAGCAGGGCGTTAGATACAGCATAAGGCTTTCTTTACATTGTACCCATTAAACACTCCCAGGACAGGTACAGCATTGGGTTAGATACAGAATAAAACCCTCGCTACACTATCCCATCAAACACTCCCAGGACAGGTACAGCACGGGGTTAGATACAGAGTAAAGCTCCCTCTTCACTGTCCCATCAAACACTCCCAGGACAGGTACAGCATTGGGTTAGATGCAGAATAAAACCCTCTCTACACTGTCCTCATCAAGCACTCCCAGGACAGGTACAGCACAGGGTTAGATACAGAGTAAAGCTTCCTCTACACTGTCCCCATCAAACACTCCCAGGACAGGTACAGCACAGAGTTAGACACGGAGTCAAGCTCCTTCTACACTGTCCCATCAAACACTCCCAGGACAGGTACAGCACGCAGTTCGATACGGAGTGTCATGATGGTGGATGAAAAACACCAAATTAGACACAAAATATTGAACTTTAAATAAGACGTAGGAGCAGAAGGTGCCTATCGAATCTGCTCTACCATTCAATGAGATCATCACTGATCTGATATGATAACCCTCAAATCCACTTTCCCACTTTATCCCCAGAACCCTTGATTCCCTCACTGATTAAAAATCTATCTATCTCAGCCTGGAACACACTTAACGGCCCAGCCTCTACAGCACTCTGCGGTAAAGAATTCCACAGATTCAATACCCTCAGAGAGAAGAAATTCCGCTTCAACTATGTCTTAGATGGATGCTCTTTGCTCTGACACTCTCCTACAAGAGGAATCAACCTCTCAGCATCCACCCAGCCAAGACCTCTGAGAATCCTATCTGTCTCAATAAGGTTCCCTCTGATCCATCCTACTCAACCCCTCTTCATAAGAAAATCCATTCATTCCTGGGATCAACCAAGTGGACCTTCTCTGGACTGCCTCCAATGCCAGTATATCTTTCCTCAGATAAGGGAACTAAAACTGTTCACAGGATTCCAGGTGTGGTCTAACTCATGCCATGAACAGTTTTAGCAGGACTTCCCTATTCAGCACTTCGCTTTACCGCAAGCCCACGGATAATCTCACAATGCTCCACTTCTCCAGCTTCCACCCTAAACACATTAAAGAAGCCATCCTATATGGACAAGCCTGCTCAGACGAGGAGGAGCATAACAGACATCTGCAGACGCTGAAAGATGCCCTCGTACGAACAGGATATGGGAGCTCGACTCATCGATCAATAGTTCCAATGCGCAACAGCAAAAAACCGCACCGACCTCCTCAGAAGACAAACATGGGACACAACTGACAGAGTATCCTTCATCGTCCAGTACTTCCCCTGAGCGGGGAAACTATGACATCTTCTTCGCAGCCTTCAATGCATCATCGATGAAGGCGAACATCATGCCAAGGTCATCCCCACACACCCACTATTTGCCTTCAAACAACCGTGCAACCTCAAACAAACCATTGTTTGCAGCAAGCTACCCAGCCTGCAGAACAGCGACCACGACACCACACAACCCTGCCAGGGCAATCTCTGCAAGACGTGCCAGATCATCGACATGGGTACCACCATTACACGTGAGAACACCACCCACCAGGCACGTCATACATACTCGTCCAACATTGTCTACCTCATACGCTGCAGGAAAGGCTGTCCCGAAGCGTGGTACATTGGCAAGACCATGCAGACGCTGCGACAACGGATGAACGGACGTTGCGTGACAATCGCCAGGCAGGAATATTCCCTTCCAGTCAGGGAACACTTCAGCAGTCAAGGGCATTCAGCCTCTGATCTCCGGGTAAGCGGACTTCAGGATGCGCTACAACGTAGAATCGCCCGAGCAGAATCTTATAGCCAAGTTCCGCACACATGAGTGCGGCCTCAACCGGGACCTGGGATTCATGTCGCATTACATTCACCCACCACCACCTGGCCTGGCTTGCGAAACCAGACCAACTGTCCTGGTTTGAGACAATTCACACCTCTTTAACCTGGAATTATCCCTCTCTAGTTGCTCCGTCGGGACCTGTAAAGACTTAGTTACCTGCAAAGACTCATATTCAAAATATTGTCTTGAATCTTTGACTTTGTCTATATATATGTTTCCGGAACCCACCTCTTCATTCACCTGAGGAAGAAGCAGTGCTCCGAAAGCTAGTGATTGAAACAAGCCTGTTGGACTTTAACCTGGTGTTGTCAGACTTCTTACTGTGCTCACCCCAGTCCAATGCCGGCATCTCCACATCACAGTCCTCTACCCGAGAGCAGAATTTGTTCTTCAGATGGTCATGATCACATTGCCAATTGTGAGATCTTGCTATGTGAAAAGAGGCTGCTGTGTCTCTGACATTGCAACAGTGGCTATACTTCAAACGCTATTAACTGGCACGAAAACACTTTGGAATGCCTTGAAAGTATGAAAGGGGGAGGGGGAGTGTTGGGAGATGTTGGTGTAGTGGTCATGTCACTGGACTGGTAATCCAGAGGCCCAGGCTAATGCTCTGGGGGCACAGGTTCAATCCCACCATGGCGGCTGGTGGAATTGCAGTGTTAATGTAAAGCCTACTTGTGACATTATATAATTATTATTATTTAAATTCAATGAATAAATTTGGAATTAAAACCTCGTCTCAGTGATGGTGACCATGAAACCATTGTTGATTGTCGTAAAGAAAATCTGGTTCACTAATGTCCTTTAGGGAAGGGAATCTGCCGTCCTTACCTGGTCTGGCCTATATGTGACCCCAGACTCACCCTGAACTGCCCTCTGCCATGGCAAGGACAATTAGTGACATGCAACAGATGTTGGCCTTGTCAGCAACAACGAATAAATTGTAAAAAAGAACAATGCTAAAGAATTTTTAAAAATTCATTTGTGAGATGTGGGCTTCGCTGGCTAAGTCAGCATTTATTGCCATTCCCTAATTACCCTTGAGAAGGCGGTGGTGAGCGCTGATCCAGGATTTTGGCTCAGCGACAGTGAAGGAGCAATGATATATTTCCAAGTCAGGATGGGAAGGACTTGGAGGGGATCTGCCCATGGCAATGGTCCTGGGTTCGGAAGGTGCCACCTAAGAAACCTTGGTGAGTTACTGCAGTGCATCTTGTAGATGGTACACATTGCTGCTACTGTGCGTTGACAGTGGAAGGAATGAGTGTTTGTGGAAAGCATAGCAATCAAATGGGTTGCAATGTTCAAGATGGTGTCATTTCTTGAGTGATGTTGGGGGTTCACACACCCTGGCAAGTGGAGAGTATTCCATTACACTCCTGACTTGTGCCTTGTAGATGGTGGACAGGCTTTGGGGAGTCAGGAGGTGAGTTACTCACCACAGGATTCTCAGCCTCTGACCTGTCCTGGTAGCCGCAGTATTGATATGGCCCAGTTCAGTTTCTGGATACAAGTCTTTTTTTTCTTTTAGAGGACAAGAGCATCAGGTGTGTGTGTGTGTGAAGCATTTCATCCCATTTTCTCTCCAAGTCCACACCATCATTAGTGAGGAAAGTGTAACCATGTCCTCTTCCCATCCTTAGGTAAGGAGAGTCTGATGCTTATTAATTGGGAGTCAGCGATTAAGACAATGCAACTATTTGGGGGCAAAGTGCATGCATTTGTTAATTGGTAAACTGACTGTCAGAGATAGAGAGTATGAGACTGAACGAGGGGTCTGTGTCGCTACTCTTGCAGACCAGTCGCTCAGTGAGCACATTCAGCAGAAGCCAAGAAATTAGAGCACTGTTACATAACTGGCATGATTTCTGCTCAAGCAGTTAGCTATTCATATTCATCTCACTGTCCTGAACATTCCTGAACACACTGCTGTAGGAACGAATAAATGTCACCAGATTCAAGCACAGTAACAAATTTAAATGAGAAGCAAAAGACTGGCACTCTCTCGAGGGAAATAGAGTATCGGCTTTCTGAGCATGTGCGATGGTCCGTTCTCCAATGCTAATTACTGTCAATCAACCTCTCTGGAACAGAAACTTAACAATTACACGTGGAGTCCTATTCGCTCAGACTCCGAATTATTTGGTGAGATTTTAGAAAGGTGTTTAATTCTGACTTTTTAAAACTAATTTTTCTTTCTATCTCTTTTTTTCTCTCTATCTTAATCTAATACATAGATACATAGATAAATAGAAGATAGGAGCAGGAGGAGGCCTTTTGGCCCTTCGAACCTGCTCCGCCATTCATCACGATTATGGCTGATCATCCAACTCAATAGCTTAATCGTACTTTCTCCCCATAGCCTTTCATCCCATTCTCCCCAAGTGCTATATCCAGCCACCTCTTGAGTATATTCAAAGTTTTAGCATCAACTACTTCCTATGGTAATAAATTCCACAGGCTCACCACTCTTTGTGTGAAGAAGTGTCTCCTTATCTCTGTCAAAAATAACATCTTCCCTGCATCTACCCTGTTTAGTCCAGTTAGAATTTTATAAGTCTCTATGAGATCCCCCCTCATTCTTCTGAACTCCAGCGAGAACAATCCCAACCGAGTCAATCTCTTCTCATATGACAGTCCTGCCATCCCTGGAATCAGTCTGGTAAACCTTCGCTGCACTCCCTCGAGAGCACAGACATCCTTTCTCAGAGAAGGAGACCAAAACTGCACACAATATTCTAGGTATGGCCTCACCAAGGCACTGTACAATTGCAGCAACACATCCCTGCTTCTATACTCGAAACCTCTCACAATGAAGGCCAACATACCATTAGCCTTCTTTACCGACTGTTGCACCTGCATGCTTACCTTCAGCGAATGGTGCACAAGGACACCCAGGTCCCGCTGCACACTCCCCTCTCCCAATTTACAACCATTAAGGTAGTAATCGGCCTTCCTGTTTTCATAGATTTAATAGAATCTACAGTGCAGAAGGAGGCTATTCGGCCCATCGAGTCTACACCGGCCCTTGGAAAGAGCACCCTACTTAAGACTACAACTCCACCCTATCCCCGCAACCCAGTGACCCCACCTTACCTTCTTTTGGACACCACGGGCAATTTAGTATGGCCAATCCATCTAACCCGCACATCTTTGGACTGTGGGAGGAAACCGGAGCACCCGGAGGAAACCCACGCACACACGGGGAGGATGTGCAGACTGCCCACAGACAGTGACCCAAGCCGGGAATCGAACCTGGGACCCTGGAGCTGTGAAGCAATGTGCTAACCGATGTGCAACCCTGATCATATGTTTCATAGGAAACCTATTATAGTTTATTTTTACCCTGAGGCAAACGCTCCTCAAAAATCACCAATTAAACCTCCTTTTCATTGATCACCTGCGAACATCTAATTTCCCCAGTTTCTATCCTTCACTGGTTAAAATTGATATCGAAAACCAAACTTCGCTTTATGAGCCATTGCAAAATCATCAGCCATTTCTGCGGATTTCCTTAAATTCTCCAATCATCAAAAAAGAGATATTTTGAGACAGTTTGAAAGAAAGAGATCTGACACCCTGTCAAAATAATGCAGAATCTTTGGCTGTATTTCTTCAGAAACCTTCTCGGCTCCCTTTCAGCCAAATACTAACCCTGAAAAAGCCAGCACTGCTTACTTCCAAAATGAATAACCTCACACGTATCCAAATTCTACTGCATCTGCCATTGATTTGCCCACTAGCCTAACCTGTCCAGATCTTACTGTAGGATCCCTGCATCCTCGTCACAAATCACCCTCCCACCTATTTTTCTATCATCTGCAAGCTTTGAGATGTTACATTTTATTACCTCATCCAAATCATTAATATATATTGTGAATAGCTGGGGTCCCAGCACCGATCCCTGTGGTACCCCACTAGTTACTGCCTGCCAATTTGAAAAGGACCCATTAATCCCTACTCTTTGTTTCCTCTCTGCCAACCAGTTTTCTATCCACCTCAATACATTTCCCCCATGTGCTTTAATTTTGCACAAAAATCTCTTCTGCGGGACTTTGTCAAACGCCTCCTGAAAGTCCAAATATACCACATCGACTGGCTCCTCCTTGTCGACTGTACTGGTTACCTCATCAAAGAATTACAACAGATTTGTCAAGCATGACTTTCCCTTCATGCTGACTCTGACTGATCCTGCCACTGCTTTCTAAATGTTCCGCTGTAAAGTCCTTGATAATGGATTCAAGCATTTTCCCCATTACCGATGTTAGGCTTACTGGTCTATAATTCCCTGCTTTCTCTCTACCTCCCTTTTTGAATATCGGAGTGACGTGAGCTACCCTCCAATCTGCAAGGACAGTTCCAGAGTCTATAGAATCCCGGAAGATGACCACCAATGCATCCCCTATTTCCAGAGCCACCTCCTTAAGCATTCTGGGATGCAGATTCTCAGGCCCTGGGGATTTATCCGCCTTCAATCCCATCAATTTTTCCAGCACCGTTTCTCTACTGTTGCCGATCTCCCTCAGCTCTTCCCTCTTACTAAACCTTTCATTCTCCAACATTTCTGTAATCTGATTTGTGTCCTCTTTTGTGAAGACAGAACCAAAGTATGTATTCAATTGCTCAGCCATTTCTTTGACCCTTATTATGCATTCTCCTGTTTCTGTCTGTAGGGGGCCTACATTTCTCTTGAGCAATCTCCTTCTCTTCACATATCTGTAGAAACTCTTTGTCTCAGTCTTTATGTTCCCTGCAAGCTTCCTTTCGTACTGTACTTTCCCTTCTTAATCAATCCCTTCGTCCTTCTTTGATAAATTCCAAATGGCTCCCAATCCTCAGATCTATTATTTTTCTTGGCCAATCTGTATGCTTCTTCCTTGTATCGGATACTATTTCTAGTTTCCTTTGTAAGCCATGGTTTGGCCCTCTTAGCCCTTTTGCTTTTGTGCCAGACAGGAATGAACAGTTGCTGTAGTTCCCCCATGCGTTCCTGAATGTTTGCCATTGTCTATCCACTGTCATCCCTTTAAGTAACTCTCCCCAATCTATCAAGGCCAACTCATGCCTCATATCCTCATAGTTCCCTTTATTAAGATTCAGCACCCTAGTCTCCGAATCAACTACTTCACTCTCCATCTTGATAAAAAACTATCGATGTTATTGTCGCTCATCCCCAAGGGGTCTCGTACAGCCAGATTGGCAATAATTCCCTTCTCATTACACAGAACCTAGTCTAAGGTGGCCTGCTCTCTAGTTGGTTCCTCCACATATTGGTCAAGAAAACCATCCCGTATATACTCCAGGAATTCCTCCTCTACGGCATTGTAGCTAATTTAATTTGCCCAATCTATGTGAAGATTAAAATCGTCAATGATCACCGATATTCCCTTGTTACATGCATCTCTAATTTCTTGTTTAATGCAATTCCCAACCTCACCAGTGCAGTTTGGGGGTCTATATATGACACCCACTAATGTTTTTTGTCCCTTGGTATTTCTCAACTCTACCCATGCAGATTCCACATTGTCAGATCTAATATCCTTTCTCACTATTGTGTTAATTTCCTCTTTAACCAGCAGTGCCACTCCACCACATTTTCTTTTGTTCCTGTCCTTCCTAAATACTGAGAACCCCGGGACATTCAGTTCCCATCCCTATTCACCCTGCAGCCATGGCTTCGTAATCCCAATTATATCATACCCATTTATATCTATCTGCGTGATTAGATCATCCATTTTATTGCAAATGCTCCGTACATTAAGGCACAGAGCCTTTAAGTTTATCTTTTTCACAATGCTTGTCTTGCTCCCAATATTTTTCTCTGCTATCCTGTTTGAATTTTGTCCTTCGTTTCTCCACCTATGACTTTCCTGATTCACTTTTCTACCTTGCTCCCTCTTTCTCTGACTCCTTGCGTAGGTTCCCATCCTCCTGGCATTTTAGTTTAAACCCTCCCCAACCACTCTAGCAAATACTAGGACATCAGTCCCAGTCCTGCCCAGGTCTAATCTTTCTTTCTCCCCTTTATTTGACTTTGGGTACATGAGTTGTCATTGGGGGAGGGGGGGGGGGGGGGCAAGTTAACGAACATGCTCAGTACTCAGTACTTTTTTTTCATAGAAACATAGAAAATAGAAGCAGGAGGGGGTCATTCAGCCTTCGAGCCTGCTCCTCCATTCATTATGATCATGGCTGATCATCCAACTCAATAGCCTAATCCCACTTTCCTCCCATATCCTTTGATCCCCTTCCCCCCCAAGTTCTGTACCTAACTGCTCCTTGAAAACATTTACCCTCCTTCTCACTCATTCTGCTGTTTATTCCCCATCCCGAATTCCCATTGTTTGAGGAGATACCCTGCTGGAATTGTCCCGTTCACTCAGATCCCGGATGTCCAGTTGCCCTCGCTGTCATATTACCATCTCACACTTTCAGCGACTTTATGGGAAATATGCACAGCGAGGGCGGGGAGAGGGGGGGGGGGTGAGGCAAGTTAACGAACATGCTCAGTACTGCTTTAATGGCTAAATTTGTCTCTCTCCGGGATTTGCCAGAGTTGGGGGGGAGGGGTGTCAGGTGGGTCAATTATTTTTCTTTTCTAATTACAGGGCAATCCACCTAACCTGCACATCTTTGGGTTGTGGGGGCGAAGCCCGCGCAGACGCGGGGAGAATGTGCAAACTCCACACGGACAGTGACCCAGGGCCGGGATTCGAACCCGGGTCCTCAGCGCCGCAGTCCCAGTGCTAACCACTGCGCCGCATGCCACCCAGAGGAGGCACATGTCGGTGTTGGCCATAGGTTTGTGCCAGACGGATGGATGGGATGTACAGAAAATAGCAGGAGGAAGGGATAGTGTGGGTTAGAGACCTATTTGTGGAGGGTTTTCGGGTTTGGAAGAGCTGCGTGAGAAGTTTGACTTTGGGTAGAGGATCTGCCTTTATTTCCCCAGGTACCGGAGTACACGCTATTGGAAAACCTGTTGCTCCCGGATGTGTGAGGGATATTTGTTTTTTTATTAGTTAATTTTTTTTTAATTATATATTTTTTTTAATTTCGAGTACCCAATCCATTTTTTCCAATTAAGGGGCAATTTAGCGTGGCCAATCCACCTAGCCTGCACATTTTTGGGATATGGGTGCGAAACCCACGCAAGTGTGGGGAATATATATGGGTGGTTGGGAGAGAAAAGGATCAAGCAGAAGTGGGAGGAGGAGTTGGGGGACAAAGATGGGGTGGGAAATTTGGAGTGAGGCACTGCACGGAGTTAACTCAACATCCTCCTGTGCAAGGATGAGCCTCATACAGCTCAAGGTGGTGCATCGGGCTCACGTGACCCAGTCTCGGATGAGTGGGTTTTTACAGGGGGTAGAGGATGTGTGTGAGAGGCCGGTAAACCATGTCCACATGTTCTGGGGGTGTACGAAATTGGATAGCTTCTGGGAGGTGGTGTTCGAGAGTTTGTCGGGGATTCAGGGGGTCAGGATGGCACCGGGTCCTATGGAGGCGATTTTTAAGATGTTGGAGGTGTCGGTTGTACAGGACGGGAAGGGGGTCAATGTTGTGGCCTTCGCCTCTCTGATTGCCCGGCAACGGATTGTGTTAAATTGGAGGCCAGCTATGCCACCGGTGGTCACGGCGTGGTTGGGGGACTTATATGAGTCTCTCAGGTTGGAGAAAATCAGGTTTGTCCTCAGGGGATCGGAGGAGGGGTTCGTAGTGCAGTGGAGGTTTGTTCTGTCCATGTTTGAGGATTTGGTGGTCGAGGGGATGGGAGAGAGGGTTTGGGGATTAAGAAAAAGTAAAATTGAACACACTGTATGTGCTGTGCTTCATTGATGTTATGTAGATATTTTTAAATGTGTTTTCAATAAAATATATTTTAAAAAAGAAAACATCCTGCTCCCTTCAATACCAGTAGCCAGCTGGATGTCAATCCTGTGTTCAGAGACAAAAACACTCCCCTCCACTCACCAGGGCTGCTCTGTTTTCATGAAATGAAAAAATGAAAATGAAAATCGCTTATTGTCACGAGTAGGCTTCAATGAAGTTACTGTGAAAAGCCCCTAGTCGCCACATTCTGGCGCCTGTCCGGGGAGGCTGGTACGGGAATCGAACCGTGCTGCTGGCCTGCTTGGTCTGCTTTAAAAGCCAGCGATTTAGCTGAGTGAGCTAAACCAGCCTCTAAATGAAAATCGCTTATTGTCACGAGTAGGCTTCAAATGAAGTTACTGTGAAAAGCCCCTAGTCGCCACATTCCGGCGCCTGTTCGGGGAGGCTGTTACAGGAATCGAACCGTGCTGTTGGCCTGCTTGGTCTGCTTTCAAAGCCAGCAATTTAGCGTTGTGCTAAACAGCCCCAATGGGAACATGAGAAACAGGAATCACTGAATCCCTACACTGCGGACGAGGTTTTTCAGCTCATAGTGTCTGCACCGTCCCTCTGAAAGAGCACTCTACCCAAGCTCCCGCCCTATCCCCACAACCCAACCTAACGCGCACATGTCTGGAAGCTAAGGCGCAATTGATCAAGGCCAATCCACCTAATCTTTGGACTGTGGGAGGAAACCAGAGGAAACTCGCGCAGATATGGGGAGAGCGCGCAAACTCCACACAGACAGTCACCCAAGGCTGGAATTGCACCCAGGTCCCTGACGCTGTGAGGCAGCAGTGCTAACCACTGCGTCACCGAGCCACTCCATTTGAGCCATTCAGTTCTGTCGAGCTTGGCTCAATATCCCCTGATATCCTTCCCAACAACGATCGAAGACTCATAAGCTTGAATTGACTCCCGGGACTTGTAGATTGTTGCGGAGAGAGATCCCAGGTGATCCTTTGTGTGAAGAAGTGCTTCCCGAAATCATCCGAGTGCTCTAGTGCTGTCTTGAAGATCATATCCCTTTGTCCTGAGGAAATAGTTTCTCCAACCGAGGGCACACCCACACCGAGGGCAGACCCCCCCCCCACCAAGGGCAGACCCCCCCCCCCACCGAGGGCAGACCCCCCCCCCACCGAGGTCGCACTCCCACCGATGGCACACCCCCACCCAGGGCACACCCCCCCCACTGAGGGCCGACCCCCTCACCGAGGGCAGACCACCCCACTGAGGGGAAACCCCCCCACCTAGGGCAGACCCCCCACTGAGGGCAGACCCCCCCCACCAAGGGCCGACCCCCCCACCAAGGGCAGACCCCCCCACTGAGGGCACACCCTCACCCACTGAGGGCACACTCCCACCGAGGGCAGACCCCCTACTGAGGGAAACCCCCCCACCCAGGGCACACACCCCCCCACCGAGGGTACACCCCCCCCACCGAGGGCACCCCCCACTGAGGGCAAACCCCCCCACCGAGGGCAAACCCCCCCACCGAGGGCAGACCCTCACCGAGGGCGGACCCCCCCCACCAAGGGCAGTTCCCCCCACTGAGGGCACACCCTCACCGAGGGCCTACCCCCCCACCGAGGGCAGACCCCCCCACTGAGGGCAGACCCCCCCACCTAGGGCAGACCCCCCCCACCGACATCAGACACCCCCAACGAGGGCAGACCCCCCCCCCCACCGACATCAGACACCCCCAATGAGGGCAGACCCCCCCACTGAGGGCAAACCCCCCCACCTAGGGCAAACCCCCCCACCGAGGGCAGACCCCCCCCACCAAGGGCAGACCCTCCACTGAGGGCAGACCCCCCCCCCACCGAGGGCAGACCCCCCCCACCAAGGGCAGACCCCCCACTGAGGGCACACCCTCACCCACTGAGGGCACACTTCCACCGAGGGCAGACCCCCCCACTGAGGGAAACCCCCCCACCCAGGGCACACACCCCCCCAACGAGGGCACCCCCCCTCACCGAGGGCAGACCCCCCCCCACTGGGGGCACACCCTCACCCACTGAGGGGACACTCCCACCAAGGGCAGACCCCCCCACTGAGGGCAGACCCTCCCACTGAGGGCAAACCCCCCCACCGAGGGCAGACCCCCCCCCACCCAGGGCACACACCCCCCCACCTAGGGCACCCCCCCTCACCGAGGGCAGACCCCCCCCACTGAGGGCACACCCTCACCCACTGAGGGGACACTCCCACCAAGGGCGGACCCCCCCCACTGAGGGCAGACCCCCCCACTGAGGGCAAACCCCCCCACCGAGGGCAGACCCCCCCCACCGAGGGCACACCCTCACCGAGGGCAGACGCCCCCGCCATGGGCAGACCCCCCCACTGAGGGCAAACCCCCCCACTGAGGGCAGACCCCCCCACCGAGGGCAGACCCCCCCACTGAGAGCACACCCTCACCCACTGAGGGCACACTCTCACCGAGGGCAGACCCCCCCCCCACTGAGGGCAAACCCCCCCCACCCAGGGTACACCCCCCGCACCGAGGGCACACCCCCCCTCACCGAGGACAGACCCCCCCCACCGAGGGCAGACCCCCACTGAGGGCAGACCCCCCCCACTGAGGGCAAACACCCCCACCGAGGGCAGACCCCTACTGAGGGCACACCCTCACCCACTGAGGGCACACTCCCACCGAGGGCACACCCCCCCTCCACTGAGGGCATACTCCCACCGAGGGCACACTCCCTCCGAGGGCACATTCCCACCGAGGGCCGAACCCCCCCCCCCCCCCCCCCCCGGCCAAGGGCACACTCCCACCGAGGGCAGACCCCCCCCACCGAGGGCACACTCCCACCGAGGGCAGCCCCCCCCCCCCCACCGAGGGCACACTCCCACCGAGGGCACACCCCCACCACAGGTTTCCGGACAGCGAGGGGTGCATTCAACGGGAAATTCCATTGACAAAAGCGGGAGCCGAAGATCCTGCCGTCGGCCAATGGTGGGCTGGCTCCCCTGCTGTGAAACACCTGGCGAGTTGCGTGGAAAATCCCGCCCATTAAATTCCTTAGTCAGATCATTTCAATCCACTGTACTTAAGGGGATATAAGCCTTGTTAATTCAACCTGCCCTAATTATTTAACTCTTTTAACCTGATATTGGACTTGCGAATCTGTGCTGTGCTCCTTCCCAGGTCGATATATCCTTCATGAGGTATGGTGAAGACAGAACTCCATCTGGGATCTGACCAAATCTCTGAATAATAACATGGCTGCCGAACACTCTGAATTGCAGCCCTCTTGGGATAAAGGCCAGATAATAACGGTAAAAAATAGTCGGGATGGGACAAGGAACGTTGAAAGGACTAAGGTTTAATGTTCTGTACCTGAACACTTGGAGCATTCAAAATGAAATGGATGAATTAGTTCCACAGGTAGATGTAAAAGGGAATGATATAGTTGGGATTACGGAGACATGGCTTCAAGGTAACCAAGGATGGGAACTAAACATTGAGAGCTATTCAGTTTATCGGAAGGACTGACAGAAAGGAAAAGTTGGAGGTGTTCAGTGACGGTGATGTGCTGAGCAGGCACACATAGAACATAGAACAGTACAGCACAGAACAGGCCCTTCGGCCCTCAATGTTGTGCCGAGCCATGATCACCCTACTCAAACTCACGTATCCACCCTATACCCGTAACCCAACAACCCCCCCTTAACCTTACTTTTATTAGGACACTACAGGCAATTTAGCATGGCCAATCCACCTAACCCGCACATCTTTGGACTGTGGGAGGAAACCGGAGGACCCGGAGGAAACCCACACACACAGGGGGAGGACGTGCAGACTCCACACAGACAGTGACCCAGCCAGGAATCGAACCTAGGACCCTGGAGCTGTGAAGCATTTATGCTAACCACCATGCTACCCTGCACATCAGGTGGCACTCCTCCAGAACATAACCAAACAGGCAATTTTAGGCGAATTTTCCTCGAAAATTCCTTGATCAAGAAAGGAAAGGAATAGAGCCAGCATGCCAGCGGCTAAGAGCTTGAGAGGCCAAAGAGACGGTAGGAGCAGAGGAAAAGGACAGGAGCAGCAGGCGAGCGAGGTGACAGACCCACGAGGCGAGGGAGCCCCAGCCACCCAGGAGGGAGGGAGACCGACAGCCTCCCCTCCACCACCTGGAGACTGATGGAAGACCTTCCTCATGAAGGAGCTGACCGCCATGAAAGAGGGGAAGAGGGCTGATGCCCTTGCTTTTGCTTCCTTCATCGCACGTCGGAGAATCCTGCTCAGCTGGTGATCAGCAGCACCACCCACAGCTGCAGACCGGCTGGTAGACCTAGTGGAATTTCTCCATCTGGAGAAAATTAAGTACACCATCTGAGGGTCAGACGAAGGCTTCCACAAAGCGTCGGGCCATTCATCAGTCTGTTCCAAGACCTGTTAGAAGCCAATAGTGACGAGGAAGAAAGGGGGAAGGGGGGGACCGATGAGGGAAGACAAGAGCGCACAGAGCAGAGCGTAACTGAGGGGGGGGGGGTGAGGGAGGCAAGGAAGGAACCCAGGGGAGTAGCAGAGAGAGGCATGGGAAAAAGGGGAAGGAGGGGAGGGGCAGGGAGACCCCCCCCCCCCCCCCCCCCCCCCCAGTGAAACCACAAAGACAACAGGAACCGGATAAGAAAAGAGCGAAATGCAGCAATGCGACACCCAGGGCGAAAGTGAGTGCCAGGAAGGAGCCCGACTATCAACCGGGGAGCAGGGAGTGGGGGAGGGCCAACAGAAGGGGTGGGTGTAAAATTGTACATAAAAAATTTATACCTTGAAAATATTGTGTGCTTTATATGTTGAACTCTTATACTGTTAAAATTGGAAAATGCAAATAAAATTATTTTTTTTAAAAAGAAAGAAAAGGGTGGTGGAGTTGCATTGTTGATTAAAGAAGATATTGATACAATATTAAGGAAAGATATTAGTACAGATGATGCGGAATCTGTCTGGGTCGAGTTAAGAAACATCAAGGGCCAAAAAACATTCATTGGGGTGGTATTCAGACCACCAAACTGCAGTGGTAATGTTGGGGAATAGCAATAGACAGGAAATCAAAGATGCATGTGATAAAGGAACATATGTGACGATGTGTGACTTTAATCTGCATATTGATTGGGTGAGTCAAATCAGTCACAGTACAATAGAGGAGGAATTCCTGGAGTGTATACGGGATGGTTTTCTGGGCCAGTATGTTGAGGAGCCAACAAGGGAACAGGCCATCTTGGACTGGGAGTTGTTCAATGAGAAAGGATTAGTTGGCAATCGAGTTGTGAGAGAACCCTTGGGGTTGAGTGACCAGAATTTGTAGAATTCTTTATCAAGAAAAAGCAATAGACCTGAGTATTAGGAACAGTTTAAAATTCAGCAAAAGGAGACCAAGGGATTGATTAAGAAGGGGAAATACAGTTTGAAAGTAAACCAGCGTAGAACATAAAAACTGACTGCAAAAGCTTCTATCGGTTTGTAAAGATAAAAACAGAACAGAACAGTACAGCACAGAACAGGCCCTTCGCCCCTCGATGTTGTGCCGAGCAATGATCACCCTACTCAAACCCACGTATCCACCCTATACCCGTAACCCGACAACCCCCCCCCCCCTTAACCTTACTTTTTAGGACACTACGGGCAATTTAGCATGGCCAAAAAGATTGATAAAAACAAATGTAGGCCCCTTACAGTCACAAACAGGGGAATTCAGAACAGGGAACAAAGAAATGGCTGAGTAACTAAATTTGTACTTTGTTTCTGTCTTCATAAAGGAAAACGTGAAAAATGTATCGGAGGTTCTGAGAAACACAAGTTTCAGTGAGGAGCTGAAGAAAATTAGTATTAGTAAAGAAATGGTTTGGGGAAATTAATAAGGTTGAAGGCGGATAAATCTCCATCCCAGAGTACTGAAGGAAGTGGCCCCAGAAATATTAGATCCGTTGGTGGTCATTTTCCAGAATTCTTTGGACTCTAGAATGGTTCCTACAGATTGGAGGGGAGCGAATGTCACCCCGTTATTCAAAAAGGGAGGTAGAGAGAAAACAGGGAATTATCGACAAGTGAGTATAATGGCAGTAATGGGCAGTTGCTGGAATCCATTAACAAGGATTTAATAGCACAGCATTTGGAAAGCAGAGGTGTAATCAGACAAAGTCAGCATGGATTTACGAAAGGGAAATCATGCCTGACAAATCTACTAGCATTCTTTGAAGATGTAACTAATACGATCCCCCTCATCTTTCTAAACTCCAGCGAGTACAGACCCAGAGTCCTCAATCGTTCCTCATACGACAAGCTCTTCATTCCAGGGATCATTCTTGTGAACCTCCTCTGGACCCTAAGCATTTACCCATTTAGAAAATAGTCTATGTCTCCATTTCTCCTTCCAAAGTGCATAACCTCACACTTTTCCATTTTTTCATCTGCCACTTCATTGCCCACTCTCCTAGCCTGTCCAAGTCCTTCTGCAGCTCCCTTGTTTCCTCAATACTACCTGTCCCTCTGCAGATCTTTGTATCATCTGCAAACTTTTTTTTTTTCTTTTTTTTTATAAATGTTTTTTATTCAGTTTTCATGTTTTATATTGAACAAATTACAAATTGTTAGAGAGAGAGAAAAAAAAACACGCAAAAATTAACATATATATTTACAGGTAAGCATCTTCGTAGTAATAACTGTGGCCTCCCCCCTTTAGCCGGCATACATATTTTACATTCCCCAACATGTTTATTGGCATTTATTTAGTTTGGTTTTGGGCCTTAGCTAGCCATCAAACCCCCGTAACGAACCCGTAGCCCCACCCCCCCCCCCCCCCCCCCCCCCGGCTACCTTCCCCCGACTATTCTTCCTCTTGTACGTTGGCCACAAACAGGTAAAGGCAAGGGCGTCCGCCCTCCTCCCCAGGAATAGATCTGGCTGGTCTGAAACCCCGAAGACCGCCACTATCGGGCATGGCTCCACCCTCACCCCCACCACTTTGGACATAGCCTCGAAGAAGGCTGTCCAGTACTCCACAAGTCTGGGGCAAGACCAGAACATGTGGGCGTGGTTGGCCGGGCCTTTTTGGCACCGTTCACATCTGTCCTCCACCTCCGGGAAGAACCTACTCATACGGTTTCTCGTTAAGTGGACTCTATGTACCACTTTTAGTTGCGTCAGGCTGAGCCTTGCGCACGTGGAGGTGGAGTTGACCCTATGCAGTGCTTCGCTCCAGAGTCCCCACCCTATCTCCATCCCCAAGTCATCCTCCCATTTCCTTCTTGTTGCGTCCAGTACGGTGTCGTCCCTTTCTACCAGTCGGTCATACATGTCGCTACAGTTCCCTTTCTCTAGGATACTTGCGTCCAGTAGGTCTTCCAGTAGTATCTGTCGTGGCGGTTGTGGGTACGTCCTTGTCTCCTTTCGTAGGAAGTTTTTGAGCTGCAGGTACCGTAGCTCGTTCCCCCCAGCTAGCCGAAATTTCTCTGTCAGTTTGTCCAGTGTTGCGATCCTGTCGTCCGTGTATAGGTCCCTGACTGTCAGTGTCCCCCCGTCCTGCCTCCACCTTTTGAAGGTGGCGTCAGTCAGTGCTGGTTTGAACCTATGGTTGTTGCAGATGGGAGCCTTGTCCGACATTTTGTTCAGGCCAAATTGCTGCCGCTGTTGGTTCCAGGATTGGAGGGTGGCTGTCACCACTGGGCTGGTGGAGTGTTTTTTGGGTGGGGATGGGAGTGCTGCCGTGGCGAGGGCCCGGAGGGAGGTCCCCATGCAGGAGGCCTCCTCCGCACGCACCCACTCGGCTTCTGGCTCCTGGATCCATCTCCTTACTCGCTCAGCTGTTGCCGCCCAGTGGTAGAATTGTAGATTCGGGAGGGCTAGCCCCCCCTGGATTTTGTTTTCTGTAGGACCTTCTTTGGGATCCTAGCATTTTTACCCCCCCATACGAACGCCATGATAAGTTTGTCCAGCGCTTTGAAGAAGGCCTTGGGGATGTAGATCGGAATGGATCTAAACAGGAAGAGGAACCTGGGCAATACATTCATTTTGATCGTCTGGACTCTTCCTGCGAGGGAGAGTGGGAGTGTGTTCCATCTTTGCAGGTCCTTTTTTACTTCCTCCGCCAGGCTGGTGAGGTTCCATTTGTGGATCCCTTTCCAGTCATGGGCTATTTGGATCTCCAGGTAGTGGAATTTATGTCGGGCTTGTTTGAACGGCAGCCCCTTTAGTGCTGCCCCCCCCCCCCCCCCCCCCCCTTGCTGGTGTACTGGGAAGATCTCACTTTTGCTCATGTTGAGTTTGTAGCCCGAGAAGGCTCCAAACTCTTTCAGGAGCGGGATGATTCCGTCCATGCTGCTTTGTGGGTCCGAGATGTAGAGGAGCAGATCATCTGCATAGAGTGAGACTCTGTGCTCTCTGCCTCCCCTTCGGATCCCCCTACAATTTTTTGCTGCCCTGAGCGCAATTGCTAGCGGTTCGATTGCTAGTGCGAACAGCAGCGTGGACAGTGGGCATCCTTGTCTGGTGCCCCTGTGCAGCTGGAAGTATTGGGAGTTGGTATTGTTGGTCCGTACACTCGCCATGGGAGCGTTGTATAGGAGCTTTACCCACGCGGTGAACCCTGTTCCAAGCCCGAACCGCTCCAGTACCTCTATGAGGTATTTCCATTCGACTCTGTCGAAGGCCTTTTCTGCGTCCAGGGAGACGATCACCTCTTGTGTTCTCTCCCCGGAGGGGGTCATTATCACGTTCAGCAGGCGCCTGATGTTCGAGGTGAGCTGTCTACCTTTGACGAAGCCCGTCTGGTCCTCTGTGACCACCTCAGGTACACAGTCTGCTAGCCTTTTGGCTAGGATTTTGGCCAGTATTTTGGCGTCTGCGTTCAGCAGAGATATGGGTCTGTATGACCCACATTCCGTTGGGTCTTTGTCTTTCTTAGGTATCAGCGAGATTGAGGCCTGTGCTAACGTGGGTGGCAGTGTGCCCCTAGCTAGCGAGTCTGTGAACATCTCCCGCAGGTGCGGGGCCAGCGCTGTCGCAAATATTTTGTAGAAGTCCGCCGGGAATCCGTCTTCATCTGCAAACTTAGCAACAGTGCCTTCAATTCCTTCTTCCAGATCATTAATGTATATTGTGAAAAATTATCCACTTTGGAAGCAAAAATAGGAAGGCAGACTATTATTTGAATAGGTGTAAATTGAGAGAGGTGGATACTCAGCAAGACCTTGGTGTCCTAATTCATCAGTCGTTGAAAGTAAGCGTGCAGGTACAGCAGGCAGGAAAGAAGGCAAATGGTGTGCTGGCCTTCAGAGTGAGAGGATTTGAGTATAGGAATAGAGATGTTTTACTGCAATTCTCCAGGGCATTGGTTAGGCCACACCTGGAGTATTGAGTGCAGTTTTGGGGTCCTTATCTGAGGAAGGATGTTCTTGCTATGGAGGGTGAGCAGAAAATGCTTATCAGGCTGATTCCTGGGATGGCGGGACTGTCATATAAGAAGAGACAAAGTTGGTTAGTATTATATTTATTGGAGCTTAGAAGAGTGAGAGGGAATCTCATAGAAAGTTAACTTACAAAATTCTAACAGGATTAGACAGGGTAGATTCAGAAAGAATGTTCCCAATGGCGGGGAGTTTAGAACTAGGGATCATAGTTTGAGGATAAGGGACTGAGGAGGGGACAAATGTCTTCACCCAGAGAGTGGTGGATCTGTGGAATTCACTGCCACAGAAAGTAGCTGAGGCCATAATCTTGTGTAATTTCAAGAAGGATTTAAATATAGCTCTTGGGGCTAAAGGGATCAAGGGATATGTGGGGAAGGCACAATCAGGGTATTGAACTTGATGATCAGCCATGGTCATAATGAATGGCAGAGCAAGCTCAAAGGGCCAAATGGCTTCCTCCTATTTTTATTTTCTATATTTCTATGTTCCCTTACTCTCAGGGGGATGTCCCTGTGCTTCAGAATTGGGGAAGTGCCCAGGTGCAGCCAAAGTTTGTGTTAGTTCCTTTTCCCAGATTCCAAGTCTGTAAAGCAGTAAACATAGAACAGCTACAGTGCAGAAGGAGGCCATTCAACACCAACCCTCCGAAAGAGCGTCCCACCGAGGCCCACTACCCCTCCCTATCCCCGTAACCCCACCTAACCCGCACATCTTTGGACGGTGGGAGGAAACCGGAGCACCCGGAGGAAACCCACGCAGACACAGGGAGGACGTGCAATCTCCACACGGGCAGTCACTGGAAGCCGGAATTGAACCTGGGTCCCTAACGCTGTGAGGCAGCAGTGCTAATCACCGTGCCACCGAGCAACACCAGAACTGGGCATGCACAGCGCTGGAGGCAGACACAGCCTTGTTGTAAATATATGTTTGACTGCCTCCCACTGTTTATATGTGGGTTTACCCACTAATAGCTCCGTCAAGCTTAACGCATCCAGCTTATGTGTGATTCCATCAAAGACAGCCATAATGAGAGGAGCTCTTTAGTTCCAGATTTATTTTGTGATTTTCTTCAAATTCACAAAGCACCATGATTGGATTGGAACTGATACTTTGGATCAACATAGACAACATGCAATCCTACCCTTGACAACACACACACGACTGAGCAAAGCTTCCTTCGACGTCATCAAGCCAAAATCCTCTTTACTCCCAAATGAAAGGTGGCTCGACAACTTTGACCATTCCTATCAGTCTCAACCTGCACTGCCGTGCAATGGGAACAGCACTCCCTCTATATCACAGGTAAAAGCCAGGTCATCAGATAGGAAGCACTCTTGGTGTTGGCTGTACATGGCCTATATCTCCAATCCTACCCCACAGCGCTCACCTGAGCCACCTTTTGCATCATTGAGAGGTTGAAAATAGGCCGTGTTCACAAGAACCCGAGCCACACACAAAAAGGGGGGAAGAAATATAGCCAATGTCGTCTTCATCCTGATTTCCCTATTGTGTGTGGTTGCATCAATCTGTGCGAAGACTCTCGGCATGCAAACCCCAGCTGACACGACGTGTTCAGGTTCTACATGTCCCCGGCCTTGTAAAGAATGGGCCTGGCCGACTTCTGGTGACAGCGGGCGGGAGGCAGCCGCACACTGGAGGGCTCCCGCTCGGGAATAGGAATTTCAGAGTTTTAACGCCCGGTCCCGGGGGCAACGGAGGCTGAAAAGGCTGTAAGAAGGCACAGGGAGGAGAAATGTCCAAGTTTGGGAGAAAAACGGCCGTGAAAAAGGGGGTTAATGAAAGTCTGCCGGTGAGTGGAAAAGTCAGCGCAGGAACTGTAAGGAAAGCGGAGGCTGGAGCACCAGAGGGAGGCGGTATCGCTCACAGCAGAAGAAATGACCACGGTGATGGCTGTGGAACTTGATAAACAGTTCACAAAACAGATGGGGGCTGTATTGAAAGTGCTGGTGGAGGGGGCGATTGCCCTGGTGAGGGTGGCGGTATCAAGCGCAGTGGCAGAGGTGCGGGAGCAAGGTGAGACGCTGAAGGAAGTGGAAGAGGCATTATCGCAGCACAGTGATCAACTCTCCTCGATGGGGAAGGAGTTGCGGAAGGTAATAGAGACTAACAAGGGTCTGTGAGCCAAACTGGAAGACCTGGAAAACAGATCCAGGCGACAGAATCTGAGGATTGTGGGTCTGCCCGAAGGGTTGGAAGGCCTGAGGCCAACGGGGTATTTTGCCACAATGTTGGCGGAGCATTTGGGGTGGGGGGACAATCCCTCCTGATATGAACTAGGTCGGGCTCATCGATCGTGGAGGCCTATACTAAAGGCGAGTGAGCCGGCAAGAGTAGGATCTCTGTGTTTCCGTAGGTATAGCGTGAAGGAGAAGGTCCTGTGCTGGGCAAAGCAGAAGCGGGAGGTGCAATGGGCTGGAGCTGGTATACATATATACCAGGACCTTATGGTGGAACTGGCGAGGAGGCAAGTTGCCTTAGGCCAGGTGAAGAAGGCACTGTACATCAGCAAGGTGCAGTGCGACATAGTATATCCAGCTAATTTGAGGGTGACCTACAAATCCAAGGACTTTTATTTTGGGACAGCGGAAGCAGCGGAGGAGTTTGCAAAGGCAGAAGGCAGGATTGAGAATTGGTCGTGTACCGATGTAGCCTCATATAACTTTATTTTTTCACTGCGTGTTGGTGTATGTGCTAAATGAGTCAACGATATATATATTTGGACAAGGGAAGAAATGGGACTTTCATTTGCAATGATGGATCTTTGGGGCTTGGGTGTGTATGTTGGGGTTGTGTGCTAAAGGGGATTTCTTGGTTTTCCTAGGACTGGGCAAGGGGGAAGGAGACCCGGGCGGGGGCCTCCACGCTGGCCGGTATAAGCCGGCCAGTGAACGGGAGTGAGGTGGGGGGAGGGGCTGCGACCATCGGAGCCTGGTAGAACAGGTTCCGGTGAGTCTAGCCGAGGTGAAAAGTTGGGGGAAGGAACCAAGGTTGGGGGGAGGAGTTTACAAGAGGGTGGAGGGGAGGAGTCTGGGAGGAGGGGTGGGGGTTGTCTACAATTCATGGGTGCCATTCACGGTACTCTTTCTGGGATTGGATGACATTGAATATTAGGGGGGGGGGGTTGGGGGTGGACTGTGTATGTCAATGCTGACCATGGGCGATTCCTGATTCCTTTTTCTTTTTCCCTTTTTTTCCTCCTTGGGAGGTTTAGTTTTATTTGATGCTTATATTGTCAGGTGGGCCGTTGTTTGGGGTGGTGGGAGGATGGGATCGTTGCTGTTGGTAGGGGGATTGACATTGTATTCGTTACCGTTTACTGTTTGTTGGTGGGGTGTAAATTCTGAAGAAAATGTGAAAATGGAGAATAAAAATATTTTTAAAAATAGAATGGGCCTGGTCATGTTGTCATGGAAATGCTCGATTCCTTTGGTCAGCATGCACAGAACTGATAGCTGAAAGATCACATGAAGAAAACACCAGACTGCCAGAGAATAGAGATTGTCCATTTATTTTATAACAAGGAGGATCACTTCTCAAGCTATGAATGAAATTATGGATTTATTTTGGATGAAAATCCAGCATTAAGTTGCCCATCCCGAGTGAATCGCATTTTCTGTCTCAAACATTAACAAGGGATAGAACATATTCCTCATGGGGGAGACACTGCCTGTTACAACACCATCTCGGTTATAATAATTCCATTCACAAGTGCTTCTTTTTTAAATTGTAACAATGTGTGGTACATCCTTACCAAAGGCAGTGAATGCTGGGATTTACTGAAGATGTTAATTCTGAGAATATTTGTTTATTTTATGTATTTATTTTAAGCATTTCAAAGGATGCGGGCTGATGTACAGATCAGCCTGGTTTGAAAATGTATTGAGCTTGCATTGAGATTGGATTGAAACAAGATTCCGATTGGATTGAAAGTGGATTGAATCTGGATTGAGTTTGGAGTGGGACCCGGGTGGGACTGGATTGAGACGGGAATGAAGCTCGATTGAGACGGGAATGAAGCTGGATTGAGGCTGGAATGAAGCTAGATTGAGACGGAAATGAAGCTGGATTGAGACGGGAATGAAGCTGGATTGAGACGGGAGTGAAGCTGGATTGAGACGGGAATGAAGCCGGATTGAGACGGGAATGAAGCTGGATTGAGACGGGAATGAAGCTGGATTGAGACGGGAATTAAGCTGGATTGAGACGGGAATGAAGCTGGATTGAGACGGGAGTGAAGCTGGATTGAGACGGGAATGAAGCTGGATTGAGATTGGAAGATTGGAATGAAGCCGGATTGAGACGGGAATGAAGCCGGATTGAGACGGGAATGAAGCCGGATTGAGACGGGAATGAAGCTGGATTGAGACGGGAATGAAGCTGGATTGAGACGGGAATGAAGCCGGATTGAGACGGGAATGAAGCCGGATTGAGACGGGAATGAAGCTGGATTGAGACGGGAATGAAGCTGGATTGAGACGGGAATGAAGCCGGATTGAGACGGGAATGAAGCCGGATTGAGGCGGGAATGAAGCCGGATTGAGACGGGAATGAAGCCGGATTGAGACGGGAATGAAGCCGGAATTGAGACGGGAATGAAGCTGGATTGAGGCGGGAATGAAGTTGGATTGAGACGGGAATGAAGCCGGATTGAGGCGGGAATGAAGCCGGATTGAGACGGGAATGAAGCTGGATTGAGACGGGAATGAAGCTGGATTGAGACGGGAGTGAAGCTGGATTGAGACGGGAGTGAAGCTGGATTGAGACGGGAGTGAAGCTGGATTGAGACGGGAGTGAAGCTGGATTGAGACGGGAGTGAAGCTGGATTGAGACGGGAGTGAAGCTGGATTGAGACGGGAGTGAAGCTGGATTGAGACGGGAGTGAAGCTGGATTGAGACGGGAGTGAAGCTGGATTGAGATTATTAATCCCAAGAAGGATTTTAACTCTGTGGTTTCTTGGAGTTGTTGCTTCCTTGAAGGCTTTATTCATGTCTTCTACTCTATGTAAATCTTTTTATCCACACAGTAACCTAAGCGAGTCACATAATTTGCTTGACAAACACATTTATCCTTTGTTCAGGTGAACCTCTGCTCCCGGGAATCTCTGCAAGATCTCCTGCAGGTTCGCAATGCGCTCTCATGATGAAGTCCCTGTGATTTGGATGTCATCCAAGTGCACCAGCACTTTGGGTAACCCTTGGAGTATGTTCTCCATGATCTGTTGGGATATGACGCACGCTGATGAGACCCCAAAGGGCAAGCCAGTATATTCATATAGGCCCTTGTGTGTGCTGATTGTAACATACTTGCGGGATGGCTCGGCAATTCAAGGTAAAGATAGGTATGGCTCGTCACCTACTAACCACATGTGCAGGTCTCAAATTCTAGGCATGGGATATCTATCTCGCTTAGAAACCCAGTTGACTGTTAATTTATAATCTCCACAGAGGCAGACTGATAAGGACAGGGATGAAAGGCGTAACCCACTCTGTGAACTGTACATGCCTATTATGCCTAGATTTTCCAGATGCCTAGGTTTGATCTCCAGCTTTGATCTCTAATAATCGGGAGTATAGAACCAATCTCGCTGTAAAATATTGAGGGGTAGCATCAGGGCCAGCATAAATCTTGGCTTTGGCCCCTCTCATTTTACAAGCCCAACCTGGAAAACTTCAGGGTATTTGCTGATGACTCTATACAGTCCTCCCACACCCAGCCTGAAGATCTCTAACCAGATCAGCTTGACCTTGCTGGAGCCAGTCTCTCCCCATTCAGCTTGGTCCTTGCCCACACACAATGAGTGGGAGTCGGGCTGATTGCTGCCTGGAAGTCACTGAGGTCATTGTGGTGCCCTTTATTTGTAATGGTTCCCCCATGAAGGTGGCTAGTCAGGCCTTCGCGTCTTCTGAGCTCAAGAGTTGAATACCAGTCTGTAGGTGATCATATGTCTGCTCCCCAATAACGGTGACCGCAGCTTCCGTATCCACTTCACTTTAAATGGATGACCGTTTACCAGCATTTCCACCATTATTGGGATGACCTTGGCCATAAGGATGTGGTTTAGTTGCATTGACCCTGTTACTGGTAGTGGGTATACCTACAAGAGACAGGCCAGTACTGGACGTGGCATCTTCCCTGAGCAGCATGCGTTTTGCCTATTCCTATATCTTTGTCTTGGCTGTGCAATTTGACAATGCTTGCCACCACCTGGCATCTGTAACCTTCTAAAACATTCTCCCTTAGCTTTCTTGGGGCCGTCATTGTATTTCCTTGACTGCCAGATAATGCAGGTTGAGCTCTGATGCTGTAATGGACTATCTGATATCTTACTTACATACACAGTTGAGGAACAGTTGCTGTTACATGAGGCTGTTCCCCCTAAGTGGAGGACATTGCTGTCTGACATCCCTTGTAAACCCTGAGCCCCTTTTTCCGCATTTTCCAGTGATAGAGCTATTTTGATGGCTTTTTTAAAAAATCCAGGCTGAGTTCTGCGGCACGGTAGCACAGTGGTTTGCACTGTTGCTTCTCAGCGGCAGTGAGATTCCCGCTTCGTTCACTATTTGTGTGGAGTCTGTACGTTCTCCCCATGCCTGCGTGGGTTTCCTCGGGATGCTCCGGTTTCCTCCCACAAGACCCGAAAGATGTGCTTGTTAGCTGAATTGGATTCTGAATTCTCCCTCTGTGTACCCGAACGGGCGCCGAAGCGTGGCGACTGGGGGATTTTCACAGTAACTTCATTGCAGTGTTAATGTAAGCCTACTTGTGACAATAATAAAGATTATTATTATAATTTTTAGGGGTTGTCAAGTTGTTTATTCCACATACCAATCTGTCTCGCAACATGTCGTTCAGGGATTATACAAATTCCAAAGTGCGACCAATGTTTGTAACCCTGCCAAACATTCGATGACAGGTTCCCCCAGGGTTCTCCATGCTGTGTTAAAGCGGTTTCTCAGGAACAAAACAGAAGGCTTTGGATCATAGTGGATTTTTTTTTACAAAATCTACTAACTCGTTAAAAGCCTTCAAATCAGAGGCATCTAGGTAGGTCAGACATTTTATTACACTGAAAGTCGGGGCCCCAAAGCCAATATTTGCCTGCTCCATGCAAGTATATCCACTACCAGTAACAGGGGAAATGCTGTGAGTAAAATCACATTCTGTTTTTCATCTCCCTCAACATTATAAGCCCGGAGGAAGTCACACACGCACTCTGTGTATTGTGCCCAGTCATCTCCGCTTACGTCAAAGGGTTCAAGTTTACTACAGAGAGGCGTTACTTTCTTACCTGGAGAAGCCACTTGTTCTTGATAATGAAGGTTGCTCAGAGAAACAACTGGCTTATTCCTCGTCGCCAATGTAATAATCTCAGCAAGTCCAGTCTTCCGACACATACCCTTTTATTTACATAATGGAAAAGGCCACAGCCATGGCTTACAGTACAGAAGTTCATTCCCGGGGACCTACAGAATACCCACGCAGGTTGAAACTGCTCATTTCCAATTGGACAAAGTCCCACTCACTCACTAGGGAAATTTATACCCCACAAAATCCCGGAGAGATCTATTACTGATTCCATCCTTCCATCAATGGGAACAGATTCTCCTCACCTATCCACTACGTTCCAATACATGAAAAAACTGGGCTCTTTATTGCCCTAATGACATTTTACCTGGGTTTTCTTTTGCTTGCAGCAATATCCTGAATGTTAATTTATAATTCCTGAAGACACCATGAAGTTAGACAAAGCTTACCTTTCAACCCAGGTCTGTTCAGTTAGAAATGGAAACTTTAGACACTTTCATTCCAATGCAATGCTGCCACCCAGTGGCAGAATAGAGAATAGTTCTTCAATAAACTCCAGTTACCTGTGGTTAAAAACAAGGTAACTCGGCAGAGAACTGGAGTCAGATACAAAGTAAAGCTCCCTCGAAACTGTCCCCATCAAACACTCACAAGACAGGTACAGCACGGGGTTAGATACAGAGTAAAGCTCCCTCCACACTGTCCCCATCAAACACCCCCAGAACAGGTACAGCACAGGGTTAGATAGAGTAATGCTCCCTCTACACTGTCCCCATCAAACACTCCCAGGACAGGTGCAGCTCGGGGTTAGATACAGAGTAAAGCTCCCTCCACACTGTCCCCATCAAACACCCCCAGAACAGGTACAGCACAGGGTTAGATAGAGTAATGCTTCCTCTACACTGTCCCCATCAAACACTCCCAGGACAGGTACAGCTCGGGGTTAGATACAGAGTAAAGCTCCCTCTACACTGTCCCCATCAAACACTCCCAGGACAGGTACAGCTCGGGGTTAGATACAGAGTAAAGCTCCCTCTACACTGTCCCATCAAACACTCCCAGGACAGGTACAGAACGGGGTTAGATACAGAGTAAAGCTCTCTCTACACTGTCCCCATCAAACACTCCCAGGAAAGGCACAGCATGGGGTTAGATACAGAGTAAAGCTCCCTCTACACTTACCCATCAAACACTCCCAGGACAGGTACACCACGGGTCTATTCTCCCCCGGGTCTATTCTTCCCCCCCCCCCCCCCCCCCCCCCCCCCCGCTGACGATTAGTTCCCTGCGAAGAAGTCGATGAATGGAGTGATCCTCGTAAGGTGAACTTGATTTTTTCCAAGCCGAGAAAGTTTGCCATGCCTGACAGCCATATTTCGGTATTTGGGGGCTTGGAGTCCCTCCAGGCCAACAGTATTCGTCACCGGGCTATCAGGCAAGCAAAGCCACAACGTCGGCCTCTATCCCCTCCTGGACTCCCGGGTCTTCCGACACCCCAAAAATCGCCACCTCTGGACTCATCGCCACCCTTGTTTTCAGTCCCCGGGATATGACGTCCGCAAATCCCTGCCAGTATCCCCTGAGTTTTGGACACGCCCAGAACATGTGGACATAGTTCGCTGGTACTCCCCCACATCTAGCACACTTGTCCTTCAGCCCAAAGAATTTGCTCATCCGGGCCACCGTCGTGTGCGCCCGGTGAACTACCTTGAACTGTTGCGGTTGCATTTACCCTCCTCAGAGCGTCTGCCCATACGCCTCCCTCCAACTCCCCACCAAGCTCCTCCTCCCACTTAAGTTTCAGTTCCTCAGTCCCTGTGTCCTCCTTATAAGCTCCTTATAAATATCTGAGACTCTCCCCTCTCCTACCTCACCCCTGGAAATTACCCTGTCCTGGATCCCTCTTGGTGGAAGGCGTGGAAAGGACGGGACCTGTCTACGTACGAAATCCTGCACCTGCAAGTACCGAAAGTCATTCCCCCGCGCCAGCCCGACCTTCTCCTCCAGCGCCCTAATGTTCGCGAAGCTCCCTTCCAGGAACACGTCGCCCATCCTTCCCACCCCTGCCCTCTGCCACGCTCGAAACCCGCCATCCATCTTCCCCGGGACAAATCGATGGTTGTCACATATTGGGGACCAGACCGACGCTCCCACTTCCCCCGCATGCTTCCTCCATGGCCCCAAATCCGCAAAGCCGCCACCACTACAGGGCTGGTGGAGTACCTGGCCGGCGGGAACGGCAGGGGAGCCGTGACCAGGGCTGCCAAGCTGGTGCCCCTGCACGAAGCAGCCTCCACCCGCTCCCAAACCGACCCCGTATCCACCATCCATTTCCTTATCATGGCGATGTTAGCCGCCCAGTAGTAGTTGCTGAGGTTCGGCAGCGCCAGCCCCCCCTCGCTACGGTTCCGTTCCAGCATTCCCCTCTTTACCCGCGGGGACTTCCCTGCCCAAACAAATCCCAGGATGATTTTATTGATTCTTTTAAAGAAGGACCGCGGAATGAAAATAGGGAGACACTGAAAAATAAACAGGAATCTCGGGAGGATCGTCATCTTCACCGTCTGCACTCTCTCCGCTAGTGACATCGGGAGTTCATCCCACCTCCGGAACTCGCTCCTCATTTGCTCCACCAGCCTGGACAAGTTCATCCTATGCATCTTACCCCAGTCGCGCGCCACTTGTATCCCTAGATACCTAAAACTTTCCCCAACCAGCCTAAATGGTAGCTCCCTCAGCCTATTCTCCTGATCCCTCACCTGCACCACAAACATCTCGCTTTTTGCCATGTTCAACTTGTAGCCCGAAAACCAGCCAAACTCCCCGAGGATTTCCATAATCCCGTCCATCCCTGCCGCTGGATCTGACACATACAAAAGCAGGTCATCCGCGTAGAACGAGACCTTGTGTTCTATCCGCCCCCCCCCCCCCCCCCCCTGACCATTCCCTTCTATCCCCTTGCCGCTCTCAGAGCAATTGCCAGCGGTTCTATGGCCAACGCAAACAGCAGTGGAGAGAGGGGGCATCCCTGTCTTGTCCCGCGGTGTAGCCTAAAATACTCAGATGTTGTCCTGTTCGTCCTTACACTAGCCTCCGGGGCCTGATATAGCAGCTTAACCCAATCCACAAAGCCTTCTCCAAACCCAAACTGTCCCAACACCTCCCATAAATAGTCCCATTCCACCCAGTCAAAAGTCTTTTCGGCATCCATTGCCACCACTACCTCCACCTCTCTACCCTCCGGGGGCATCATAATCACATTGAGTAGCATTCTTAGATTGGCTACTAGCTGCCTGCCCTTAACAAACCCCGTTTGGTCCTCCACAATCACGTCCGGTACGCAGTCCTCGATTCTGGATGCCAGGATCTTGGCCAGCAGTTTAGCGTCTACATTAATCAGGGAGATTGGCCTATAGGATCCACAAACCTCCGGATCCTTATCCCGTTTTAATATCAGCGAGATGGTGGTTTGCGACATCGTCGGGGGTAACACCCCATTGTCCCTCGCTTTGTTAAACACCCTAACCAGCACTGGCCCCAGTATACCCGAGAACGTTTTGTAGAACTCCACTGGATACCCATCCGGCCCCGGGGTTTTACCCGACTGCATGGCCTTCAGGCTCCCCATTACTTCTTCAGCTCTAATCGAGGCCTCCAGCCCCTCTACCATCCCCCTGCCCACCTTTGGGAAGGTCAGCCCATCTAAGAAGCGCCTCATCCCCTCCGGCCCCGTGGGGGGTTCCGAGGTATACAGCTTACTGTAAAAGTCCCTGGATACCCTGTTCAGTCCTGCCGGGTCTCCCACCCGGTTCCCATCCCCATCCACTACCGTCCCTATCTCCCTGGCCGCCTCCCTCTTCCTAAGTTGCTGTGCAAGCATTCTGCTGGCTTTCTCCCCGTACTCCGCACCCCTGGCCTTTCTGAGTTGCTCTACGGCCTTCCCAGTGGATAGCGCTCCCAGCTCCGCCTGCAGTCTCCGTCGTTCCCTAAGTAGCTCTGCCCTCGGGGATTCCGCATATTCCCTATCCGTCCGTGTCATCTCCTGCACCAGTCTGTCTATCTCCGCCCTATCCGTTCTGTCCCTATGGGCTCGGATTCAGATCAGTTCCCCTCTCACCACGGCCTTCAGCGCCTCCCAGAGCACCGCTGCTGAGACGTCCCCTGTATCGTTGACCTGCAGGTAGTCCTGCATGCATTTCCCCACTCGCTCACACACCCTCTCCTCTGCCAACAATCCCACCTCTAACATCCATTGTGGGCGCTGGTAACTTTCTTTGCAGACCAGCAGGTCGACCCAATGTGGAGCATGGCCTGAAATAGTGACCGCCAAGTATTCAGTATCCCTCACCCCCTCCAAAAAGTCCCTACTCAAAGGACCACCTTCACCCCCTCAAGCTTGCCCCGGACCATGCGAAATCTACCACCCCCATCCGCAACTGTGCTGTCCGCCTCAAATTTAACCCGTTTGTTAATCATGATCGCGACCCCTCTGGTCTTAGCGTCAAGCCCCGAATGGAAGACCTGGCTAACCCAGCCCTTCCGTAATCTAATCTGGTCCGCCACTTTCAAATGTGTCTCCTGCAGCAACATTACGTCCGACTTCAGAGCCCGTAAGTGCTCTTGACCGGCCCGTTTAATCCTCTAACATTCCAGGTGATCAGCCTGGTTGGAGGGCACCCTGCACCCCCCCCCCTACGCCGATCAGCCATCCCCCTTCTTGAGCCCACCCCCTGCCCATGTGCCGCGTCTCCCCTGGTCCGCCTCTTGGCATCTCCCAACCCCGACCCCTTCCCTGTTATCTGGTTCAGTTCACTCCCTTGTCAGCAAATACATCTCCCCCACCCCCCCTCCCCCCAGCAACAACCCCTTGTAACCTAACCCCTGCCATATACTGGCTGTATACACCCCCCCCCCCCCACCTCGCTCCCGTTGACTAGCTCAAAGCAGCTAGCCTGGTAGCTCTCAACTCCGGCGCCACCATGTCTCCCACCTATTGTCCACCCCGAGTTTCACGACGGCCCGATATGGCCCCACTCCCGAGCTATTCACGGCCCGGAAATGGGCTAGGAGCGGGGCGGCGGGTGTCACGCGTCAAATGACGTGAAAAGGCTGCGACACCCGAA
Source organism: Scyliorhinus canicula (assembly GCF_902713615.1). Taxonomy (NCBI): domain Eukaryota; kingdom Metazoa; phylum Chordata; class Chondrichthyes; order Carcharhiniformes; family Scyliorhinidae; genus Scyliorhinus; species Scyliorhinus canicula. Next base: position 128,642,074 of record NC_052149.1, on the reverse strand, counting down.
TGCCGCCACAATGACGCCACTCCGCGTATTAAAACGCGCCAGCGGCCAGAAGAACGGAGGAAGCGGCGAGGATGGTCGAGCCACGGAGGTCCGCCCCACGATTCGAGGAGGCAGACATGGAGACCCTCCTCGATGAGGTTGAACACAGGAGGAGCATCATCTGCCCCAGAAGAGGGCATCGCCACCCTGCTAGTGTTGTGCGGCAGGCCTGGCGTGAGGTGGGCACGGCAGTGAGTACTGTGGGCCACACCCCTCGGTCTGGGGAGCAATGCAGAAAGAAGCTGCACGACCTCATCAGGGCTGCTAGGGTAAGTGCCAAGAGGGTGCCCCCGGGTCACAACAACCCCCATGCCCAAGTCCCTCATCACCCACCCCCCCCCCCCCCCCCACGGGCACGAGGGGGAGGGGGAGGGTGAGGGGGGGGCGACAGTGAGTGGAGGGTGGTTTACAAAGTTGGCACAGACCCACATGAGTGCTGCGACCTCCCTGGAGAGGTGCAATGGTTTTGTTACAACTTTACTTTACCCCCCAACCTTTGCCAATATGTGAACGCCCTGATGATACCTGCCAAATTGATGATCTTTCTATGCTCCCCCCCCCTCCCCCCCCCCCCAAACAGGACAAGACTGCTCACAATAACCGGGAGCTCAACAGGATCCGAGGGGGTTCGCCCATATACCACCCCCTAACCACGTTTGAACAGAGGGCACTGGACCTTGCTGGGGGATCTGCCACCCGGGAGGTCGTGCAATGCGAGGTTGGAGGTGCAGAACCAAGTGAGACAACCCTGCATGACAACCCATCCTCTGTCCCTTCACACTCTGCACACACCACCCACCCCCACCCCCATCCTCTGTCCCTTCACACTCTGCACACTCCCCCCCCCCCCATCATCCTCTGTCCCTTCACACTCTGCCCACTGGACCGCCCTACGCCCGGCCGAGCGTTTCTAAATAACCCCATTTCATTCTCTTCCCTAGGATGTGCAGCCGAATGACCAGCGCCGTCTACATCAAGGCAGAGACCAGCATCTGCCACCACCACCACCACCGCACCCAGGGCCGCACGCCAGAGGGTGCCAGGAGGACAGTCAGGAGTTGGATCCTCCCAAACCGAATCTGTGGAGCAGGAGGCGCAGAGGACGCTGACAGAGAGAGAGGGAGACATGGCCTGACAACGCCCTGTGGCCGCTCATCATTGGAGCCATGACCTCGTCAATATGTCTCCAGACGAGGACCTAGAGCTTGCGGCACTTCTATCTCCAACACAATCCACCATCCCAGAGACACTCACCTCGGTTGGCCAATGTAGTGATGAGGCTCCTGGGTCACGGTCTGGTTTGCACAACACAGCTGAGCAGGTACAGCAGGTGGAGGTCGGAGCAGCCGAGAGCCCGGACGGTCGGAGGGCAGGCCAGGCCCAGCATTCAGCTGGCTCCCAGACGTTTCCCGGGTTCCTGGATGTACTTGACCCACCCGCACAGCCGTGCATTTGCAAACCCAGGGACACAATGACAGGATGAGGGTCGTCTTTCAGCAGTTGCAGATGCAGTTAGAGGAGTCAAACTGTGTCCAGGAGCAGGGAATGGTGCCGCTCATGGCAGCCACCCAGGCCGACACCGCACGGGTGGCATCCGCGGTCGAGGCAATGGGTGAAACATTTTCGGCCATGGGTCAGGTTCTGCAAGACGTTGGGCTTCACGTGCACACGTCATCCATGGCCCTGGACAGGGCTGCCCTCTCACAGGCAACAATGCGCCAGAGCCAACATGACATTGCCGGCATGCTGCGGGCACTGGCTGAGTCTCACCAGGCCATGGCACAGTCCCAGCAGGCCAAGGCACAGTCCCAGCAGTCAGTCGCGGAGAGCATCAACCGCCTGACACACATGCTGGATGGCGTCGTGCACTCACAGGTTGAGGTCGCACAGTCCCTAGCGGGAATGTCTCACTCCCTGGATTCCGTCTCTGCGAACCTTCGGACCCTGGTGGAGACCGTTACAGGCCTCCGGGACTGGCAACGGCAGGTTTCGGTGGGACCACGGAGCACCTCCCCGCTCGCACCTCCGTCCCACAGTGAGGCCTGGGGGCCACCGGGCTCCCCGAGGGAGGAGGAGGTTTCGGGGCCCGTCCCATTAAGTCCATCACGGGACGTCCCGGAATTCTCGGCCTCCCCCCGTCCCATCCCTGGAGCATCGGGTGAGAAGCAGGCAGAGAGGGTGGCACAACATCACCCGAGACGCCCGCAGAGCAGCCTGGCCCATCAAGGCCGGGTCGCCCCAGGAAACGCTTGCTGAAGGAGAAACTAGTCGAAGGGGGCGAGTCGCAGCGGTCCTCCTCCACTCCTGCTGCATCATCTGGGGAATCACTTAGACGTAGTGGTAGGGCCCGTAAGGCAACAAAGAGGGACACATAGTAAGTTGGCACGGGTGAAGGGCACAGATTAGTTGTAAGGGCTAGGGCATCTGTACATAATGTTAACCATTAAACTCACTGTTGCACCTAACTTGGAAGACTGTGTGATTTTTCCGTTGCCACAGGGATCGTGATGGTGACCGAGTGTCGCTGGGGTTGACGAGCGGTGAAACTTCGGTGCCGGGTGTGCAGTCCCTTCCCCCCCCCCACCCCCACCCCACGCGGACACGTGATGGAGTGTCCCTGACGAACTCAGCGACCACCGAGATAGATGGTTCAGCTATTGCCATGGGTCAGACTCTCTCTAACGATTCTGAGTTCACAGCTCATCGCAGATCGGGCTGTCATCATTCAACATGGCACTGATCACACCCGCTGACACAGCCATCAATGTCGGGCCATACCGTTGTGCCGCAGTGGTAAGGGTGATGTAGAACTGGAGCAATGAACGCAGAGTGGGGGTGTGTGGGGGTGTGGGGGGGGGGGGGTGGCAGTTGTGTGTTGACCCTCTGCGCGACTGGCGATGCAGGTGTTAGTGTTGGTCTTCAGCGATGCCGTCACGCGCGATGCGTGAATCTGGCTGCCACGAACGCGTCGCGTGCCCTCTATCCTCGCCGGGTCCGTCGTGCCGCCTCCTGGACATCACCAGCAGCCGGCTCCTGTCTGCGTGCTGCGCCCGCAACTCCACCGACATCCTCACCCTCCTGCCCCTCCCCCTCCTCCTCCTCTGTGCTGGCACCACTTCCACTGGCTTCTCCCTCCGCCTCCTGCAGCAGGTCATCTCCCCTCTGCATCGCGATGTTGTGCAGCGCACAGCAGACCACAACAATGCGAGCCACCCTATCGGCCTGGTACTGCAGGGCCCCTCCGGAGCGGTCCAGGCACCTGAATCTCACCTTCAGGAGCCCAAGGCAGCGCTCCACCACACCCCTGGTTGCTGCATGTACCTCATTGTATCGGTTTTCCGAGTTGGTCTGAGGCCTCCGTATAGGCGTCGTCATCAGCCAAGACCTCAGCGGATAACCACTGTCGCCTAGCAACCAGCCCCTCAGCCGGGGGGGGACGTCCCTCAAACATCGCAGGGATGTACGAATGCGCCAGAATGTACGCATCATGCACACTCCCAGGGAACCTTGCGCACACGTGCATGATCCTCATGTGGGGGTCGCATATCACCTGGACATTCATAGAGTATGTCCCCCTCCTGTTTGTGAATACCTCCCTGTCCCCTGCAGGCAGGCGCATGGGGACGTGAATACAATCGATTGCACGCTGGCAAATCCACGAGCTCGTGAGTCTTGACTTGCTCGGTCCTCGGGAAAGGTGATGTAGCGATCGGCGATGGCATAGAGGGCGTCGGTCACATCCCGGATGCACCTGTGCACTGATGCCTGGGAAATCCCGGAGAGGTCCCCGCTCGGAGACTGGAAGGAGCCGGTCGCATAGAAGTTAAGTGCCACCGTCACCTTGACGGCAACCGGGATCGCGTGTCCTCCCCCCGTTCCACGTGGGGCGAGGTGCGCCACGAGGTGTCAGATATGTGTCACCGTCTCTACTCAACCGGAGTCTCCTCCTGCAGGTGATGTCCGGCATTGTCTGGAAAGAGATCCGGACACGGTACACCCTCGGCCTCGGTTGTCGCCTCGGGCGCCCTGGCTGCACCCTCACTCTCTCCTCCTCCTCCTCCCCTCCCCCATGCTGCTCGACGACGGGCAACTCCGCGGCCATTCCCTCAGCTCCTGCAGCTCACCCCGCGGCCACTATGGGATGTGGCTGTGGACGCTGCTGGATGTCCAAATGTAGTGCAGCGGCCCCGACCACTGCGCTGAACATAGCCGTTCTGTTCACAGACATTGTGCTAACCTACAGAAGGGTGGTGGGGGGGTAGAGAAACGGGACATGTTAGACGGAGGTTAGTCGACACCTCGGCAGCCGCCTGCCACGGGATACCTGTGTGTCCCGGTGGCCTGGTCGCGCTGCTGACATGCGGCCAGCCTAACCCCTGGTCACTTTCTGCATCCAACGGGCAGTTAACTACGTCCTCCTCACCGGTGCATCAGTGTCCTGTGGCCGTAAGCCACAGGGCAACCAGCGGCCATGTACTCGTGGCCATCATGCCATGGAAGGGCGGCTGCCATTTTGTAACCGAGGCTGGACGAGTCACTCCCTCCCTCCCTCTCTCCCTCCCTCCCTCCCTCTCTCCCTCTCTCCCTCCCTTCCTCCCTCCCTCCCTCCCTCTCTCCCTCGCTCCCTCCCTCCCCTCCCCCTCTCCCTCCCTCTCTCCCTCCCCCTCTCTCTCTCTCTCTCTCTCTCTCCCTCTCTCCCACTCGCTCTCTCTCCCTCCCTCCCTCTCTCCCTCCCTCCCTCCCTCTCTCCCTCTCTCCCTCCCTCCCTCCCTCCCTCCCAACCCTTCCCCTGCCCCACCCTACTGTTCGCTGCCTTCTCCCGGATGCCAGCCCCGTTGTGCTCACAGTCCGGCGGTACGCTCACCTCCTTTGAAAAGCAGGTGTGTCAGCCGCCGTACTCAACGTACGTGCCGACGTCGGGACTTCGGCCCATCCAGGCCGGAGAATAGCGGGAGGCCGGTTTTGGCCGTTTCAGGCAAGGAGACGGATTTTTTCGTGGGAAAGTAGGTCGCAAAATTTTGCGTGTTGGGGAGAATAGCGGGAGCGTGTCGGACCGGTGTCGCGGGAAAAAACTGCGCGTCCCGCTATTCTCCGCACCGGCGTGGGGTCGGAGAATTCCGCCCACAAACTTTGGCTTTAACTTTAAAACTTTCAAACAGGCAAACACAAACACAAGAACACCCCCAATTTTTAAGTAAAAGAGCATGCCGAACGACATCGCTAACACGAAGGGCAATCTGGGAACAACTGCAGACATCCCTTAGTACACCCTAACCTGAGTCCATGGGTCCTCAGTTCGGCATCAGTCCATGCCCCTTAGCGAAGTCCATCGCTTCCTCCGGGTCGTCAAAATAATGTTGCTATTCCCGGTATGTGACCCAAGCCTCGCCAGGAAAAGTAGCCCAAACTTGAACTTTTTAAACAGAACCTCTTTAATTTGTCTGTAGGCTGCCCTCCTTCTGGCCACCTCCTGGCTCAGATCCTGGTAGATGCGCAGGCCACTGTTGTTCCATGAGCAGCTCCTCGTGCTCTTGGCCCACTGTAGAACCCACTCCTTGTCCACGAACCTATGGAACCTGACCATCATCGCCCGCTCCCCCCCTCGTGGCTGCCTCGCCTGCACTCTGTGTGCCCTGCCCAGCTCCAACAGACGCGGGAAGAAATCATCCCCCACCAGCTTCTGCAGCATGTCTGCCACATATGCCGTGGCATCCACTCCCTCGGCCCCCTCCGGGAGCCCAATGATTCTCAGATTCTGCCGGCGAGACCTGTTTTCCAGGTCCTCCAGCTTGTCCATCAGCCTTGCTTGCTGCTCCTTCAACTTTCTAATTTCCACGTCCGCTACCATTTGGAAATCCGCCTGCCCTTCCACTGTCTTCTCCAGTGCCTGGACCTTCTTATCCTGAGCGTCCAGCCTCTGGTCAAGTCGCTCCACCGCTTTCTGGAGCGGTTCCAAATTATCCCTCTTCAGTGCTGCGAAGCTCTCTTTCATGACCTTCAGCATGTTGTCCGGTGCTGCCTGGACCGTCCGTTCCGTGGTCCGTTCATCGGCCATCTTTCCTCCCACTAGAGCTTCCACACCATCTTTGTTCAGCCCCTTCTTCGCCTGTTTTCGCTCCCTTCTGCTCCTTAAGTCCATACAACTCTGTATGGATTCAGATCTAGAGTGCTATTGTTTTTCAATCCAGCGCTCAAAAGTTCAAAAAAGTCGGGGGAAAAGGTCTTAAAGTCTGACCGGAGCGAGAGCCACCACATGTGCGACTTACCCCCTCATAGCCGCCACCGGAAGTTCTCAGAGACTATTTTTCATTGGAATCGGTCGTGTTCCACATGGCGCCAGTGCTAGCACATTAACAGTTAGTGGCTTGATCTGGGAAAGGCGCCAATTTTGCTGTGGTAGAACACCACCGATTCAATCCCAGCGTCAGCACTTAGTTTCTGGCACAGAGTATTCCGCTGTTTGGCTTGGAATAATCCACTTTCAGATCCAAGGCTTCCAATCCCCCTCCCGCTCTCCAGGATCAACTGATGCATGTCCATATCCGGGATAGTTACCACCACCCTCTTCATGAAATCTACATTGTCCCAATTGGCAGCTTGCACATTCACCAACACTACCGACTTACCCTCCAACATCCCTGAGACCATCACATGATTACCTCCCAATCCGCCATGACCTTCTGCATCTGGAACCGGACTCTTTTATTGGTCAGGATTGCCACCTCCGGGCCCTACTGTTGAAGCCTGAATGAAATACCTGGTTTACGACTCTTACCCAGTCCTTCACCCTCAGTGAGTCTCCTGCAACTGCATCACATTGGCCCTCAAGCTCTTCAAATGAGCAAAAGCTCTTGCCCGTTTTACCGGGTCCCCCAATCCCATGCGTTCCACATCACCAACTGAATCAGGCGGCTCTCACCCGCCCCCCCTCCTTGGATCAGTCATCACACCGACTGATGATGCACCCATAACCCCAACTTTCCCCAACGAGCAGCCCTTGCACAAGATGGCACCTGGCCCAACCCATCAGATGGAGCCAAAAACATCCCCAGTCAGCATCAGTAAACTCCCCCCTCCCCATCCCATAAATTCCTCAACCACTTCCTCTGAAAACTGCTCTTACCCCCCACCATTCACACCTCCTCGGCACCCCAATACCTTCACAAACAGGATCAGCAGGCTGCAGCCCCTCCTTCCACTCCATTCCCAATTACTAGCGAACTGCAGTTTGCGAGCAGGTTAACCCCCCGCCCACCCTGCCTCGGACGGAGGTGATGGGAGCTGAGTTTCAGAAGCCGTTCAGCAAGCAGGCTATTGTGCTATGGATATATCATTCTTTCCCTTTGATGCCACCCACCCTGTGGACCCAGCTTTTAGCATACAAATGCCAATTCCTATATCTCTCAACCTTGAAGTACAGCTTCAATATCCCATTGTTTTCCCCGAGTCACATAGGTAAACACTTGCTTTTCTCACTGGTACGCTAAATTGGCCGGTACGATGCTGTGGGCATAACAGCGACGTGGCTGCAAGGGGATCAGGGCTGGGATCTAAATATACAAGGATCTATGTCCTATCGAAAGGACAGGCAGATGGTCAAAGGGGGCAGGGTTGCATTGTTAGTAAGGAATGAAGTTAAATCGATAGCAAGGCGCAATATAGGATCTGAAGGCATAGAACCTCTGTGGGTAGAGTTGAAGAATTGCAAAGGTAAAAGGACCCTGATGGGAGTTCAGGCCCCTCGCAGTAGTCAGGATATGGGGCAGAAAATAAATCGGGAGATAGGAAAGGCATGTAAAAAAGGCAATGTCATAATAATCATGGGCGACTTCAATACGCACGTGGACTGGGAAATTCAGGATGGCAGTGGATGCCAAGAAAAGGAATTTGTGGAATGTTTAAGAGATGGTTTTTTGGAGCAGCTTGTGGTAGAGCCCACAAGGGAATTCTGGATTTGGTGATGTGTAATGAGGCAGACTTGATTAGGGAACTTAAGGTGAAGGAACCCTTAGAGAGCAGTGACCATAATATGATAGAATTTACCCTGCAGTTTGAGAGGGAGAAGCTGCAATCAGATGTAACAGAATTACAATTAAATAAGGGTAACTACAAAGACATGGAGGAGCTGGCCAGAGTTGATTGGAATAGGAGCCTCGCAGGGAAGACAGTGGAACAGCAATGGCAGGGGTTTTGGGGGTTATTCGGGAGGCACAGCAGAAATTCATCCCAAGGAGGAGGAAACATGTTAAGGGCAGGACAAGGCATCCATGGTTGACGAGGGAAGTCAAGGACAGTGTGGTGAATGTATTCACCTAATGCATGAGCTGTCAGTATAATGATGTGACCTATGACCTGGAAGTGATGATACAGGCTACTTCCAGGTACTGTACTGGAACAGTGAGATGCGCTGGGGGAAGGGAGGGTGGTGCCGGGCTGGGGGGGGGGGGGGGGGGGGGGGGGGGGGGGGTGCGGGGACCCAGCTGGTGCCAGGTCCCTGAGGGAGACTGTGTCTTGGCGGCCATCGGGGTGCGCCACGTCGGCGTACTGCGGGTTTGCATGGAGTAGCTGTACCCTCTCAACCAACGGGTCCGCCTTGTGGAGCTGCACATGCTTACGGAGGAGAACGGTTCCTGGAGCTGCCAGCCACGTTGGGAGCGAAACCCTGGAGGTGGACTTCCTGGGGAAGGCAAGGAGACGTTCATCAGGGGTTGCATTAGTCACAGTGCAAAGTAGCGACTGAATGGAGTGAAGTGTGTCGGGGAGGACCTCCTGCCAGTGGGAGACCGGGAGATTTTTGGACCGTAGGGCCAGCTGGACGGCCTTCCAGACTGTCCCAGTCTCCCGCTCCACCTGCCCGTTTCCCCGGGGGTTGTAGCTGGTCGTCCTGCTCGAGGCGATGCCCTTGCTGAGCAGGTACTGACACAGCTCATCGTTCATAAATGAGGATCCCCGGTCGCTCTGGATGTAGGCGGGGAAAACAAACAGGACGAAGATGGTGTTGAGTGCTTTGATGAAGGTGGCAGACGTCATATCGGGGCATGGGATGGCGAAGGGGAATCTGGAGTATTCGTCGACCACGTTAAGGAAGTACGTGTTTCGGTTGGTGGAGGGGAGGGGCCCTTTGAAATCCACACTGAGGCGTTCAAAGGGGCGGGAGGCCTTCACTAGCTGCCTGCGGTCTGGCCGGTAGAAGTGAGGTTTGCACTCCGTGCAGACCTGGCAGTCTCTGGTGATAGCCCTGACCTCCGCAATGAAGTAGGGCAGGTTGCGGGCCTTTATGAAGTGAAAAAACTTGGTGACCCCTGGGTGACAGAGAGCATCATGTAGGGTCCGGAGTCGGTCTACTTGTGCACTGGCACATGTACCTCGGGATAGGGCGTCTGGGGGCTCGTTGAGCTTACCGGGGCGATACAAAATCTCGTAATTGTGGGTGGAGAGCTCGATCCTCCACCTTAAGATTTTATCATGTTTGATCTTGCCCCGCTGTGTGGTGTTGAAAATGAAGGCTACCGACCATTGGTCAGTGAGGAGAGTGAATCTCCTGCCGGCCAGGTAATGCCTCCAATGCACAGCTTCTACAATGGCGTGGGCCTCCTTTTCGACGGAGGAGTGCCGAATTTCAGAGGCATGGAGGGTGCGTGAAAAGAATGCCACGGCCTGCCTGCCTGGTTGAGGGTGGCGGCCAGAGCACGTCTGATGCAGTGCTCTCGACTTGGAAGGCGAGCGTCTCGTCGACCGCGTCGCGGCCTTGGTGATGTCGGCCTTGATATGGTTGAAGGCCTGGTGAGCCTCGGCCGTCAGGGGGAAAGCGGTGGAGTGAATGAGTGGGCGGGCCTTGTCCGCATAGTTAGGGGCCCACTGGGCGTAGTATGAGAAGAACCCCAGGTATTATTTCAGGGCCTTGGGGCAGTGGGGGAGGGGGTGTTCCATGAGGGGGCGCATGCGATCGGGGTCGGGTCCTAGAACTCCATTTTGCACCACATAGCCGAGGATGGCTAAACGGTTGGTGCTGAACACGCACTTCTCCTTGTTGTACGTTAGGATGAGGAGTTTGGCGGTGTGGAGAAATTTGGAAAGGTTAGCATCGTGGTCCTGCTGGTGAATCATTCGGTCCATCTCCCGATGGAAGACCGAGACCCCATTAGTGACATCGAAGAGAACCCTAAGGAAGTGGTAAAGGCGGCCGTCCGCTTCAGACGCGGTGTCCGGGGCGGTCCGCCTTGCTAATGGGGAGCTGGTGGTAGGCAGATTTCAGATCCACTGTCGAGAAGACCCGATATTGTGCAATCTGATTGATCATATCAGAAAAGTGTGGGAGGGGGTACGCGTCGATCTGTGTATACCGATTGATGGTCTGACTACAGTCCACGACCATCCTGTTTTTCTCCCCAGTTTTCACAACTACCACTTGGGCTCTCCCGGGGCTGTTGCTGGCCTCGATGATGCCTTCCCTCAGGAGCCGCTGGACCTGAGACCTGATGAAGGTCCTGTCCTGGGCACTGTACCGTCTGCTCCTGGTGGCGACGGGTTTGCAATCCGGGGTGAGGTTTGCAAACAGAGAAGGCGGGTCGACCTTAAGGGTCGTGAGACCGCAGACAGTAAGGGGTGGTAGGGACCCGCCGAATTGCAGAGTGAGACTTTGGATTTTGCGCTGGAAGTCCAGGCTGAGTAGCAAGGCAGCACAGGGTTGGGGAGGACGTAGAGCCGGAAGTCGCTGAACTCTACACCCTGGATGGTGAGGGTGGTGCAGTACCCCCGGATCTCCACAGAGTGGGATCCGGAGGCCAGGAAGATTTGTTGTGTGATGGGGTGTACCACGAGGGAGCAGTGCCTTGCCGTATTGGGATGAATGAAGCTCTCTGTGCTCCTGAAGTCAAGAAGGCATGATGTCTTGTGCCCATCGACCTTTATCGTCGTCGACGCGGTTGCGAGGTTGTGTGGCCGGGACTGCTCGATGGTGATGGAGACAAGCTGTAGCTGGTGTTGGAAGGCCCCTGGGCTGGTCGGCGGCGGTTGCAGGCGATGAGCGGCCCGATGAGGTGCCCGACGAGCAGGGGTCCTGAGGCGGGGAAGATGGCGGCACCCACGCGCACGTGGTGGGCAGCGTTAAAGTTGGCGGCGCCCATGGGCCGCACGAGGCCTGATGGGGGGAAGATGGCGGCGCCCATGGGCCACACATGTCCTGAGGCGAGGAAGATGGCAGCGCCCATGGGCCGCACATGGGATGCGGGGGCGAAAATGGCAGCGCCCACGGGTCGCACGTAGGGAGTGCAGGAACAATGGGCCTGGTTACAGCGGCGATCGAGCGGGCCTGGCACACTGCAGCAAAATGTCCTTTCTTCCTGCAGGCCTTGCAGAGTGTGCTCCGCACCGGGCAGCGCTGCCAGGGTTGCTTTGTCTGTCCGCAGAAGTAGCACTTGGGTCCCCCGGGGTTGGCTGCCTGCCACGCGGCGCAGGCTTGGGGTTGGCTGGGTGCGGTCGCTGGTGGGGTGAATGATGGGGTGGTCATTGGTGGGGTCCACAATGGGGTGTTCGCTGGTGGGTCCATGATGTCCAGGAAGGAGGGGCGCCGTGCTGTTGGGGGCGTACGCTTGTACATTACGGGAGGCAACCGTTAGTGAGATCGCGAGTTTTTTGGTCACCGCGAGGTCGAGGGTAGCCCCTTCTAAGAGGTGCTGGTGGATGTACGCCGACCCTATGCCCGTAACCAAAGCATCCCGGATTAGGAGTTCGGAATGTTCAATGGCCGAAACGGCCTGGCAATTGCAGTCCCTCGCCAGGGCGCGCAGGGCACGCCAGAAATCTTCCCCAGACTCACTGGGGAGTTGATTCCGCGTGTACAGGAGGTGCCTGGCGTAGAGTTTGTTGGTCTGCTGGGTGTAATTCTCTTTCAGTAGCACCATGGCCTCAGCGAAGGTAGGTGCTTCCCGGATGAGAGGAAAGATATCGGAGCTCAGCCGGGTGTACAGGATCTGGAGCTTCTGTGCCTCTGTGGGTGTTTCTGTCGCAGATCCGATGTATGCTTCAAAGCAAGCTAGCCAATGTTTGAAAGCCGACTTGATGTTATCTGCTTGAGGGTGCAGCTGCAGGCGATGCGGCTTGATGCGGAGGTCCATCGTTGTAAAATCTCTGCTCAATAAATTGATGCACTACCAATTATGACGAGACAAGAGTAGAATGTAATCGAGGTTTTATTAAGCAGAGATGTGTCGCCTCCTGCAGCTGCTGCCGAAATGGCTGCAGCTCGGTGAGCACACACATTTATACTCCGCCTACTGGGCGGAGCCAGCAGGCAGGGGTCTACCCCCGTACCTTTGGTACAGGAGTCTTACCGTATTACATTTCGTATGAAATGAAAATCGCTTATTGTCAGGAGTAGGCTTCAATGAAGTTACTGTGAAAAGCCCCTAGTCGCCACATTCCGGCGCCTGTCCGGGGAGGCTGGTACGGGAATCGAACCGTGCTGCTGGCCTGCTTGGTCTGCTTTCAAAGCCAGCGATTTAGCTGAGTGAGCTAAACCAGCCCCTCGTATGTGATATATACAGCAGTGGTGACTTCCACACAAATAAAAATCAAACCGAAAATGGTCCGAAGAACAGTGCTACTGAAGGACTACAATGGTCATCAGATCACAATGTTAGGAACATGTGAGCTCGTAGTAACTGTCAAGGACAGAATGTGCAAGATCACATTTTCCATAGTGGAGACTGAACGCAAATCGTTCATAGGAGTGGAAGTGTGTGAAGAGCTTGGGCTCATTAAGAGGGTGTACACTGCAGAAAGCACGGCACCCCGCCATCATGCATCCACAGAATCCATGATAAAGGACTTGCCGGAGTTATTTCAAGGCTTTGGCACTCTGCTTTTCATGTACCACATCCAATTGAAGGGGAATGTGAAGCCAGTTGTCCACGTGTCGAGACGTGTACCAGCTCCACTGAGGGACAAACTGAAGGCCAAGTTAGGCAGAATGATGGCTCTATGAGTCATCAGGTGCTTAGAGGAACCCACCGATCGGGTTAACTCTATGGTGTGTGGTAAAAAGAGGAACGGTGACCGATGGATATGCATGGACACCAAAGACCTGAACCTTAACATCAAAAGTGAGCACTACCCGATTCCAAAGAGGGAGGAAATAATGTGTGAGGTGACGTGGAGTGTTTCAGCAAGTTGGACATGTCACTAGGCTTCTGGCAGCTCAAGGTGGGCAAAGCGAGCCCAAGGCTGTGCATGTTTAACACACCCTTCAAGGCTACTGTTTCCTGAGGATGCCATTTGGCATTATTTCGGCGTCTGAAACTTCCCATCGTGCCATAGAGCACGTAGTTCAAGGATTACCAGGCATCTGCGCTTATGTCGATGATATCATAATCTGGGGGTCCACAGGCAAGGAGCATGAAGGAAGGCTTCTCAGAATCCTGCAACGGGTAAAACAAAATGGCCTCAAGCTCAGTGAAGCAAAATACCAAATCGGAGCCGATACCATCACCTTTTTAGGGGACAGGCTCTTGGCACAAGGTGTGCAGCCGGATAATTAAAAGATGAAGGCTATTCTGAAGATGCCACACCCTACAGACAAAAAAATGGCATCTTGCACATGCCAGGGATGATCAACTTTGTCCTCAGGTCCCAACCTCCAAAACATCCCAACTACGAGACTCGACGAAAAAGGGCATAATGTTTCAATGACCTCCCAAACATGAGCAGGGGTGGCAAGCATTGCGTATCTCGCTGACGATAGTGCCAGTTCTCACGTTGTTTGACGTGGCGAAAAAGACAAAAATTTCAGAAACTCCACTCCAAGCAAAGCAAAGAGCCGATGCACGTGGGTGAAATCATCCCAAATTCATGGCAAAACGTGGGCATGGGTCTTTTCCACTTCAATGGGAAAGACTACCTCTTAGTTATTTGATGCTTCTCGAATTATCGGGAGGTAGCACAATTGGCGAACTCAACTGCTCGGTGTGTCGTACAACACGCGAAAGCGATTTTTGCCCATCATGGCTCACCAAACATTGTTATGTCTGACAATGGTCCCTACTTCAACAGTTATGAGTGGACTGAATTTCCCCATCACTATGATTTTAGGCACATCACCTCAAGTCCTCTATATCCCCAGTCAAACGGGAAGGCAGAACAGGGCATGCACATTGTTAAACAGCTACTAAATAAAGCCATTAACAGCCAGGAGGACATGTATCTGACACTTTGAGCTATCGTTCGACACCACTTATCAATGGACTGTCACCAGCACAGCTGCTGATGAATAGACAGCTACGAATGACCTTGCCTTCCATTGCGACTCACCCTGTGGATCGAGGTCTGGAGTGGAAGCTGCTTCTTCAGAAAAGGAGGTAGAAAGGGTTATATGATAGAGCCGCATGGAAGCTCCAGCCACTGCATCCAGGTGATACGGTTAGACTGGAGGATGCCAATGGAAACGGATGGTCAAGGCTCGCAAAGGTACTGCAACAAGAGGGTCCACATTCATTTTTGGTTCTTACTGGAGATGGTTCAGTCTTGCAAAGGAACCAAAGAGTTATGCTAAAAGTGCAACATCCTTTTGTGTTGAGTCCAGCAGAATAGCTGGTATGCAATCCCAAAATACTTGGGATACTCACAGACGACCCAACAGAGACAGCGATCAGAGAAGCATTCGTAGCAATGAATACGGAACAAGCAGGAACACCAACAACAAATGAAGGTGAAACACGATCACCGATTCAGCCATCACTCAGGAAATCAACCAGATAAACCTGACAGACTGAACCTGTAATAAACTGTGTACAATATATGTTTAAAGTTATCATGCATATCAGGTTATTTAAATAACAGTCACATTTGTAAATATTAATACTTCCAAAGGAAGGGGGATGTGGTGATATGTATGTACACATCAATATATATAGTTGCCTATCAGTGCACATAGTTATCGGTATGACCTCCGACCAGCAGGTGGTGTTAGAGATCAATCATGTGACTCGAGACACCTGCCAGTTGGTAGTAAGTCATACAAGAAGATAGTCGCACATAGGGCAGCACGGTGGCCTAGTGGTTAGCACAACCGCCTCACGGCGCTGAGGTCCCAGGTTCGATCCCGGCTCTGGGTCACTGTCCGTGTGGAGTTTGCACGTTCTCCCCGTGTCTGCGTGGGTTTCGCCCCCACAACCCAAAAATGTGCAGAGTAGGTGGATTGGCCACGCTAAATTGCCCCTTAATAGAAAAAATAATTGGGTAATCTAAATTTATAAAAAAAAAAAGAAGATAGTCGCACTTCGAGTAGCTCCAGGAACAATCGCTGAATTCATTTAATAGCCATCATCTGTATTATTTCATTAGCTATCTTTCCACGTGCATTTTAATAAATCATCTAGATGTTCTCTGTACATCATTACAACGGTTATATCACAGAACACAACACCGGTCTCTGTGGCAGCTTTTCATGACCTCTCCTGGTGGATTTCCAAACCCTTCTGCCCCTGATCTGTTAAAACAGGATTCATTTCTCTCTCTGAACTCTGCCCAGCCTCACAAACACTGTCCTGAGGTGTCCAGACTTGAACTCATCATTACTATCTGGGCTTTTGATTGTCCACTCCTGTTTACACAAAAGAACAGGGTCATGCTAGGAATATGCAATTAACCTCCAATTTACAGGCAAAAGAGTCCATCAGACTCTGTAATGGGCTAATAGCTGCTCAGGTCATAATGTCTGAGAGGACAATGGATCTTGAGTGAATCACTCCGGCTGGATGCCGTTCATTAATGCGTTTACGACTGAATGGAACAATGTAATTCAGGTCAAGTGTGGGTGTATACCTCTGATTCAGTGCTAGAAGTTTCACCTCAGTCTGTTAACTGCTAAATTTCCGACTACATCTTCGATCTCATTTCCGGATCCAATTTCCTAAAATCTCCCTAACGTTATAAGCTGTAAAACTGACCAGAAAGGCTGAAGAGTGGAAGCAGAATAAGTCATTTGTCTGAGATGTGAGGGAAATTTCTCAAGAATAGCCTGATTAAGTTATTCAATTTGTGGATTGTAAAAATGAGAATTTAACAAGGCAGTAACCAGGGAAACGCACTGAAAAGGCACCAACCATCATAAAGACTTAGCTCTAATGATAGCTACTGAGCATGTGCACAGGAGGTTATGTCACTCACTGAGTGGAGGGTTTTTTCCATTCATTCACAGGATGTGGGCGTTGCTAGCTAGACCAGCATTTGTTGCCCATCCCTAATTGCCCCTTGACAAGGTGGCGTGGAATTGCCTTCTTGAACCACTGCAGTCTGTGTGGAGTGCGTGCATCCATAGTACTGTTAGAGAGGGAGTTGAGTGTAAAGTTTCTCAGAGTAGAGCTCCGGCTGTGCCTTGGTCTTATTTAACCTTTTTAATTGTTAGCATTAAATAAATGTTTCTGAACAAAAGACCATAGTCTCTAGCCTGATCCCATCTCGAGCTAGGAGCGACCAAAACCCAAGATCAACCCACAGTAATAGAATATGGGCCTACTAAAGTGCACTAACCATGGCCTCTCAGGAGCCCCACACACTGTCTCGATGATTAACATCAACACTGCCCTCATGTGGTTAGTCAGCTCAATGTGACAATGCAGGTCTGGAGCGATTTTAGATACACAATATTATTTGGAAAATATGTGTGCATGTACTTAGTACTTTGTGTTCGCACATATTTGTGTGCAAGCACCTGTGTGTGTGTGCATTATTTTATGAGGGTATCCACGTCTCTATGTATGTGCTATCTCTGTGTGATTGAATATCTGTGCATGTGTACCTATATGTGTGTCTGTGCAAGTGTGATCTGTGTGTGTGTGTATTTGCACATGTATCTATGTTTGAATATCTTTATCTGTTTCTGTGTGTTGTAAGAGGCCTTCCTGTTTATTCCCTGGCTTCCCCTTTCTTTTATTTTTCTAGGTTTTTTTTGATCTATGGATGATTAATGGATATGTATCTTTAAGTCAAGTCGCAGAATTCGGAAGTTACAGGAGAGAACATTCTGCTAGTATCTGTTGGTTTGAACAGGAGCTGCAGACCTATCGGCACCAGGGAGAGAGAAATAAGGAGGACTACGGTTGATTGATTGGCTGGTGGCCAATCAATTGGCCCAAAAGGCAGTACTGTGCCCGGTAACAGGTAGTGATTGGATCCTATCCCAGTAAAATTATTTTCAGAGTCCCAAGGAGCTGCAACTCCCTGTCCTCCGTGTTACCTACAGGAAAGGTATGAGTGCCACATACCTGAGCTTGCAGAGAACCTGCATGAATCTATTTAGAGGAAAACCATTACAGGCTGCAAACAAAGACCATAACTGCTATCTCTCTCCAGAAAGGCCCCTGAGTGCTGTATTTCTGAAATTATAGAGGCCTAAATTAATCCACAATAAAAACCATGAACTGAAATCAAGGTTTGAAGAGGAGTAAGTTCTGGGAAACAAAAAACTCTTTTTTTCCATTTTAATGATTCTTTTACCCCTATCTTCCCCTCTGTGTTTGTCTGTCTTGTGTATGTCGTGGGATGGAGGGAGACAAGTTAAATTAGGGAATTAGGCATTAGATAATAGTTAGACAGTTGCATTTGCTGCACATTTCATAATCGCTCTTGTTATAAATAGACAGTAATTGTGTTTACATTTACAAATCTGGTACTCAAAGACTCTGGGTATTTTTCTAAGAATGATTGGTTAATTCACTTGTGTTGTGACTCTGGGTGAAGTGGGGCAGGAATTGACTGCGCAATAGCCCCAGGTACGGTAACAACATGTGCATCTGTGTTGTTTTTTATTCTTTCATGGGATGTGGGTGTTGCTGGCCACACCAGAATCTATTGCCCATCCCTGAATGCCCTTGAGATGGCAGTGGTGAGTTGCCTTCTTGAACCGCTGCAGTCTGTGTGGTGTAAGTACACCCACATTCTTTGTGTGTACATGTGTGTGTGTGTGTGTGCCTGTGTGTATATATGTGTATATCTGGTTGTGCATGTATCTGTGTTTATGGCTGTGTGTATGTGCCTGTGTGTATTTGTGTGTGTATCTGGTTGTGCGTGTATCTGTGTTTGTATCTGTGTGTATGTTCCTGTTTGTGTGTTTGTATGTATCTGTTTATGTGCATGTATATATATCTGTGAAATATGCATTTGTGTATCTGCCTAATATATAGTAAATTTAAGACATGGCAGGGCAGCTCGGTCAAGAGGAATGTGCGTCCAGCAATATATGGGAAGTCATAGATACTACCAGTGTCCTAAAGGACCACATGTGCAGGGAGTGCTGCCAGCTGCAGAAATTTGAGATCTGGGTTTCAAAGCTCAAGCGGCATCTGGAGTCACTGTGGCACACCTGCGAAGCTAACAGCTATGTGCTTAGCTCGTTCAGAGACCTAGGCCGGAATTTTCCAGTCGTTCAAAACCAAGGGATTCTCTGGCCCTGCCAGCATTGCAGCCCATCCCATGAGTTTCCCAGAGGCATAGGGTGGTTTCAGTGGGAGTTCCCATTGGCAGTGGTGGGAGCAGAGAATCCAGCCATCAGCAAACTGTGCGCTGTCTCCAACACATGGCTGGGAGGTGGGAGAATCAGGTTACACCACAGCTGAGGGGTCTGGAGGCAGAAAGGGAATGGGAGATTGTCAGGCATTCCAAGAGAACCAGGCAGCTAATGTAGGAGTCCCTCAGGATCCTACTCAGAAATCGGTTTTCCCATTCTGGAAGCTGGTGAGGTGGCTGGTTCCCCAGGAGTGAGTTAGAGCCTGGCTTGTTGTACCACGACCAGTTCATGTACAGGAGGGGAGGAAGAAGAAAGGGCGATCCGTTAGTTAGGGGAACAGACTGCTGTTTCGGTGGCTATAGATGTGACTCCAGGGTGGCTTGACACCCGAAATTACGACAGAAATTTCTGGAAGATCACAGCAGTTCTGGTAGCAACTGTTGGGAGCAAAACAGTTAACTCTGTTTCTCTCTCCATACTTGCTGCCAGACCTGCTGAGGTTTTCCAGCATTTTCAGTTTGTATTTCAGATTTCCAGCATCTGCAGCATTTTGCTTTTAGATTATTATGGCATGTTGCCTCTCTGGTGCCAGGGTCAAGGATCACAGTTTGGCTGCAGGACATTCTTCAGGGGAGGGTGAACAGCCAGAGGTTATGGTCCACATTGGTACCAATGTGCCAATTGGTAGTAAAGGGGATGTGGTCCTGCAATCAGAATTTAGGAGCTGGGTTGAAAATGAGTAAGCAGGACCTCAAATGTAGTGTCAGACTCTTATTTTACCTTCCAATAAGATTCAGCAGTCCGGTTGGTGGGAGGTGTCAAAAATACAACTTTATTATTGTTAATTACACAGTTGAATACACTTGAATAAGAACTGAACAAAAACTTAGAAACTTTGACGAGAAATCTTATCTCTGGTTTAACCCCTCATTTACTTTCATTGGCTTCTAATTCTTAGACGAGATCTCCTGGTTTGTTCAAATGAATATCTGTTACTTAGAGGATGATTTGTTAATCAAACATTGGACATTACTTAAGATTGACTGGTGCCTATTAAAACTAGCCTAGCGCCTGTGTGCGTAGTCTTAGGAAAATTACTGGATATGTTTGTCACACCTGCTATGTTACACAGCTTGGCGGAGACCTAGCTAGAACTAACTAGTTGATTAGACAGAGGACAATACGTTCACAGTACTGAGTACACTGGAATACAATGGTTAATTTTTTTTAAATTAAATTTAGAGTACCCAATGTGTTGTTCCTCGTGTCTTAATAAAGCTCGTAGTCTCAAAGGTGGAGAAGATGCTTTATTGTGAATTTATTCTGTCTTCAGAGCTTAACTTACGGCTACCTCAAATGCTGCCTGCCTGTGTCTGCCAGTCCTGCTGCCATGTCCCCCTTCTGTGAAGTGTGTCCTCACTTCCTGTCCCTGTGTATTTATAGCTCTCCCGTGCTCCCTCTAGTGCTTGCTCAGTTGTATTGCATCTACAATGATACACAATCACCACACCCAATTCATTCTTATCAATAAAGGGGCAATTTAGCGTGGCCCAGCCACCTACCCTGCACAACCCACGCTGCCCCTGGTTAATTAATTATATGAGACACTGACACTTATAATATTTTTGCCTATTAGCTATATTCATTCAAATACTTTACTCACAGGAGTAATCTTGCTGACCAGGAGGGATTTTTTTATATTGAAACAAACTTTATTCGTAACAAAGGATCAACTGCATTAACACCATAACGAATAGCTTAAAATTAATGGATAAACAATTCTTAAAAATAAAAGGAAACACTTTATCTTCCAACTTATACCTTCGCTATCTCCAATTAAGCAAAACCCATTACAGATTGTAAATAAAGTTAGCAAACACGCAGATACTTGCTGTCCTCTCAGTAACATCGACAGCGTGGCGGGAGAAAACCAGAGAGCAACCCGGGAACGGGAGAGATATAAAAACCTTACCTCGGGGATTTGCGCCCTTCACATCGGGAGTGGAGCGGGTGAAAACAGGAGAGCAGCCTGGGAAGATGAGGGATACACCCTGAGTGTTCCAATTGGAATAAAAAAACTGAAAAGTGGCATCATAGGAAGGCTGTGATTTAGGGAATCTGTGCGAAATTTGAAAATCACTTTTAAATTACTGATTATAAGTTGTTTCAGATCAAAGTAATAAGTAGAGACATAAAAACCAATTGAAAATAATTTTAAAAACTTATTAAAAACTAATTAAATAAAATAAGGATGGAGGGCCAGGTGATGTGTTGTTCCTGCATGATATGGGAGGTGGTGGACCCCATTGTGGTTTCTAGTGACCACATCTGTAGTAAGTGTTGGTTGCTCAAGGAGCTCCAGCTCAGAGTTGATGAGCTGGATTCTGAGCTCCAGACTCTGTGACACATGAGGGAGGGGGAGAGGTACCTGGACACTGTGTTCCAGGAGGCAGTCACACCCCTTAGACTGTAATGATATGTATATAGGTACTCCAGTGAAGGGCAAACTATTACATCTCAGTGTAATTCAAACACTAGAGGGCACCACCAGTTCCCAGTATAAATATCAAACCTCAGGGAATCTTGGGTAGTGTTAGCAGAGGAGAAGTATTGATCACAGCTCAAGGAGTAGTTTAGATTAGAGAGAAGTAGCACAAAGACATCATTAGTTAATACTAGACTATAAGTTAATGTTCAACAAACTCTATCTTACTTTATTAGTAGTTATAGCTCTGTAAAGTGTGGGAACTCTATTTAATTTAATCATTATTCATTAAATTAGTTTTGCTTCAATCTAAAGTTTGGTAGTTTCTTTATCATTACAAGGTACCTTCTGGATCACAAGGTAAAGAATAACGACATATTACCACAAATGTAATATAACATAGGCTAACTATCTTAAATTCGGCCAGTGGTCAGGGACAGGAGGGTGTGGATGCAAGTGAGGCAGTTAGAGGGATCCAGGCGGTAGGGTTGCAGGAGCCTTAGCCCTTGTCCTTGTCCAACAGGTGCGAGATTATAGCTCCCTGTGTGGACGGGGAATGGGGACCGCAGGGAGGTTGAGCAAACTGATCACAGCACCATGGTACAGGGAGACATTCAAGTGAGGGGAGAGAAAAGAAATATAGTCGAAAACGGGTATAGTATAGTTAGTGGCATTTACATTTACTCTGTGGCCAGGATTGAGAATCCCGAAGGTTGTGTTGCCTATCTGTTGCTCACTTTGGGAAAGCTCATCTTGCCAGCAGAGGAACTTGGAGTGGGAGGGTAAAGATCCAGTTGTCGTGGTCCACATAGGCACCAATGACATAGGTAGATAGAGGTTCTACTAAGGCAGTCATTTTCAAACCCTGGGTCACGACCTGTGGGTGGGTCACGAGCAGGTGTCGGGAGGGTCGCAAGCCATGCATCGCCGCGTTCCCGATCGCGGGGCCATGTGTCGGCATTCCTGATCACGGGTCATGCATCATGGCGTTCCAGATCACAGTAGGAAGTGCCCAACGGTGTGCCCAGCTTTTAAAAATGCCGGCTACAATCGGCTTTCGGAATGCTGGCCATTCCACGCCTGCTCCACCCTTCAGCAGAGCGCTGGCCTGGAGCCCAGCAGCATAGAACACCTCCTCCTGATGTCAGTGCGCTGACCCAGGAGTACATTTATTTTTAAATCGCTGGTGTCTTCCTACCTAGAGCGGCGGCAGAGAGCAGGTCACACTGACGTCATTTGTTCTGAGCGCGAGAGAGATTTCTCTGTTTTGTAGCTGTCAGCACTGCTGGTCTGAACTCCAGGGTCTCTGGTGAACAACCCACAGGGAGCTGAAGGCAGGAACAAAGCAGCATAAAAATGAATACTTGAGGTGTGGGTTCACTAATTGTGCAACTGCAAATCAGGATTCAAAGTTTGCGTGTGTTATGTGCAGGGAAGCACGGGCAAATGAAATTTGAAATCCTCAAAACTTCAAAGACATTTGAAGACTAAACATGACGAGTTCGAGGACAGACCTCTTGATTTTGTTCAACGGATGCAGTGAGATCTTAAATCATTAGCTGAAGTCATTGTCAGAAATGTAACACTGAATAACAAAGCAAGTGAGATCGTGAGGACCAAGCAGGCTCAGCTGTCACATTAAAGGTAAGTGAAAATGGTGGGTTGCGAAGTTTGGACAGCGCGGGTCACAAAATTCGCCAGGCATGGGTCACTAAGGTCGGCAGACATGGGTCGCAAGGGTCGGCCGGCCTGGGTCCCGAAGGATGGCCGGTTGGTAAAAATGGGTCCTGGGCAAAAAAGTTTGAAAAACATTGCGCTAAGGAAATATGAGCAGCTAGCGGCTAAATTAAAAAGCAGCTCCAAAAAGGCAGTAATCGCTGGATCACAAACCTATTGGCACAGGGTCAATACTCTTAGGGAGGCAAATGTGTGGCTTAAAGATTGGTGTGGGAGAAATGGGTTCAAATTCATGGGACATTGGTACTAGTACTAGGGAAGGAGGGACCTATTCTGTGGGACGGTCTTCATCAGAATCATGCTAGGACCAGAGTTCTGGAGAGTTGCATAACTAGGGTTGTAGATAGGGCTTTAAACTGAATGGGGAGTGGGGGTTCAGTTGCAGGGAAAATTAGAAAATCAAAATTAAAGGAGCAGGTAGGAGTGCAGGTCAGCGATGTGGCAGATGGTTACCAGAAAATAAAGGGGACAGAACTGGTGAATGTCTTTTTGCAACAAGGAATTATAAAACAGGAGGAAAATTTGACAACAGAACAAGTTTAAAAGCTTTGTATCTAAATGCACAAAGCAATCAGAACAAAATTAATGAGTTAACGGCACAACTAGAGACAAAAGGTATGATTTGTTGGCAATTATTGAGAAATGGTTACAAGGAGACCAGGTCTGGGAATTGAATGCCAAGGGTATTCAATATTTTGGAAATATAGAGTGAACGGAATGGGAGATGGTCTAGCTTTACAGGTGAAGAAAGGGATCAGTGCTGTAATGAGAAATGATATAAGCACTCGAGATCAAGATGTGGAATCAGTCTGGGTTGCAATAGTCCCTGCTAGGAGTAATCTGTAGATCCCCAACATTAGTGCCACAGTATAAACCAGCAGTGGGCCACAGCATAAACCAGGAAATACTGGGGGTTGTAAGAAAGGTATGGCAATAATCAAGGGTGATTTTAATATGCACACAGATTGAATTTCTAATATATATTTTTTTTAAATTTAGAGTACCCAATTCAATTTTTCCAATTAAAGGGCAATTTAGCGTGGCCAATCCACCTACCCTGCACATCTTTGGGTTGTGGGGGCGAAACCCACTCAGACACGGGGAGAATGTGCAAACTCCACATGGACAGTGACCCAGAGCTGGGATTGAACCTGGGACCTCAGCGCCGTGAGGCAGCTGTGCTAACCACTGCACCACCGCACACAGATTGAATTAAGCAAATTGGCAAGGGTATCCTCGGGGGAGAGTTCATTGAATGTATTAGAGGTTGTTCCTTGGAACAAATGTTGTGGAACCAACCAGGGAGCAGGTTATTCTGGATTATGCATTGTGTAATGAGGAGCGATTAATTAATGACCTCATAGTTAAGGATCCTTTAGGGAATAGTGATCACAGTATGATAGAATTCAAAATTCAGTTTGGGGACGAGAAAGTAGAGTCCCTCATTAGCGTTCTGGAATTAAACAAAGGTAATTTAATAGTCATGAGGACAGATTTGGCCCGGGTAGAGTGGGCAGGAAAGCTAAAAGGTAGGACTGCTGATGAGCAGTGGCAGTTGTTTAAGGAGATACTCAATTCCTCACAACTAAAGTATATTCCAGAGAGCAAGAAAGACAGTAAGAGGGGTAAAAGAAATCCACGGCTAAGCAAGGAGGTCAATGACAGTATAACGCCAAAAACTAAGGTATATCATGTTGCAAAGGCCAGTGGTAGGCTGGAAGGTTGGAAAATTTTCAACATTAATAGGGATAATGAAACAAGGAATAAAAACAGCTACGGTAAATTATGAAAGAAAGTTAGAGCAAAATACCAAAAAGGATAGAAAAACTTCTGTAAGTGCATAAAAGGTAAGAGAGTTGCTAAAGTGCATGTTGGTCCCTTGAAAGACGAAACCAGAGAGTTAATAGTGGGGAACGCAGAAATGACGGAGATGCTAAATCAATATTTTGCCTCAGTTTTCACGGTGGCGGGCACGAGTACCATCCCTGTAGGAACGGGTAATTCAGAGGGAACAGAAAAGGTGGAACTTAGAACCATCAGCATCAGTAGAAAAACAATACTTAACAAAGAACAAAAAACAAAGAAAAATACAGCACAGGAACAGGCCATCGGCCCTCCAAGCCTATACTTGGTCCTATACTTGGTCCTACTTGGCCAAACCCTCAGCATTTACTAGTGCCGTATCCCTCCATACCCATCCTATCCATGTATTTTTCGAGATGCCTTTTGAACGTCGTTAATGTATCTGTTTCCACAACCTTCCCTGGCAATGCATTCCGGGCACTCACCATCCTGTGTGTAAAAAAAACTGCCTCGCACATCTCCTCTAAACTTTGCCCCACAGACCTTAAACCTATGCCCCCCGGTGACTGACCCCTCCACCCTGGAAAAGAGTGACTGCCCATCCACTCTATCCATGTCCCTCATAATCTTGTAGACCTCTATCAGGTCACCTCTCAACCTTCATTGTACTAATGAAAACAGTCCGAGTCTATTCAGCCTCTCCGCATAGCTAACACCCTCCAGATCAGTCAACATCCTCGTAAACCTCCTCTGCACCCTCTCCAAAGCCTCCACATCCTTCTGGTAGTGTGGCTATTATTGGGATTGAAGGCAGACAAGTCCCAAGGGCCTGATGGCCTACATCCTAAGCTGTTAAAGGAAGTGAAAGCGGAGATGGTGTATCCATTGGTTATAATATTCCAAAATTCCCTGGACATGGGAAAGGTTCCAGTGGATTGGAAAAATGCTAATGTAACGCCTTTATTCAAAAAGGGAGAGAGGCAGAATGTAGGAAATTACAGAAGAGTTAGTTTAACATCTGTTGTTGGAAATTGTTAGAATCCATTATTAAGGAAAATATCAGGACTTTTGGAAAGCCAAAGTGCTATCCATCAGAGTCAACGTGGTTTTATGAAGGGTAAATCATGTTTGACTAATTTGCGAGAGTTCTTCAAAGACCTAACAAGCCAAGAGGATAATGGGGATCCTGCAGTTCTAGTATATCTGGACTTCCGGATGGTGTTTGATAAGGTGTCACAGAGAAGGTTAATACACAAGGTTAGATCACATGGGGTTAGGGGTGATTTATTAGCTGGGATAGAAAGCTGGCTGATGGACAGAAGACAGAGTCGGGTTAAATGGGTCTTTTTGAGGATGGCAAGGTGTAACTAACAGAGGGTTTGGTCGTTGGGGCCCATTAATTTACAATTTATATTAATAACTTGGATACAGGGACAGAAGGTTCGATAGCCCAATTTGCTGATGACACTAAAATAGGTGGGACAGTAAGTTGCAGTGAGGAAATAAGAACCTTACAAATGCATGTAGATTAGGGCAGCACAGTGGCGCAGTGGTTAGCACTGCTGCCTCATGGCCCTGGGTCACTGTCCATGTCGAGTTGTACATTCTCTCCGTGTCTGCGTGGGTCTCAACCCCACAACCCAAAAAGATGTCTAGGGTAGAATGAGGAGGGGTTGGTGGATGAGGGTGTGCGTGAGCAAGTGAGGGTCACCATTCGTGGCTATGTAGAGCTGAATGACATGGGGGAGGTCACACCCCCAATGCTGTGGGAGGCACTTAAGGTGGTAGTTAGGCATGAATTTATTTCGATCCTGGAAATGGAGAGAGAGTGGAATGAGAGTAGAGGGCGAGGCTGGTAGATTAAATTCTGAGGGTGAATTGGAGGTACTAGTTGGCGCCAGAGGAGGGGTTGTTAAAGGAGACGCAGAGCTCCAGATGGAGTTTGGATTAGTACAGGGAAAGCAGTAGGGCAGTTGCGCAGGGCCAGAGACCTGGGAGAAGAAAGTCAGGATGCCGGCCTACCAGCTGAGGAAGCAAGAGGCGGCTAGGGAGATTGATAAGATGAGGGATGAGAAGGGTAAGGTGGTAACGGGTCCAGAGGGGGTGAATAGGGCATTTGAGGCCTTCTATAGGACGCTGTATGAGTTGGAGGCCCTGCCTGGGGAAGAGGGGTTGAAACAGTCCCTGGACGAGTTGGAGTTCCCCAAGGTGGAGCAGGAGATGGTGCATGGACTGGTGGGGATGCCCGATCAGGCTGAAAGAGGTGATGGATGGCGTGGGCGCGATGCAGGCAGGGAGAGGGCCTCGGGGCCTGACGGCTTTCCCAGTGAAGCTTTTGAAGATGTTTGGTGCGGAGCTGGGGCCGCTGCTAGTGAGGGCGTACAATGAAGAGAGGGGTAAGGGAGAGCTCCCCCCCACATTTTCGCAGGCTCCCATCTCCCTGATTTTGAAGAAAGGTAAGGACCCGGAGCAGTGTGGGTCGTACTGCCCGATATCGCTACTTAATGTTGATGCAAAGTTGTTGCCGAAGGTGCTACAGATCACAAACCCACTCGAGTCGACCTACAACACAGACTACGCTGAGAGACTCTGCCGCCGCACCTCTCTCACACTCCTCAACCACCTCGTACACCAGCTCTACAGCAGTCGACGCAACCTGGAAACCAAGATAGAGGCCATATTCTCAACTTGCACTCAGGATGCAGCAGACCAGCTGCAGAACACTGCCAAACAGATGAGACAACGATACAGTGCCACCTATATGCACACCAAGAACAGGAAGCTTGAGAAACTCGGCATCACCACCAGCAGCAACCAAGCCTCCCCCGGTATCACAGTAGAAAACAATACAGGGAAATCTATTGTCAACTTGTCGGACTACACCCTTCAACCAGACGAAATCGAAGTCCTCAGCAGAGGGCTCAATTTCTGCACCACCACCAAAATGGACCCCATCAGTCTCACGGCAGACACAGAGGAATTCATCAGGCAAATGAGGCTCCGGGAATTCTTCCACAGACCCCAAGAGGCCGACAGCGAACCCAAGGAGACTACCAATGAATCAGAACAGCAGACCGAGAGACCTGTGGTGCGGCAAACTAAAAGGAAAGAGTCGAATTGGACCCCTCCGGAAGGCCGCTGCCCTCGACTCGACATGTATGCTCAAGCCGTCAGGAGTCGTGTCAATGCCAGATTCATCAGTCACATTCACAAGGCAGCCCGAACGTCACCCAAGCACAATGCAACGCCATCCACGCTCTCAAGACCAACCGCAACATCGACATCAAACCAGCAGACAAAGGAGGAGCCACCATCATACTTAACAAAGAACAAAGAAAAGTACAGCACAGGAACAGACCCTTCGGCCCTCCAAGCCTGCACCGACCATGCTGCCCGTCTAAACTAAAATCTTCTACACTTCCAGGGTCCATATCCCTCTATTCCCATCCTATTCATGTATTTGTCAAGATGCCCCTTAAACGTCACTATCGTCCCTGCTTCCACCACCTCCTCCGGCAGCGAGTTCCAGGTACCCATTACCCTCTGTGTAAAAAACTTACCTCGTACAAAACCTTGCCCCTTGCACCTTAACCTATGCCCCCTAGTAATTGACCCCTCTACCCTGGGAAAAAGCCTCTGACTATCCACTCTGTCTATACCCCTCATAATTTTGTAGACATCTATCAGGTCGCCCCTCAACCTCCATCATTCCAGTGAGAACAAACCAAGTTTATTCAACCTCTCATAGCTAATGCCCTCCATACCAGGCAACATCCTGGCAAATCTCTTCTGCACCCTCTCCAAAGCCTCCACATCTCTCTGGTAATGTGGCAACCAGAATTGAACACTATACTCCAAGTGTGGCCTAACTAAGATTCTATACAGCTGCAACATGACTTGCCAGTTTTTATACTCAATGCCCCGGCCAATGAAGGCAAGCATGCCTTATGCCTTCTTAACTACTGTTAAACTGAGGCCCCTGATTGCCCTCTCAGGTGGATGTTAAAGATCCCATGGTGCTATTCAAATAATAGTGAGGGACTTTGCTATTCATTTAAGGGATTACAGATTAGCTGCAGTTTGTGGGAGCTTACAGTCCACCAATTGCCTACCATGTTCCTAAATTACAACAGCAACCACAGATCAGGGGTAGTTAATTAGCTGTAAAGTACTTTACAATATACTTGAAAGGAGAGCCATTTTCTTCAGAGCTATATATTTAGATGTTAGAATGTCCACAGGGTACTGCACTTTATAAGTCAGCGATTTCACTGACACTGTTCTTTCTGGTTAGATAGAATGTTACAGAACGGACTACTGCAAAGAAGTATACCGACAACTCAACAACCAGGAACACTACAGACAGTTACCCGCAGATCCAACCAAGGAACACATCCGCCAACTCAACAGACTGATCAAGACATTGGATCCAGACCTTCAGAGCGCCCTACGTGCTCTCATCCCACGTAATCCCCGCATTGGAGATCTCTACTGCCTCCCGGAAATACACAAGGCCAACACACCAGGCCATCCTATCGTTTCAGGCAATGGGACCCTGTGTGAGAACTTCCCTGGCCACATTGAGCGCATCTTGAAACCCATCGTACAAGCTACGCCCAGCTTCTGTCGCGACACGACGGACTTCCTACAGAAACTCAGCACCCATGGACCAGTTGAACCAGGAACATTCCTCGTCACAATGGATGTCTCGGCACTCTACACCAGCATCCCCCATGACGATGGCATTGCTGCAACAGCCTCAGTCCTCAACACCGACAACTGCCAATCTCCAGACTCAATTCTGCAACTCATCCGCTTCATTCTGGATCACAACGTCTTCACCTTCGACAACAAATTCCTCATCCAGACGCACGGAACAGCCATGGGGACCACATTTGCACCTCAATATGCCAACATCTTTATGCACAAGTTTGAACATGACTTCCTCACCGCACATGACCTTCAATCGACGTTATACACCAGATACATCGATGACATTTTTTTCCTTTGGACCCACGGCGAAGAATCACTGAAACGACTACACGATGACATCAATATGTTCCATCCCACCATCAGACTCACCATGGACTACTCTCTAAAATCAGGTGCATTCTTGGACACACTCATCTCCATCAAGGACTGTCACCTCAGCACTTCGCTTTACCGCAAGCCCACAGATAACCTCACGATGCTCCACTTCTCCAGCTTTCACCCTAAACACATTAAAGAAGCCATCCCCTATGGACAAGCCCTCCGTATACACAGGATCTGCTCAGACGAGGAGGAGTGTAACAGACATCTACAGATGCTGAAAGATGCCCTCGTATGAACGGGATATGGCGCTCGACTCATCGATCGACAGTTCCAACGCGCCACAGCAACAAACCGCACCGACCTCCTCAGAAGACAAAAACGGGACACAACTGACAGAGTACCCTTCATCATCCAGTACTTCCACGGAGCAGAAAATCTACAACATCTTCTTCGCAGCCTTCAACACATCATCGATGAAGATGAACATCTTGTCAAGGTCATCCCCACACCCCCACTACTGGCCTTCAAACAACCGCGCAACCTCAAACAAACCATTGTTTGCAGCAAACTACCCAGCCTTCAGAACAGCGACCACGACACCACACAACCCTGCCAGGGCAATCTCTGCAAGACGTGCCAGATTATCGACATGGATACCACCATTACACATGAGAACACCACCCATCAGGTACGCAGTACATACTCGTGCGACTCGACCAATGTTGTCTACCTCATATGCTGCAGGAAAGGATGTCCCGAAGCATGGTACATTGGCGAGACCATGCAGATGCTGCGACAACGAATGAACGGGCATCGCACGACAATCACCAGACAGGAATGTTAGATAGATAGATAGATAAATACAGCACAGAACAGGCCCTTCGGCCCACGATGTTGCGCCAAACTTTTGTCCTAGGTTAATCATAGAATTTTGGACAATTTTTCATGGCCAATCCACCCAACCTGCACATCTTTGTTCCCCGACTGGAATGTTCCCTTCCAGTCGGGAACACTTCAGCAGTCAACGGCATTCAGCCTCTGATCTCTGGGTAAGCGTTCTCCAAGGCGGTCTTCAGGACACGCGACAACACAGAATTACTGAGCAGAAACTTATAGCTAAGTTCCGCACGCATGAGTGCGGCCTCAACCGGGATCTTGGATTCATATCGCATTACATTCACCCCCCCCACCATCTGGCCTGGGCTTGCAAAATCCTACCAACTGTCCTGGCTTCAGACAATTCACACCTCTTTAACCTGGGATTACCCCTATCTCTGGATCTGTAAAGACTTGATTACCTGCAAATGCTCGCATTCTAAGCATTGTCTGGCATCTTTGAATTTGTCTATATATATGTTTCTGGAACATACCTCTTCATTCATCTGAGGAAGGAGCTGCGCTCCGAAAGCTCGTGTTTGAAACCAACCTGTTGGACTTTAACCTGGTGTTGTAAGACTTCTTACTGTGCTCACCCCAGTCCAACACCGGCATCTCCACATCATGGCCAAAGGTGCTGGCATCGCGAATACAGGACTGTGTGCTGGGGCGATAGGGGAGGGCTAGACAGGATATGTGAAGGGAAGGAAGTTGTTGGTGAATGTGCGCAGGCTGCTTAATGTAATTATTTTTTTTTTTATAAATGTTTTTATTCAGTTTTCATATTTTATATTGAACAAATTACAAATTGTTAGGAGAGAAAAAGAACAAAAAAAAAACAAACAAACACGCAAAAATTAACATACATATTTACAGGTAGGCATCTTCGTAGTGGTAACTGCGCCCGCCCCCCCCCCCCCCCCTCAACATGTTTATTTAGTTTGGTTTTGGGCCTTAGCTAGCCATCGAACCCCCGTACCGAACCTGTAGCCCCCCCCCCCCCTCCCGCCACCTTCCCCCGACTATTCTTCCTCTTGTACATTGGCCACAAATAGGTCCCGGAACAGTTGCATGAATGGCTCCCACGTTCTGTGGAAGCCGTCGTCCGACCCTCGGATGGCAAATTTGATTTTCTCCATTTGGAGAGATTCCGAGAGGTCGGACAGCCAGTCCGCAGCTCTGGGCGGTGCTGCTGACCGCCAGCCAAACAGGATTCTACGGCGGGCGATCAGGGAGGCAAAGGCAAGGGCGTCCGCCCTCCTCCCCAGGAATAGATCTGGCTGTTCTGAAACCCCGAAGACCGCCACTATCGGGCATGGCTCCACCCTCACTCCCACCACTTTGGACATAGCCTCGAAGAAGGCTGTCCAGTACTCCACGAGTCTGGGGCAAGACCAGAACATGTGGGCGTGGTTGGCCGGGCCTCTTTGGCACCGTTCACATCTGTCTTCCACCTCCGGGAAGAACCTACTCATACGGGTTCTTGTTAAGTGGGCTCTATGTACCACTTTTAGTTGCGTCAGGCTGAGCCTTGCGCACGTGGAGGTGGAGTTGACCCTATGCAGTGCTTCGCTCCAGAGTCCCCACCCTATCTCCATCCCCAGGTCGTCCTCCCATTTCCTCCTTGTTGCGTCCAGTACGGTGTCGTCCCTATCTACCAGTCGGTCATACATGTCACTACAGTTCCCTTTCTCTAGGATACTTGCGTCCAGTAGGTCTTCCAGTAGTGTCTGTCGTGGCGGTTGTGGGTACGTCCTTGTCTCCTTTCGTAGGAAGTTTTTGAGCTGCAGGTACCGTAGCTCGTTCCCCCCAGCTAGCTGAAATTTCTCTGTCAGTTCGTCCAGTGTTGCGATCCTGTCGTCCGTGTATAGGTCCCTGACTGTCAGTGTCCCCCCGTCCTGCCTCCACCTTTTGAAGGTGGCGTCAGTCAGTGCTGGTGTGAACCTATGGTTGTTGCAGATGGGAGCCCTGTTCGACATTTTGGTCAGGCCAAGTTGCTGCCGCAGTTGGTTCCAGGATTGGAGGGTGGCTGTCACCACTGGGCTGCTGGAGTGTTTTTTGGGTGGGGATGGGAGTGCTGCCGTGGCGAGGGCCCGGAGGGAGGTTCCCATGCAGGAGGCCTCCTCCGCACGCACCCACTCAGCCTCTGGCTCCTGGATCCATCCCCTTACTCGCTCGGCTGTTGCTGCCCAGTGGTAGAATTGTAGATTCGGGAGGGCTAGCCCTCCCCTGGTTTTTGTTTTTTGTAAGACCTTCTTTGGGATCCTAGCATTTTTACCCCCCCATACGAACGCCATGATGAGTTTGTCCAGCGCTTTGAAAAAGGCCTTGGGGATGTAGATCGGAATGGATCTAAACAGGAAGAGGAACCTGGGCAGTACGTTCATTTTGATCGTCTGAACTCTCCCCGCGAGGGAGAGCGGGAGTGTGTTCCATCTTTGCAGGTCCTTTTTAACTTCCTCCGTCAGGCTGGTGAGGTTCCATTTGTGGATCCCTTTCCAGTCATGGGCTATTTGGATCCCCAGGTAGCGGAATTTATGTCGGGCTTGATTGAACGGCAGCCCCTTTAGTGCTGCCCCCCCCCCCCCCCCCCTTGCGGGTGTACTGGGAAGATCTCACTTTTGTTCATGTTGAGTTTGTAGCCCGAGAAGGCTCCAAACTCTTTCAGGAGCGTGATGATTCCGTCCATGCTGCTTTGTGGGTCCGAGATATAGAGGAGCAGATCATCCGCATAGAGTGAGACTCTGTGCTCTCTACCTCCCCTTCGGATCCCCCTCCAATTTTTTGCTGCCCTGAGCGCGATTGCTAGCGGTTCAATTGCTAGTGCGAACAGCAGCGGGGACAGTGGGCATCCTTGTCTGGTGCCCCTGTGCAGCTGGAAGTATTGGGAGTTGGTATTGTTGGTCTGTACACTCGCCATGGGAGCGTTGTACAGGAGCTTTACCCAAGCGGTGAACCCTGTTCCAAGCCCGAACCGCTCCAGTACCTCTATGAGGTATTTCCACTCGACTCTGTCGAAGGCCTTTTCTGCGTCCAGGGAGACGATCACCTCTTGTGTTCTCTCCCCGGAGGGGGTCATTATCACGTTCAGCAGGTGCCTGATGTTCGCGGTAAGCTGTCTACCTTTGACAAAGCCTGTCTGGTCCTCTGTGACCACCTCAGGTACACAGTCTTCTAGCCTCTTGGCTAGGATTTTGGCCAGTATTTTGGCGTCTGCATTCAGCAGAGATATGGGTCTGTATGACCCACATTCCGTTGGGTCTTTGTCTTTCTTAGGTATCAGCGAGATTGAGGCCTGTGCTAACGTGGGTGGCAATGTGCCCCTAGCTAGCGAGTCTGTGAACATCTCCCGCAGGTGCGGGGCCAGCGCTGTCGCAAATTTTTTGTAGAAGTCCGCCGGGAATCCGTCCGGTCCCGGCGCCTTCCCCGCCTGCATGGAGCTAATGCTGTCCATGATCTCTCCCAGTGCTAGTGGTGCTTCCAGATCCCGTTTTCTGCCCTCTCCCACAACTGGTATGTCCAGTCCGTCAAGAAACCGGTTCATCCCAGCCTTCCCCGTTGGGGGCTCTGAGGTGTACAGCTCTTGGTAGAAGGCCTTGAAGGTTTTGTTAATCCTCTCTGGTTCTGTTTCCAACGTGCCTCTGGTATCTCTGATTTGCGCAATTTCTCTGCTGGCTGCCTGCTTTCTCAGCTGGTGGGCCAACAGGCGGCTGGCTTTGTCTCCGTGTTCGTATAGGGCCCCGCGTGCCTGGCGGAGTTGGTGTACTGCGTTCCTGGTGGAGAGCAGGTCAAAGTTCCTTTGTAATTCTTTCCTCTCCGCCAGGAGTTCAACGGTCGGGGCCTCGGAGTATTTATGGTCTACCTCCAGTATGGAGTCGACCAGCTTCTGCCTAGCCACCCTTTCCTCCCTATCTCTTTGCGCTTTGTAGGCTATGATTTCCCCTCTTAGTACGGCCTTAAGCGCTTCCCAGAACGTGGAGGGTGAGACCTCCCCGTTTTGGTTGATCTCAGTGTACTCCGCTATGGCCCGCGCTATCCTTTCGCTGAAGGCCTTGTCAGCTAGTAAGGCACCGTCCAACCTCCATTTGGGGCGCTGGGCCCTTCCCGTCTCTAGCCGCACATCCATGTAGTGTGGGGCGTGGTCTGATATCACAATTGCGGAGTATTCCACCTTGTCTATCTCTGGAAGCACCGTTTTCCCCACCACAAAGAAGTCAATTCTGGTGTACACGTTGTGTACTGGGGAGAAGAAAGAGAATTCTTTCTCCCCCGGGTGGGCGAATCTCCAGGGGTCTACTGCTCCCATCTGCTCCATATAGTGACTGAGTTCCCTTGCCATGTTTGAGGTTTTCCCCGTTCTGGGGTTTGATCTGTCCGTCGTTGGGTCCTGTACACAGTTGAAGTCCCCCCCCATGATTAGTCGGTGCGTCGCTATGTCCGGGATTTCTGCCATGGTCTTTTGGATGAAGCTCGTGTCGTCCCAGTTGGGCGCATACACGTTAACTAGGACTACCGGCGCCCCATCCAGGGCCCCGCTGACCATGACATACCGTCCCCCTGGGTCCGTAACCGTCTTTGTCGCCCTAAACATTGTCCTCTTGCCAATCAGGATCGCCACCCCCCCTGGCCCTTGCCCCATAACAGGAATGATAGGTTTGTCCCACCCAGCCCTTTCTTACCCGCAGTTGGTCCTGCTCCCTCAAGTGCGTCTCTTGGAGGAAGACTATGTCGGCCCTCATGTTTCTAAGGTGGGTGAGGACTCTAGATCTCTTCACTGGGCCATTAAGTCCCCTTACGTTCCAGGTGACTATTCTGGTGGGGGGCTTCTGCCCCCTTGCTCCTGTGGGGTTAACCATATTTGTCCGGTGGACGCGCCCCTGCCCTCTGGGGTTTCCCTTTGTTAGGGGGGCCGTCCAGGATGTCCACTATCACTGCTCTCCCCATGCGGTCGGGTCCCTGCGCTCCGGGGTTCCCCCTTGTCCCGGGGACACCCGCCATGGCCGTCCACTGTGTGTCCGCCACGCGGGTAGTCCCCTGCACTCCGGGGGGCCCCTTCACCCACAGACCATACTGGGTGGGTGTTTGCAGCAGTTCCCTGTTTCGAGCCCTTGTCTGTGGCACTTTGTGGCCCTATTCCCTTTCTGGCCTCTTTTGTCCCTTCGTCCCTGCATTTCCCCTCCCTGGTCTCTCGCCCCCCGAGTGCCCCCCCCCCCGCTCTATCCCTTTCGGGGATACCCCTGTGTACCCCTCCATTGCCCCTCTCTCCCCCATTCCTGTCCCCATTTGCTCTCCCACCTTTGATGGGTGATCCCCCCCCTCCCCTGCCTGGCGCCTTCCCCCCTGTTGGGGGTGCGCTGCGGCCCTGCTCTGTTGCGCGCCCCCTTCGCTAGCTTTCCCGCTAGCACGGTGGCTCCCCGCTCGGAGGTTGCTGTCCCCCTTCCCCTCTCCCCTCTCCAGTACTCCCGTTCCCTCGTGCCGGGGCCTGGCCTCCCACCTGGAGCGGGCCCTTGGGCATTGGGTTGTTTTTCCTGGGTGTTCCTGCCAGGGGGGAGGGGGCTGGCTTTGCCTCGCCCCTCCCCACCCCCCCGTCGGCATGACGTATCTCCTTGCCATGGGCCCCTCGTCCCTACTTCCCATGGCGTTTTTCCAGCCCGTGCTCCTCAACGAATCTATTCGCCTCGGCAGGGGCTGTAAAGAAATATTCCTTGTGTTGGTATGTGACCCAGAGTTTTGCTGGGTACAGCATACCAAAACGTACTTTGTTCTTATAGAGAGCTGCTTTCGCT
The DNA here is from genome assembly GCF_902713615.1 of Scyliorhinus canicula. Taxonomy (NCBI): domain Eukaryota; kingdom Metazoa; phylum Chordata; class Chondrichthyes; order Carcharhiniformes; family Scyliorhinidae; genus Scyliorhinus; species Scyliorhinus canicula. The sequence continues at coordinate 128,605,812 of NC_052149.1, read as the reverse complement.
CTGTTGAACTCCGCCCGTCTCTTAGCTATGTCCGCTCCAAAATCCTCGTAGATTCGGATGGCGTGCCCGTCCCAATTGCAGGCTCTATTCTCCTTGGCCCAGCGCAGGATTGTCTCCCTATCCCGGTACCGGTGCAGTCTGGCTATAACTGCTCTCGGTTTTTCCCCTTCCTTGGGCTTCGGGCGCAGTGACCGATGAGCTCTGTCCATTTCCGGTGGGGTGGGAAAAGTTTCCCGCCCCACTAAGGAGCCCAGCATCGCAGCCACGAATGTTGTGGGATTTCTACCCTCTATCCCCTCTGGCAGGCCCACTATCTTAATGTTTTGCCTTCTCGAGCTGATCTCCTGGTCGTCTACCCTGCCCTTCAGGCTCCCCTGTGTTGCACCCAGTTTCGCCATTTCCCTCTCCAGGGACATGACCCGGTCGCTCACGTCAGTCGCTGCCTTCTCCAGCTCTTTAATGGTTGCCCCTTGGGCTTCCAGTATCTTCCCTTGGGCATCCACTTTCTCCTCCATTCTGGTCAGAGCCTGCTGCACCCCTGACATGGCCCTGGTCACTGCTGCCTGTGCTGCGGCCTCTGTGTCTGCTTTTAACTCTGCCTTGATTGCCTGCAGCTGCTCCCTCACCACCTCGGCAATGGCTTCCTTCCAATTCACGCCCCCCTCTAACCCCAGGGGAGAGGTTGCCCGCCCGTCCAGCTCTTTTGGATGCGGCGATACATTCTTCCCGCTGCTTCGCGTGTTGACTCGTTCGCCCAAGCTGGTTTGCCCTTTGCCCCGTCTACCTCCGGTGCCCCCTTTCTCTTGGGTCCCTTCTAGCATTTTTTTCTCCCCCTTCCCCTTCATCGTTTCTTCTCTCCTTGTTCTTCTTTTCCCCCTTTTCCGCACCCTATTTTAATTTTATTTATTAATATATATATATATATATATATAAAAATATATGTATATATTTTTTTTTTTAAATGAAAAATTTATTTCCCCCCTTCTTTCCTTTACCCCTTTATTTCACCCCTTTTCTCTTTACCAGTTTTCTTTTGGGTTTTTATTTTAAAAAAAGAACAGAAATATAAGTCTCTTTTTTCTTTTGTTTTCTCTCTCCACTCGCCCAGGAGAGAGAGAGAGAGTCCCTTTGTCCTTGCCACGTGGTGGTCACTTCAGTTGGGGGGAGGGGGAGGGGCGAGTGGGCCGGGGCCCGCTGCTGGTTGGGGGGGGGGGGGGTGGGGTCCCCGCTGCGGGTTGGGGGGGGGGGTTGGTGTCCCCGCTGCTGGTTGGGGGGGGGGGTTGGTGTCCCCGCTGCTGGTTGGGGGGGGGGGGGGGGGTTGGTGGCCCCGCTGCTGGTTGGGGGGGGGGGGGGGTTTGGTGTCCCCGCTGCTGGTTGGGGGTTGGTGTCCCCGCTGCTGGTTGGGGGGGGGGGGGGGGGGGGTTGGTGTCCCCGCTGCTGGTTGGGGGGGGGGGGGGTTGGTGTCCCCGCTGCTGGTTGGGGGGGGGGGGGTTGGTGTCCCCGCTGCTGGTTGGGGGGGGGGGGGGGTTGGTGTCCCCGCTGCTGGTTGGGGGGGGGGGGGTTGGTGTCCCCGCTGCTGGTTGGGGGGGGGGGATGGTGTCCCCGCTGCTGGTGTCCCCGCTGCTGGTTGGGGGGGGGGGGGTGGTGTCCCGCTGCTGGTTGGGGGGTGGGTCCCCGCTGCTGGTTTGGGGGGGGGGGGGGAAAGAGGGCCCGCCGCTGCCGCTCCGTTCCCGGCCCGCGTGGGGGGGGGGGGGGGGAGAGAGGGGTTGGACCTGCCGCTGCTGGGCCTCCCTGTCGCCGTTGCTCCTCGCCTCCGCCTTCCGCCGCCGCCCGCTCCTCCTCAGCTGCCGCCCGCTCCTCCTCCGCTTCTCCTCCGCTGCCGCCCGCCGCTGCCGCCCGCTCCTCCGCCGTTGCCGCCCGCTCCTCCGCCGTTGTCGCCCGCTCCTCCTCCGTTGTCGCCCGCTCCTCCGCCGTTGCCGCCCGCTCCTCCTCCGCCGTTGCCGCCCGCTCCTCCTCCGCCGTCCGGCCTGTCGGGGGGGTTCCTTCCTGGCGCTTGCGGGAGCCCCTCTCCTTGCGACCTCCTCGCTCGCCGCCCGGAAGTCCTCCTCCTTAATGTAATTATGATGCCCTTGGATGGGCAGGAGATAGAATTAGTGGTGGCAATGGTCACGGAGAAGGCCTTTGATCTGGTAGAGCAGGCATATTTGTTGGAGGTGTTGGATCGGTTCAGGTTTGGCCAGGGGTTCGTGGATTGGAGTTGGCTGCTCTACAGGGAAGCGATGGCGAGCCTTTGGAGGAGCAGGATAGGTTTGGGGTGCTTCAAGCTGCATTGGGGATGAGGCGGAGATGCCCGCTCTCCCCGTTGCTTTTCACCTTTGCGATAGAACTTAGAACATCAAGGGGTTGGAAAGCGTTTGAGTGCGGGGAGGGGTAATGATCGTGTTGTCCGGGTTCTTGTTAGTTTTCCAGGACCTCCGCATCTTTGCTCCCAAGTCCTTTTTTCGGGAAGGTGAACGGAATAATTTAGGAGTTTGTGTGGGCGGGGAAGGCTCCGCAGGTAAGGAGGGTGTTCCAGGAGAGAGGGCGAGGGGAGACATGGAGGTGGCTGGCATTGCCGAATTTGATGAATTATTATTGGGCTGCGAACATCGCAATGATGAATAAATGGGCGGTGGAGGAGAGGTCGGTGTGGGGGCGCATGGAGGCGGCCTCGTGTGAGGGGATGAGTTTGATGACACTGTTGTTGGCATCTCTTCCATTCTTGCCAATCAGGTGAGCCGGGTGGTTGTTTTGGCATTACGGGTGTGGAGCCAGTGTCGGCAGCATTGCGGGTTGGAAGGTATGTCGTGGGCGCTGATATGTGCCAATCATAGGTTTGTGCCGACGGGGCTGGATGCAAGGTTCGGGGGTGGCAGCAGGTGGATGTAGAGAATTTTATGGACTTGTTTATAGGTGGTAAGTTTGCATGGCTTGAGGAGTTGCCAAAAGGTAATGGTTTTAGGTACCTGGAGGTGAGGGAGTTTGTGAGGAGAGAGATGCCGTCTTTCCCGGGGTTGCCGGGGTGAATCACGCCCACATGTTTTGGCCGTGTCCAAAGCTGAGGGGGTTCTCAAATGTTTTGTCTGAGATTCTGAGGTGTAGGGGTGACCCTGAGTCCGGAGTTGACGATATTCAGGATGTTGGAAGATCTGGGAGTCCAGGTGGGGAGAGAGACTGAGGTATTGGCCGTTGCCTCCCTGATAGCCCAGAGATGGGTCTTGTTGTGTTGGTGAGACTCAGAGCTGCCGGAGGCGGGTGTGGGTGAACTACCTGACAGAATTCCTGCGAGAAGGTCAAGTTTGCTTTGCGAGGGTCAGAAGTGTGGTAATGGTCTAGATCTTGTTGTGCAGGGGACAATTTCAAAATTTGCCATGACACAAACGTTGGAAGTATTGTAAACTGTGAGGAGCAGAGTGGAGAATTTCAAAAAGACATAGACAAGTTGGTGGCGTGGCCAGATAGATGGCAGATGGAGTTCAATGTGAAGTTTGAGGTGATGCAATTTGGTCGGAGGAACATGATGTCATGATATGCAAATATGCAACCAATGAACACTCAGAATAGATCACAACCAATGGGCAGTCAGGACAGTCAGAGGTGGCATCACCACAAGGGGGCATGGCATAAACACTATAATAGGGATGAGGCACTCACACCCTGCCTCTTTCCACACACAGACATCTAGAGAGTTAGACAGGGTTGATCAGCAGCATCACACCCCAGCACGCGGCTTAGAGCAAGCTGGTACAGTTAGACTGAGTTACTACAGTTAGATTAGCAGAGAGTCAAACTCATTTGAGAACTGTGTTAATAGTTCAATAAACACATTGAACTCATTTCAGAGTCTGGAGCATCCTTTAGTTAAGACTGCATCAAGTAGCAGCCTGTGTTATCCGAAGCAGCATAATACAACACACGATATACAATATAAAATAAGGAGCAAAATTCTTAAAGGGGTGCAGGAGCAGAAGGATCTGGGTGTAAGCAAATTCCACAGATTCACCACTCTCCGGGTGAAGCAATTTCTCCTCACCTCAGTCCTAAAGGTTACCCCTTATCCTCAAACTATGACTCCTGGTTCTGAACTTCACCATCATCTGGAACGTTCTTTCTGAATCTACCCTGTCTAATCCTGTTAGAATTATGTAAGTTTCTATGAGGTCTCCTCTCACTCTTCTAAACTCCAATTAATATAATTCTAAATGATTTAATAATAATAAGCGCTTATTGTCACAAGTAGGCTTCAATTAAGTTGCTGTGAAAAGTCCCACATTCCGGCACCTGTTCGGGGAGGCCGGTACGGAAATTGAACCCACACTGGTGCAAGCCAGCTGTTTAGCCCACTGTGCTAAACAAACCCCTTAGTCTCTCCTCAGATGACAGTCCCGCCATCCCAGGAATCAGCCTGGTAAACCTTTGCTGCACTCCCTCCATAACAAGAACATCCTTCCTCAGATAAGGACACCGAAACTGCACACAATACTCCAGGGGCGGGATTCTCCAATAATGAGGCAGTGTCCCAACTCCAGCATCTAAATGCGGGCGTTTTACTCTGGAATTTCCTGAAGAAATTCCCTCACTCACCCCCATCTGAAGGAGGCACTGCATCATGGCCCGTGTATACCATCCGTGCCTGTCCTTCGAGGAAATGCCAGATCGCCTGTGCCACTAAAGACCTTGGCTAACCAAGGAGACCGTGTGGCACCTGTGCCAGATGATGGCGCATCTGACACGATGGGGGTTTGGAGGAAGATACCTACTCCCGGTAACCATCAAGGTGATGGTCGCCCTTAACTTTCATGCCTCTGGGTCTTGCCTGGGGCCAAATGGGGACCTGATTGATTTGATTTAGACCATGAGACATCGGAGCAGAATTAGGCCACTCAGCCCATCGAGTCTGCTCTGCCATTCAATCATGGCTGATATTTTCTCATTCCCATTTTCCTGCCTTCTTGCCATAACCCCTGATCCCCTTATTAATGAAGAACCTCTCTATCTCTGTCTTAAGAACTCTCAGTGATTTGGCCTTCTGCAGCAAAGAGTTCCACAGATTCACCACCCTCTGGCTGAAGAAATTCCTCCTCATCTCTGTTTTTTAAAGGATTGTCCCTTTAGTCTGAGATGCTGTCCACTGGTTCTAGTTTTTGCTCCAAGTGTAAACATCCTCACCACGTCCACTCTATCCAGGCCTCACAGTATCTTGGAAATTTCAATAAGATTCCTCCTCATCCTTCTAAACTCCAACGAGTACAGACCCAGAGTCCTCAACCGTTCCTCACAAGACAAGCTCTTCTTTCCAGGGATCATTCTTGTGAACCTCCTCTGGACCGTTTCCAAGGCCAGCAGATCCTTCCTTAGATATGGGGCCCAAAACTGCTCACAATACTCCAAATGGGGTCTGACCAGAGCCTTATACAGCCTCAGAAGTACATCCCCAGTCTTATATTCTAGCCCTCTTGACATGAATGCTAACATTGCATTTGCCTTCCTAACTGCCAACTAAACCTGCATGTTAACATTAAGAGAATCATGAACAAGGTCTCCCAAGTCCTTTTGTGTTTCTGATTTCCTAAGCATTTCCCCATTTAGAAAATAGTCTATGCCTAAATTTCTCTTTACAAAGTGCATAACCTCACACTTTTCCACATTGTATTTCATTTGTCAATTCATTGCCCACTCTCCTAGCTTGTCCAAATCTTTCTGCAGCCTCCTTGCTTCCTCAATAGTACCTGTCCCTCGACAGATCTTTGTATCATCTGCAAACTTAGCAACAGTGCCTTCAGTTCCTTCTTCCAGATCAATACTGTATATTGTGAAAAGTTGTGATCCCAGCACAGACCCCTGAGGTACACCACTAGTCACCGGCTGCCATCCTGAAAAATACCCTTTTATTCCCACTATTTGCCTTCTGCCAGTCAGCCAATCCTCTATCCATGCCAGGATCTTACCCTTAACACCATGGGCTCTTAATTTATTTAACAGTCTCCTGTGCGCCACCATGGCAAAGGCCTTCTGGAAATCTAAATAAATCACGTCCATTGGTTCTTCTTTGTCTCACTTCCTTGTTACCTCCTCAAAGAACTCTAACAGATTTGTCAGACATGATTTGATTTATTGTCACATGTACCGAGGTACAGTGAAAAGTATTGCTCAGACAGTCCAGTCCAGACAGATTGCTCCATACATGAAAAAATATAGGACATACGTTAAATACACAATGTAAATACATAGAAACAGGCAACGGGTGAAGCATACAGCAATGTAGTACAGGTATAACATGGTGGCGCAGTGGGTTAGCCCTGCTGCCCTACGGCGCCGAGGTCCCAGGTTCGATCCCAGCTCTGGGGCATTGTCCGTGTGGAGTTTGCACATTCTCCCCGTATTTGTATGGATTTCACCCCACAACCCAAAGATGTGCAGGTTAGGTGGATTGGCCATGCTAAATTGCCCCTTAATTGGGAAAAGTGAATTGGGTACTCTAATTTTTTCAAAAAGGAGTGGAGTACTACTCAGTGGAGAAGATGTGTGAAGAGGTCAGATCAGTCCATAAGAGGGTCATTCAGAGTAACAGTGGGGAAGAAGCTGTTTTTGAACCTGTTAGTGCGTGTTCTCAGACTTTTGTATCTGCTGTCCGATGGAAGAAGTTGGAAGAGGTGGGAGAGGACTTTGATTATACTGCCTGCTTTCCCCAGGTAGTGGGAGGTGTAGATGTACATACATAGATAGATAGCAGATAGGAGCAGGAGGAAGCCTTTTGGCCCTTCGAGCCTGCTCCGCCATTCATCACGATCATGGCTGATCATCCAACTCAATAGCCTAATCCTGCTTTCTCCTCATAGCCTTTGATCCCATTTTCCCCAAGTGCTATATCCAGCCACCTCTTGAATATATTCAAAGTTTGAGCATCAACTACTTCCTGTGGTAATGAATTCCACAGGCTCACCACTCTTTGTGTGAAGAAGTGTCTCCTTATCTCTGTCCGAAATGGTTTACCCCGAATCCTCAGACTGTGACCCTTGGTTCTAGACACACCTATCATTGGTAACATCTTCCCTGCATCGACCCTGTCTCGTCCTTAATGAATTTTATAAGTCTCTATGAGATCCCCCCTCATTCTTTTGAACTCCAGAGGGAACAATCCCAACCTAGTCAATCTCTCCTCATATGACAGTCCCGCCATCCCTGGAATCAGTCTAGTAAACCATCGCTGCACTCCCTCTGGAGCAACAACATCCTTCCTCAGAGAAGGAGCACACAATACTCCACGTGTGGCCTCACCAAGGCACTGTACAATTGCAGCAACACATCTGTAAAAATTGGTAAGAGTCAATGTGGACATGCCAAATTCCCTTTCTTTCCTGAGGAAGTATAGACACCCTGTTGTGCTTTAATGCTTGTAGCATCGACGTGGGTGGACCAGGACAGATTGTTGGTGATGTGCACATCTAGCAATTTGAAGCTGTCAACCATCTCCACCTCGGCCCAGTTGATGCTGACAGGGGTGTGTATGACACTTCGCTTCCTGAAATCAAAAAGTAAAAATAAATTTTTAAATGACCAGCTCCTTAGTTTTGCTGATGTTGAGGAAGAGATCGTTGTCATTACACCACTCCACTCGGTTCTCTATCTCCCTCCTGTACTCTGACGCATCGTTGTTCAAGATCTGATCCACTATGGTCAAACTTGTAGGTGGGTTGGAGCCAAATTTTTCCGCGCAGTCATGTGTGTATAGGGAGTGTGTAGGGAGCTAAGTACGCAGTTTTGCGGGGCCCCGGTACTGAGGACTGTTGTGGAGGAGGTGTTGTTTATCCTGACTGATTGTGGCCTATGGGTCAGGAAGTCGAGGGTCCAGTTGCAGAGTGAGAAGCCAAGTCCTAGGTTTTGGAATTTTGATCTGAGCTTGGCTGGGATAATGGTGTTGAAGGCGGAGGTGACATCAATAAATAGAAATCTGACGTAGGAGTGCTTGTTGTTGAGATATTCCAGGGAGGCATGTAGGACCAGGAAGATGGCGTCCACTATGGAGTAGTTGTGGTGGTATGCTAATTGCAGTGGTTCAAGGCATTCTGAGAGTATGGTGTTGATGTGTCTCATGACCAACCTCTCAAAGCATTTCATAATGATAGAAGTCAGGGCCACTGGATGGTAGTCGTTGGGGCATGTTGCCTGGTTCTTCTTTGGCACAGTTATGGTGGTGATCTTCGTGAAGCAGGTGGGAACCTCGGAATAGAGTAGAGAGAGGATGAAGATGTCCATGAGCACATCTGCCAGCTGGTCCACGCAGGATCTGAGTGCACGATCAGGGACCCCGTCAGGACTCATTGCTTTCCGAGGGTTCACTTTCAAGAAGACCGATCTGACTTCAGAAGCTGTGACAGTGGGTATGGGCTTGTCCGATGCTGCTGGTGCAGTTGACAACAGTTTGATAGTTTCCTGCTCGAAACGAGCATAGAATGCATTGAGTTCATTGGAGAGGGGCGCGCAGCTACCGCAGATTCTATTCGGCTTTGCTTTGTAGCCCATTATGTTGTTTAAGCCTTGCGACAATTGACGAGAGTGTGTGTCGTTAGTCTATGACTCAAGTTTAGTCTCGTATTGTCTCTTGGCATCTCCAATGGCTTTGCTGAGGTCGTACCTGGATTTCTTGGATAGGTCAGGGTCACCTGTCTTGAACGCCTCAGACATGGCCTTCAGTAGGGAGTGACTCTCCCGATTAAACCATGGTTTCCAGATGGGGAACGTACATACCACCTTCTTTGGCATGTAATCATAGCATTTACATAGAACAGTACAGCACAGAACAGGCCCTTCGGCCCTCGATGTTGTGCCGAACAATGATCACCCTACTTAAACCCACGAAACCCGTATCCCAACAATCCCCCCATTAACCTTACACTACGGGCAATTTATCATGGCCAATCCACCTAAACTGCACATCTTTGGACTGTGGGAGGAAACCGGAGCACCCGGAGGAAACCCACGCACACACGGGGAGGACGTGCAGACTCCGCACAGACAGTGACCCAAGCCGGAATCGAACCTGGGACCTGGAGCTGTGAAGCAATTGTGCTATCCACAATGCTACCGTGCTGCCCTTCTACATATTTGCTGATGAAGTCTGAATACCAGTCTGGCATCTCTCTGACTGTGGCAGATGCCCTATACCCCCAGGCAGCGGACTATATGAACTTCAATCTGGTCCAAGCCCAGCAGGACTTGCCACCATCAGAGACTTCCGGTGGTGGCGATGTGCTGAGCGGACGAACATCAGGTGGCTCTACTCCCAACTAGAACCAAAAGAGTGAATTACCGGAGAATTCTGGCTCAAAAAGCTATCCAAAACTTTCCCAAACTTATCCAGGACAAAGACCAACAGTGGTGAAGAGGATGCTGGCGAACAGTAGTTCGAAGAGCTGATGAGAAAGCAGGAGTGCCGGAAAGGGGCACGAACAACAGGCAGATGGACAGGCGGACCTAAGGCAAGGTGGAAACCCTGACTACCCAAGAGTGGGAAAAACAGGCGAATCAAGCGGCAGAGTGACGGCCTCTCCCTCCACACCAGAGGACGGATGGAAGAGCTTTTTATAAAAGAAACTGGCCGCCATGAGGGAGGCAATAAAAACAGAATTCCAGGTGGTGGTGAAGAAGGTGGTGACGGAGGCGATGACCTCCCTTCAGCGCACGATAGACAGCCTTGGGAAGAAGGTAGAGGCTCAGGAGAGAATGATCCTGGGCCTTGAGAAGGTGTTGTCAGATCAGAGCGGCAGGCTCGTGGCTCTGGAGGCCGAGGTGAAGAAGTTGGTGACAGCCCAGGGGAACTTATAGGGGAAGATCGAGGACCAAGAGAACAGGTCTTGGCGACAGAATGTCCAGATTGTGGGTTTGCTGAAGGGCATTAAGGGCAGGGACCCAACAGACAACATCGCCCAAATGTTGGGCAACTTAGTCGGGAGGGAAAGCTTCACCAACCCCCCAGAACTTGACAGGGCGCACAGGTCTCTCAAAACAGGGGAGCAGCCGAGAGCGATTATCACTAAGCTGCACCGGTACCAGGACTGGGAGCCACTGACCCTCCTCTAAGCTGCAGCCTTTTCCACTTTGGAGGGTCCCTAAACAATAATAATAATCTTTATTGGCACAAGTAGGCTTACATTAACCCTGCAGTGCCTGTTCAGGTCACAGAGGGAGAATTCAGAATGTCCAAATTACCTAACAAGCATGTCTTTTCGAGACTTATGGGAGGAAATCAGAGCGCTCGGAGGAAACCCACACAGCCACAGGGATAACGTGCAGACTGCACACAGACAGTGACCCAAGCCGGGAATCGAACCTGAGACCCTGGTACTGTGAAGCAACAGTGCTAACTACTGTGCTACTGTGCCGTAAGGGAAACCCTGGAGTGCAGGGGCGCACCCATGTGGCATATGTGGTGTTCTTTGTGTTGCTTATTCAGGATGGATTGTGTAGTGTTCCACAAAGACCACAGTGTAACTTTTACTTAAACAAAGCTATGATTTTATTTACACTACTAAACTGGGTTTTCGATACTTAGTCCTTATTAAAATACAGTTGGTCAATACCATCTAACTACACTCACCTACTGCTAATCTGACAAACTGGTATAACTTTAGTCTCACCTTCTCACACTAACTGCTCTAATGACCTCGCTCAAGCTGTCTCCTGCTTCCTCCTCCCCTCAGGTCCAGCAGCACTGCTTTATCCAATAGTATATGCGGCTCCCTCTAGTGGCTATTCATGTACTATATTAACCCTTGTAATGCTGATAGATATCATAGGGCCATATCCCCCTTCCTTTGTGAAATAAAATATTATTACAGTGGTTGGGATATTTTCTTTTACAGCTAACCTAATAATATTGCTATCTAAATGACTAGTAACTATCACTATCTTATTATCATACAATACAGTATTTGTTTGCATTATTACAGTTACAGCACTTAGATGAGAATGGTTAAATTCCAATCACAAATTCAGTCTCTCTGGAGGTTGTCTTGTTCTGGTAGAACGTCTCAGTGGAATATTCAAAGCATTAGATTGCTGTCGTCCATCCTCTATTTGTCTTAGTGCTAACCTTGGATCCAGTAAGGCAATGCCCTCAAATATGTTGTCTCGTGGGACAACTTTTTCCCGTTGTGCTTGACACAAAGTAACTCTCGTCTGTTCCTTCTGAACAGCGTTCCTCGTTCTGTTCGCACCAGGTAGGATCTGGGTGCTATCTGTTTTAAAACTGTGGCAAGATTTGACCAACCACCTTCTGCATCTTGAATCCTCACAAAGTCTCCTTCATGAAGCTCAGGTAAAGGTATGGTGTGTCTGCTGTATACCTGTTGTTGCTTCCTCTTTGCTTTAGTGATTCTTTCACTTATCTTCTTGTTATCAGTTTCTGGATTGATGATCTGTAGTACCTCGCAATTCAAAGATTTCCACGACTGGTAATCATGTGGTAACGTTGTTCGACGTCTTCTCCCCAGCAGCATTTGAGAGACTCGGACTTGTCCCAATTTCCATTTGTTGCATGGTTTCCTTGCCCTGTGCATGTTAATGCATCTGACCAGTCAGACATGCTTGAACATACTGATCAATCTCTGTTTATTCCTGGCCAATACACCGATTGTCTGGCTCGCCTACGACACTTCTCGATGCCATGATGACTCTCATGAATCTGCTGCAGAATCCCAAGATGTAAACTGGGAGGTATCGCGGGCGGGATCCTCCATTCCCCCCGCCAGATCGGAGATTCCGCGGGAGGGGGTGGGAGCACAAATCCCGCCACGCCGCTCCGGCGCCGGGTCATCGATTCTCCGGTGCCGGAGAATCGGCAGCAATGGCGCCGGCGCGGTTGCTGCGGCACCGCCCCCCTTGGCGATTCTCTGCGCTCGACGGACTGAGTGCCTGCCGAGTCCCGCCGGCGTCATTCGCGTGTGGTCCTACCCGGCGGGACCTCGGCATTCTGGCTGCGGGGGCCATCCTGGTTGGGGGGTGGGGATCCGACTCGGGGGTGGAGGGGGGCTCCTCGGTGACCAGGCCCACAATTGGGGGCTATCGATCGGCTGGCGGGCTAATTCCGGGGGGGGGCCTATGTTCCTCCGTGCCGGTCCCCTGTAGGTCTCCGCCATGTTGCGCGGGGCCGGCACGGAGACGGCAACCCACGTGTACGAGCTGCGTGAAGCGCTCCAGTGCCATGCTGACCCCCTGTGGGTTGGGGGATTGCTGCTCCTAGCAGCCAGATGACGCCGTCGTAAAACGTTCCGGCATTTACGATGGCATCAACACTAAAACAGAGAATCCCGCCCCACTATCCTGTCTCCTTTGAGCAGGACACTATCAATCGTAGTCAGATCATCTCATACGTCTTTAAAGGGTGATTTGCATCCAGCAGGCCATCCTTATCTGAGGTATTATTTTACCTTCTGAAGCATCAGGTCCTTTTCAGTTTCGGCTTTTATGGTTTGTAGTTTGCGATCAATTACATGTAGTATCTCAGAAATTAAACAAGCTTGCGATTCCTCTATTCGGACTCACTCAGATTCTGATGTTTCAGCATCAGTGGTTGTCCTGTTTTCTGATCTTTCAGCATCAGTCGAATCTTTGTTTTCTGATGTTTCATTATCATTCTGACGTGTGGAGAGATCGCTCACATCACCTAGGTGTTCCCTGGACTCTGCATCTGTGTCATCTGAAGTACCCATTGAGTGAATCCTTTCTACTAGTTGCAATCTTTCACAAGCAGCAATACCAATCAATGAAGATTTCTCACCCTCTACGACCTCGAAGTCGATGGGTAACTCTATTTGCCCATTCTTCATGATGAGACAGCATGCCCCCCTTGTAGCTATCCTGTTACCATTGTAATCCCTGAGCTCACAGGGATTATCTGAGGCTTTCTGATTGCTTGCTGTAAACAAACAACAAAGAAAATTACAGCACAGGAACAGGCCCTTCGGCCCTCCCAGCCTGCGCCGATCCAGATCCTTTATCTAAACCTGTCGCCTATTTTCCAAGGATCTACTTCCCTCTGTTCCCCGCCCGTTCATATATCTGTCTAGATGCATCTTAAATGATGCTATCGTGCCCGCCTCTGCCACCTCCGCTGGTAAAGCGTTCCAGGCACCCACCACCCTCTGCGTAAAAAACTTTCCACGCACATCTCCCTTAAACTTTCCCCCTCTCACCTTGAAATCATGACCTCTTGTAATTGACACACCCCCTCTTGGAAAAAGCTTGTTGCTATCCATCCTGTCCATACCTCTCATAATTTTGTAGACCTCAATCAGGTCCCCCCTCAACCTCCGTCTTTCCAACGAAAACAATCCTAATCTACTCTTCATAGCTAGCACCCTCCATACCAGGCAACATCCTGGTGAACCTCCTCTGCACACTCTCTCAAGCATCCACATCCTTCTGGTAATGTGGCGACCAGAACTGCACGCAGTATTCCAAATGTGGCCTAACCAAAGTCCTATACAACTGTAACATGACCTGCCGACTCAATACCCCGTCCGATGAAGGCAAGCATGCTGTATGCCTTCTTGACCACTCTATCAACCTGCGTTGCCACCTTCAGGGTACAATGGACCTGAACTCCCAGATCTCTCTGTACATCAATTTTCCCCAGGACTCTTCCATTGACCATATAGTCCGCTCTTGAATTAGATCTTCCAAAATGCATCACCTCGCATTTGCCTGTATTGAACTCCATCTGCCATTTCTCTGCCCAACTCTCCAATCTATCTATATTTTGCTGTATTCTCTGACAGTCCTCCTCGCTATCTGCAACTCCACCAATCTTAGTATCATCTGCAAACTTGCTAATCAAACCACCTATATCTTTGTCCAGATCATTTATGTATATCACAAACAACAGTGGTCCGAGCACGGATCCCTGTGGAACACCACTAGTCACCTTTCTCCATTTTGAGACACTCCCTTCCACCACTACTCTCTGTCTCCTGTTGCCCAGCCAGTTCTTTATCCATCTAGCTAGTACACCCTGAACCCCATACGACTTCACTTTTTCCATCAACCTGCCATGGGAATCTTTATCAAACGCCTTACTGAAGTTGATGTATATGACATCTACAGCCCTTCCCTCATCAATTAACTTTGTCACTTCCTCAAAGAATTCTATTAGGTTTGTAAGACATGACCTTCCCTGCACAAAACCATGCTGCCTATCACTGATAAGTCTATTTTCTTCCAAATGTGAATAGATCCTATCCCTCAGTATCTTCTCCAACAGTTTGCCTACCACTGACGTCAAGCTCACAGGTCTATAATTCCCTGGATTATCCCTGCTACCCTTCTTAAACAAAGGGACAACATTAGCAATTCTCCAGTCCTCCGGGACCTCACCCGCGCTCAAGGATGCTGCAAAGATATCTGTTAAGGCCCCAGCTATTTCGTCCCTCGCTTCCCTCATTAACCTGGGATAGATCCCATCTGGTCCTGGGGACTTATCCACCTTAATATCTTTTAGAATACCCAAAACTTCCCCCTTCCTTATGACGATTTGACCTAGAGTATTTAAACATCCATCCCTAGCCTCAACATCCATCATATCCCTCTCCTTGGTGAATACCGATGCAAAGTACTCATTAAGAATCTCACTCATTTCCTCTGACTCCACGCATAAATTCCCTCTTTTGTTTTTGAGTGGGCCAATCCTTTCTCTAGTCACCCTCTTGCTCCTTATATATGAATAAAAGGCTTTGGGATTTTTCTTAACCCTGTTAGCCAAAGATATTTCATGACCCCTTTTAGCCCTCTTTATTGCGCGTTTGAGATTCGTCCTACTTTCCCGATATTCCTCCAAAGCTTCATCAGTTTTGAGTTGCCTCGATCTTATGTATGCTTCCTTTTTCATTTTAGGTAGTCTCACATTCCACCCGTCATCCATGGTTCCCTAATCTTGCCTTTTGTATTCCTCATTTTCACAGGGACATGTCTGTCCTGCACTTTAATCAACCTTTCCTTAAAAGACTCCCACATTTCAAATGTGGATTTACCCTTAAACAGCTGCTCCCAATCCACATTCCCTAGCTCCTGCTGAATTTTGTTATACTCGGCCTTTCCCCAATTTAGCACTCTATCTTTAGGACCACTCTCGTCTTTGTCCATGTGTATTCTAAAACTTACGGAATTGTGATCGCTATTCCCAAAGTAATCACCAACTGAAACTTCAACCACCTGGCCGGGATCATTCCCCAATACCAGGTCCAGTATGGCCCCTTCCCGAGTTGGACTATTTACATACTGTAAATAAAGAGCACAATGTGATAATATTTGCGTGCATTCCTGCGTCAATCTTGAAAGGGATCATTCCACCATTTATTTCAAGTGAGACAGTCCACTCCTTTATTATCTTTGAGTCTAATTTTATTGATCTACCTTCCCGATCCAATAAATCAATCTTGGTAATGGCTTCAATCATGAAGGTACCTGACAATGCATAAGGTGAGCAACCCTCTGTATCTTCTGTGATTTTGGATTTTTTTCTCAACACTTTGGATCCTTCTGCCATTCCTACCTTGCTGTTTAAATTTGGTTACTGGAACAGTTGGTGCTAAACGACACTGTGCTGCAAAGTGATTCAGTCTACCACACTTGGAACAATGTTTCCCTCTCGCCGGACAATTTCTTTTAGTGTCGGCATGTCCGCAGTGTGTGATGTCATCACGCTAATGATGTCACAATCAAAATGGTCACCGGCCGTTGTCCGCAGTTTGCTCTGCTGCGACACAGCATTAATGGCATCAGCCACGTTTATCGATTTTGTGCTCTTTTCCTTGGCCGCAAATTCAGCATATTCGCTGGATGCCTGCTCGCTGGCCTTACACATATTGATAGTGTCTTCAATCGACAACACCGGTTTTCTCAACATTTTCTCACGTAGCTATTCAT
This sequence comes from Scyliorhinus canicula, assembly GCF_902713615.1. Classification (NCBI taxonomy): domain Eukaryota; kingdom Metazoa; phylum Chordata; class Chondrichthyes; order Carcharhiniformes; family Scyliorhinidae; genus Scyliorhinus; species Scyliorhinus canicula. The sequence continues at coordinate 128,589,852 of NC_052149.1, read as the reverse complement.
TGTTAATACCGAACACAACTTGGTCACGCAGCATAGTCTCGGAGGTTGAGGCAAAATTACAGGACTGCGCTTGAAGCTTGAGAGCTGTGACAAAGATATTCACTGACCCTCCCCTAAGCTGCAGCATTTTCCAAAACATGTAGTGCTCATAAGGCTCATTCGCCTGTTCCTTACAGTGATTGTCAAATGGTTGCTTATAGAAAGCCCATTTCTAGCATAGTTTACCATGTGTCTTGAAGTGGTCAGGCTTTTTGAGACCTTCCACCTTCTGATCAGTTTTTACCGTAGATTTTTTTTTCGAGATGTAGCTTCTAGATTGCTTCTTCAATCTGTATTCTACACTGATCTAATTACTGTTTATTTCAAGGAAGACACTTCTGGTACCATGTGGTGTTCTTTGTATTGCTTATTCAGGATGGATTGTGTAGTGTTACGCAAAGACCACAGTATAGCTTTTACTTTAACAAAGATATGAAATTATTTACACTATTAAACCAGGTTTTCGCCACTTAGTCCTTATTAGAATATACAATTGATCAATAACATCTAACTACACTCACCTACTGCTAATCTCACTAACTGATATAACTTTAGTCTAACCTTCTCACACTAACTGCCCTGATGATCTCGCTCTAGCTATCCCCTGCTTACTCCTCCCCTAGCAGCACTGCTTTATATAGTAGTATCTGCAGCTCCCTCTAATGGCTATTCATAGTACTACATTAACCCTTATAATGCTGATAGTTATGATAATAACTACTAGCGTACACAGTTGGCAGCCATGTTGGGTGCCCCCTGGACAAAGGGAAACCCCGGAGCACAGGGGCCCGACCTCATGGTGAGAACAGCGACTGTGGCCATTTTGGACAGCAACCCTAATAAAGGGAAACCCCGGAGTGCAGGGGCGCCGCCAACAGTTAAGTATGGGTGATCCTGCAGGAACGGGGGGACAAATGCCCCTTACCAGGATTGTCACCTGGAATGTAAGGGGACTTAACGGCCCAGTGAAAAGATCCAGAGTCTTGGCCCACTAGAGAAGCCTGAAGACTGACACAATCTATGTGCAGGAGACACACCTGAGGGAGAAGGACAGACTGCTGGTAAGAAAGGGCTGGATGGAACAGACGTACCACTCATGCTACCGGACAAGGGCTATCAGCCATGCTGATCAGCAAGAGGACGAGATTGACTGAGACCAGGACGGCTATAGACCCAGGGGGACGTTACGTCATGGCCAATGGTGTCCTGGAGGTGAATGTGTATGCTCCCAACTGGGACGAGACAGAATTTATTAAAAAGTCCATGGTGAAAATCCCCGACATTGACACACACCGACTGATAATGGCGGGTGACTTTAACTGTGTACAGGACTCGCTGACCGACCGATCGAGTCCCAGAATGGGGGAAAAAAAGCAGGCATGGCTAAGGAACCGGGAACATTTATGGCACAGATAGGGGTGGTGGAGGTTCCTACACCCGGGAGAAAAAGAATTCCCGTTCTTTTCACCAGTACACAAAGTATAGACCTGTGTCGACTTCTTTGCAGTGGGGAAATCAGTGCTTCCAGGAATAGTAGGAGTGGAATACTCCGTGATCGTCATCTCCGATCACGGTCCGCACTATGTGGACGTGAAGTTGAGACAGGCCGTGCCCAGCGCCCACATGTTTGACATAGATAAGCTGCAGAGCTGGGCTGAGAGGTGGCAAATGGAGTTTAATGTGGAGAAGTGTGAGGTGATTCACTTTGGAAAGAATAACAGAAATGCGGAATATTTGGCTAATGGTAAAATTCTTGGTAGTGTGGATGAGCAGAGGGATCTCGGTGTCCATGTACATAGATCCCTGAAAGTTGCCACCCAGGTTGATAGGGTTGTGAAGAAGGCCTATGGTGTGTTGGCCTTTATTGGTAGAGGGATTGAGTTCCGGAGCCATGAGGTCATGTTGCAGTTGTACAAAACTCTAGTACGGCCGCATTTGGAGTATTGCGTACAGTTCTGGTCGCCTCATTATAGGAAGGACGTGGAAGCTTTGGAACGGGTGCAGAGGAGATTTACCAGGATGTTGCCTGGTATGGAGGGAAAATCTTATGAGGAAAGGCTGATGGACTTGAGGTTGTTTTCGTTAGAGAGAAGAAGGTTAAGAGGTGACTTAATAGAGGCATACAAAATGATCAGAGGGTTAGATAGGGTGGACAGCGAGAGCCTTCTCCCGCGGATGGAGGTGGCTAGCACGAGGGGACATAGCCTTAAATTGAGGGGTAATAGATATAGGACAGAGGTCAGAGGTGGGTTTTTTACGCAAAGAGTGGTGAGGCCGTGGAATGCCCTACCTGCAACAGTAGTGAACATGCCAACATTGAGGGCATTTAAAAATTTATTGGATAAGCATATGGATGATAAGGGCATAGTGTAGGTTAGATGGCCTTTAGATTTTTTTCCATGTCGGTGCAACATCGAGGGCCGAAGGGCCTGTACTGCGCTGTATCGTTCTATGTTCTATGTTCTATGTTCTATGTTTGCTTGGCACAACATCGAGGGCCGAAGGGCCTGTTCTGTGCTGTACTGTTCTATGGTGGTTGGACACGGACCTCCTGGTCGACAA